>NC_030809.1:10461207-10764238 GCF_001704415.2 Capra hircus | reverse complement strand
TCCAATCAGTCGGCTCTTCGCATCAGGTGGTCAAAATATTGGAGCTTCAGCTTCAGTCCTTCCAGTGAATATTGATTTCAATCCTAAAGGGTTGATTTCCTTTAGGATTGACTAGTTTGATTTCCTTGCACTCCAAGGGACTCTCAGGAGTCTTCTCTAGCAGCACAATTTGAAAGCATCAATTCTTCAGCACTCAGCCTTCTTTATTAGTCCAACTTGCACATCTATACATGACTACTGGAAAAACCATAGCTTTGACTATATGGACCTTTGTTGGCAAAGTGATGCTTCTGCTTTTTAATATGCTGTCTAGATTTGTTATAGCTTTCCTTCCAGAGAGCAAGCTAGCCCACAGTGATTTTGGAGGCCAAGAAAATAAAATCTATCACTATTTTCACTTATTTCCCCTTCTATTTGCCATGAAGTGATGGGACTGGAGGCCATGATCTTAGTTTTTTGAATGTTGAGTTTTAAACCGTCTTTTTCACGCTCCCCTTTCACCTTCATCAAGAGGCTCTTTAGTTCCTCTTTGCTTTCTTCCATAAGGGTGGTGTCATCTGCATATCTGAGGTTATTGATAATTCTCCTGGCAAACTTGACTGCAGCTTGTGCTTCATCCAGACTGGCATTTCACACGATGTACTCTGCATATAAGTTAATAAGCAAGGTGACAATATTCAACCTTGATGTACTCCTTTCCCAATTTTTAACCAGTCTGTTAGTCCATGTCTGATTCTAACTGTTGCTTCTTGACCTGAATACAGGTCTTTCAGGAGACAAGTAAGGTGGTCTGGTATTTCCATCTCATGAAGAATTTTCCACAGTTTGTTGTGATCCACACAGTCAAAGGTTTTCACATAGTCAATGAAGCAAAATAGATATTTTTCTGGAATTCCCTTGCTTTCTCTATGATCCAGCAAATGTTGGCAGTTTGATCTCTAGTTCCTTTGCCTTTTCTAAACCCAGTTTGTACATCTGGAAGTTCTTGGTTTATGTACTGTTGAAGCCTAACTTGATGGATTTTGAACATTACCTTGCTAGCATGTGAAATGAGCACAATTTTAATGGTAGTCTGAACATTCTTTGGCATTGCCCTTCTTTGGGATTGGAATGAAAACAGACCTTTTCCAGTCCTGTGGCCGTGGCTGAGTTTTCCAAATTTGCTGGCATATTGAGTGCAGCACTTTCACAGCATCATCTTTTAGGATTTGAAATAGCTTAACTGGAATTTCATCACCTCCACTGGCTTTGTAGTAATGCTTCCTAAGGCCCACTTCACTTCACCCTCCAGAATGTCTGGTTTTAGGTGAGTGACCACACCAACATGGTTATCCAGGTTATTAAGACCTTTTTTGTACAGTTCTTCTGTGTATTCTTGCCACTTCTTCTTAATCTCTACTGCTTCTGTTAGGTCCTAACTGTTTCTGTCCTTTATTGTGCCCATCCTTGCATGGAATATTCCCTTGATATTCCCAATTTTCTTGAAGAGATTTCTAGTCTTTCCCATTCTGCCCTACTCTTCTCATTTCTCTGGAGACACTGACCTTTCGGTTCTTTGAAACACATCTTTATTTTCGGCTTAGAGTATGATGAATTTATTCCCACTGCAGGACCTTTGCACATGATACCCTATGCCTGGAATATATTTCTTCATCAACATTTTCTCCTGACTTGTTTCTTCTTGCTTTTTAGATTTTAGCCATGAGAAGATACAGGTTTTGTTGGACTCTAAAGTTTATACAATTTGGGGGGCCTTCTTTAAATGAAAGATATGAAATTATAAATATACAATTAAGAGCAAGGCCTTCATATTCACTTAAGAACAACTTCAAGGCCTAGGAAGGGATCTTGAAGTTTATGCTTCATTGGCTTCACAGTAGATCTGCCTTTGGTTTCATTTATACGTCACCTCCTCTGAGAAGCCTTCTCTGGTTACTCTATTGTAAGCAGCCCCCATCCAATAATCATCACGTCACGCTTTTTATTTCTTTTGTTGAATATATCACAAGTTGAAATTACCTTGTTCTTTTATCTCTCTACTTATTTTTGTTGCTAGAGTAAATAAGTATAACGCTAGAGCATAGCTCCTCAAGAGCAAGAATCTTGCCTGTTTTATTCCCGCAGTGTCCCAGCACAGTGCTGGGCACCCAGTTGGGTGTCAGGTGAATGAATGGACATGGTCTTGGTCCTCTGGGAGCTATGGCCCAGTGCTGGAAGGACGCACACAGGCAATTTCAGTGAGTTTTGGGAGCCCAGGGATTGGGCATTAACCAGGCCTGGGGAGAGAGGGAAGGGTATGAAAGGGTCAGGGAAGCCTAGGAAAAACTCCCTGGAGGAACGGAGGCCTTAAAGGATGACTAGTAGTCAACCAGGCAGAGAGAAGGAGGGAAGCAGGAATGAAGGTGTGGATGGATGAGTCCCAGACCCCGAGGCAACTTGACCGGTTACATTTTGGGTGATTTCAAGGGTTCTGTTGATGTGAAGGGACTTCGGCGCACCATATTCGGGATGAGGTCCAAAGGAGCGGGCGTCACCTGGGGACCTGGAACTAGATGGAAAGCAGCCGAAGTAGCAAGGGTCTGGGTGGTGGGAACTGGAGGTACCAAGGACGAGGCTCCGAGCAAAGGCTGGGTGTCCGCCTGAGACTTCCGCACTGATTCTGGCCCTGTGTCTGGAAGAAAGAGGCATACTTCTGCTCGGCCTCCTGTGGGGCCGTGTGGACTGGGAAGGATCTGGGTCGGACAGACCCAAGTACACATTGTCACAGGTTGGGTTCCTGGGAAGATGCTTCTCACATGAGATTAGCCCACAGGTGTGTTTTTCCTGGAATATTTTTAAGCAAAACCGAGATATTGTATACTCCTACTTATAAATTCTTTTTGTTGTTCAGTTGCTAAGTTGTGTCAGACTCTTTGCGACCCCATGGACTGCAGCACCCCAGGTTTCCCTGTCCTTCACTGTCTCCCGGAGTTTGTTCAAACTCATGTCCATTGAGTCAGTGATGCCAGCCAACCATCTCATCTTCTGTTACCCCCTATTCCTCCTGTCCTCAATCTTCCCCAGCATCATTGTCTTTTCCAATGGGTTGGCTCTTCGCATAAATACTTTAGTTTGTGTGTATAATAGACCGGGAATTAAAATCTAAAACTAGAGACATCCCAGGTGGTCCAGGAGTTAGGACTATGAACTTCCACCGTAGTGGGTGTGGGTTCAATCCATGGTTGGTGACCTAAGATCCCAAATGCTGAGCAGTGTGGCCAAAAAAAAAAAAAAAAAAAAATCTAAAAATATACAACCAACATATCAAAATTACAACCTCACAAAATTAACATCAATTTCTTTTCTTTTTTTGGCTGTGCTGTGCAATTTGAGGGAGCTTAGCTCCCTGACCAGTGCGGAATCCTAACCACTGGACTGTTAGGGAATTCCCAGCATCAATTTCTTAATTCCATCTAATACTTTGCATTGGAGTTCTCCTAGTTGTCTAGCAAATATTTTTTCATAGTTTGTTTAAATCAGGATACACACAAGGCCCACACACAGCATTTATTTGCTCAGCTCAGATTCTTGAACAAGAATTTGATACTCCACTTCCTTGCCTCTCATTCACTCCTCAACTCGTGCTTAGGAAACTGCTCTCCCTCTGATCACGCCGGATAGATTTCTGAGTGGCCCTGTGCAATGCTTGCTGTTTTGTCTGCGCTGTACTGGATCTTGCTGTGGCTTTTCACACCATTGGCCACTTTTCCTACATCCTCGAAACTTTCTTCGCGTGAGGACTCCAGTGTGGTCCTCCCCTGGTCCTTCTCCTATCTCTTGACCATCCTGTCCCTACTTCCTTCCTCGGTTTTCCCTCCTCCTCTGACTTCTCTTTTAACGTTGGGCTCTTCAGGACCCTCCTGGGTGTTTCCTAGGCACTCTACCTGTGACGTGTCCCCCATGGAATTCCTCCTCCCTGCCCCCACACTCTTCCTCTTCAGTGTCATCTCTGTGAAGACAGACACTACCCAGCTCCAATCATCTGGGTCAGAAACCTGGCCGTTCGTGTCTCCTCCCTTTCTCTCAACCACTGTCCCTTACGTCACTAGGTTCTGTCCATTCTACCTCCAAATCATTCTCACAGCCATCCATTTCCCTATGATCTGCCATGGTCCAAGCCTCCTGCAGCTCTCCAGACAATTGCAGTGATCTTTTTCGCCATCTCTCTGCCTCTGACCTGAAGCCCCTCCAGTTTGTTCTGTACACAACAGTCAAATGGATGTGAGAGTTGGACCATGAAGAATACTGAACACTGAAGAACTGAAGCTTTCAAACTGTGGTGCTGGAGAAGACTCTTGAGAGGCTCTTGGACTGCCAGGAGATCAAATCAGTCAATCCTAAAGGAAATCAAACTAGAATATTCATTAGAAGAACTGATGCTGAAGCCGAAGCTCCAGTACTTTGACCATCTGATATGAAGAGCCGACTCATTGGAAAAGACCCCGATTCTAGGAAAGATTGAGGGCAGGAGGAGAAGGGGGCAACAGAGGATGAGATGGTTGGATAACATCCCTGACTCAATGGATGTGAATTTGAGCAAACCGCAGGAGTTAGTGAAGGACAGGGGAGCCTGGTGTGCTGCAGTCCATGGGGTTGCAAAGAGTCAGACAAGACTTAATGACTGATCAACACAATGCTCAGTCATCTTCCATAAACACAAAATGCTACGTATGTCAATGACTCCCCGTTTTCTGCAGAATCAAATACAAACTCCTTTAGCCTAAAATTCAAGACCCTACTTCGGTAGACTGACGATGCTTACCTTGTAGGTCCTGTCGCTCCTCACCACCACCCCATCCCCTTAGTGAAGAAAGTGCAAGTCGCTCAGTCGTGTCAGACTCTTTGTGACCCCATGGACTATACAGTCCATGGAATTCTCCAGGGCAGAATACTGGAGTGGGTAGCCTTTCCCTTCTCCAGTTTTAGCCAAACCAATCTTCTCACGTTCCCCGAGAAGAAGGCACATTCTCTACTTTCTTCCAGGTCTCTTCCTCTCCCAGCTGCATCAGGCTAACCCCTTCTCTTCCTTCAGCCTAAGAAGGAGCTGTTCTGGACCCTCGAGTCTGGGCCATGGACACCACTCAGAATGACCCTGACATCTAGAACCTCCGCGATAACACTTGTTCAGTCGCTAAGTTGTGTCTGACTCCTTGTGACCCCATGGACTGCAGCGTGCCAGGCTTCCCTGTCCTTCAGTTATCACTTATCTATTTCTGCATTTCTCTCTTGAAAATGTCCTGTTAGTCCCTGAAGGACAGAGACAGGTCTGTTTTCAGAGGCCTCAGGACTCTGCCCAGCTGTGAGCTTGTCCAGTGAAGGTGTGAGTGAATGACCGAATGGGTGAGCTGTGAGGTGGTGTGCCCCATTCACATGGTGAGAGTATTTTTAAAATAATCTGTTAATGCCCCCCAAACCCCATTCCCCCAAATCCATGATGAACAAAATACCAAAATTTTTAATGAAATCTGCATAATAGTGCCAGGCAGGGCCATACTAGAGTCTGAGGCAAAAGGAAGAGTCAGTAATACCAATTTGGATTCTTTAAAATTGCGTTAAAATGTTATTTATCTGGATTACTGAGGTTTTTGGTGCTCCCTTAAATTTTGTACCCAGGTGAACATCTCACAAACTTTACTCTAATTCTGATCTGGGAGGGAAGACTTCCTCAACAGGCCTGGACAGGCGTGGTACAGGGGTCAGGGCCCAGGAGAGTGTCCTGGGTGGAGTCCTTTGCCTGGAGAAAGATTGTCCTGGAGTTTTCCCTACCCTGCTGGACTGGAGCCTAAACCCAAGAAGAGAAAGGGACTTGGTTGGGGAGAGGGGTTGTGGGGGGGGGTGTTTAGGGATGTGGCTTTCTTAAAGACCCACAGTGAGCACCATGTACTGCCCAGTCCAGCTGTGGGCTGCCTCCCTGCCTCTCAGACCCCAGGAACAGGGTCCCCTAAGGCATGAGGGTTTTGTCCAGCAGGAGAAAGAAACAAAGGCAGTCCCAGAAGAAGGGGCATCTCAGGCTCAACAGAAATGAGGAGAAGGAGGAGGAGCTGACATGATGGAGCATCGATTTTCAAATTTTCTAGTTTCAGGATCTCTTTATATTCTTCAAAATTATTGAGGGCTCCAGGGAACTTTTGTTTACATGGGTTATATCTCCCAATGTTTATTCTATTCAAAAGCAAAAATGACATTCTAAAACATTTTGTTTTTAAATATGAAACCAATAATAAACTCAGTTCATGTTAACATAAATCATGGTTTGAGTAGAAAGTAACTAAAGTTTTCAAAATGTAAACAATTTAGGGAGAAGAGTAGCATTAATTCACGTTTTTCTTTTCCAGTCTCTTTAATGTTGGGTTCAGTGGAAGACAGCTGGGTTCTCACGGCCACTTCCTCATTCAATCTATTGTGATACACTGCTTGGGTGGAAGCAGATGAAGAAAATCTGCCCTCCCACAGCTGTTAATTTGTAAAGGGAGAAATAGTTTAATGGATTTTTTCAGACTAATTGATGATATTCTGTCTTAAAACATTATTTATTTGTTTATTAACTTTTTAACCACACTGGGTCTTTGTTGCTGGGAGTGGGCTTTCTCTAGTTGCAGTGCGTGAGCTTCTCCTTGCAGTGGCTTCTCTCTAGTTGCAGAACACTGGCTCCAGGCCCTGCTCTGAAGTTGCGGCACACGGGTTCAGTTGCTCCGCAGATCTTCCCAAACCAGGAGCCAAACCTGTGTCTCCTGCATCGGCAGGTGGATTCTTAACCAGTGGACCACCAGGGAAGCCCCTTGTCATCTGTTAGCACTGCGATATGTTGGTCTATCTTGCCCTTTGAATCTTTTACCTCTGTGCAACTTGGAAACATCATGTTTTCCACTTTTGGAAAACATTGGTTCACTGAGATATATGGGTCTTCCAAGTATTGGCCTTTCATTATGAGAGTATTTGAAGGACAGGGAAGCCTGGAGCATTGTGGTCCATGGGGTTGCCAAGAATCAGACTCAACTCAGCCATGAAAAAAAGAACGACAATTATAAGGTATAAAAATTGCATTTATTAATGTAACTACGAAGCTCATCAGAACATTCTTTAGCTGTTGGAAAGCTGTCAACCTCATACTGGCAGATACAATTTTTCAAAACTTCTAGTTTTCTCTTAAGTTCAAGTTTTATCATTGGCAACAAGAATGCGTCATTTGTTTTCCTTGATGAGACGGGTTCACTTTATTTATATTCGAGAAAAGGTCTGCCAAATACCCAAGTCTCTGAAAACACTGTAGCTTGCCAGTCATTTTTTCAAGTGATAATGGTAATATGAAAAACAGCTCAGCTCACAACTCAAACAGTGGCACAATGGTCTTTTTCTGAAGACAACCACTGTATTCCAGTTCGCAGCGGCGATGTTTTCTACGTATTTCCCGTTCTGATACACAGATTATTAAACAGATGTGCAGGGACTTCCCGGTGGTCCTGTGGCTAAGACTCAGTGCTCCCAGCGCTGGGGTCCAGATTCGATTCTTGGTTGGGGAACTGGATCCCACATGCTGCAACTAAAAATCCCACATGCCTCAAATAAAGATTCCAAATGATGGAACTAAAGATCGAAGATCTGGCATGCCACAACTAAGATTCAGGGCAGCCAAAAAAGAAAAATATTAAAAAATAAAAATTTTAAGAAATGAAAAAATTAAAATAAAAGAAGTGCACTTAAGATTTAATAAAATAATTTCCTTTCTTTATCAAGGACATTTAAAAGTGAAATTGGCTTCTTCTTTTTTTTTTTTTTTTACATGGAATGCATGGCTGTGAAGAATATGGCACCTGTGTCAGTTTGGTGTCTCTGCCTTGATTGGTGCTAAGGAATCAGCGGTTTTATTCACCCTTTTGTAACATTAGCACAAATGTCAACACAGTGAAAAGGACAAATAATGTCTTGGTATTATTATGATGATTGTTTTGACCTCATGGATCCCCTGAAAGCTCTCTCTCGTCCCTCATTTATGTGGACCACTCTTTGTGAGTTATTATCCTGTACCTTTGAAAAAAAATGGCAGGATAGGTCACCTTTAGGAGTGGGAAAGTTCCCAGCTGAGTAGAAGCTAGCAATTTGCCGCTGAGGAAGCAACTTATGTATGTGTGAAACTGATTCACTTCACTGAACACCTGGAACTAACACAGCATTGTGAATCAACTGTACTCTGGTAGAAATTTAAAGAATTATGTAATTCAAATCAACTATGTAATTCACAGTTTCACTGGAGGGTGAGTTTTTTGTTTTTAAAGGAATCACAATGATGTATTTGAACAATGGAACCTACATTTATTCAGCTAACATAGACAAACCACCACCATACTAAATGGAGCAAAGAACAAAAATTTTCTCAATCAACAAAATTCCAGTTACAACCATTGATTTCTTTAAATTCACCTGGAAGTATCCCTAGATGTCTTTAAGTGTTTCCAATGCTCTGGGGCTCCTTAAAGGGTGGGTGTAATTAACAAGGCTAACCCATTCCTTTAAACCTTTTTTTTTTGCTTTTAAATTTAGTTATTTTTTATTTTTGGCTGTCCTTTTTAAATTTTAAATTTAGTTATTTTTTATTTTTGGCTGTACTGGATGTTCGTTTCTGCGAGGGTTTTTCTCTAGTTGCAGAGAGCAGAGGATACTCTCTAGTTGAGGTGTGAGGGCTTCTCATTGCTCTGGCTCCTTTTGTTGCAGAGCACAGGCTCTAGATCACAGGCTCAATCATTGCAGTGCACGGGCTCAGTTTCTCCACGGCAAATGGGATCTTCCCAGGCCAGGGATCTCCTGCACTGGCAGGTGGATTCTCTACCACTGAGCCAGGGGAAGCCCCTTCTTTGTTTATTGGTTCATGGGGCTGGGAACAGAGTAGAATAGACAAAGTCCTTGATCTTGTTTTGCTCACAGTTAAGTGGGAGAGGGTGAAGCAATCATACAAACAAGAATATGACAACAATCGAGCTAAGATTTAAGAAGTACAGGGAGTTTTGAGATGGGACCTGACCTGACCTGGAACTCACTGAGAAACTCCGTGAAGGAGTGAAATGAAGCGAAGGTCTGAAGCAAGAGCTGGAGCTGGCCAGGTGGAAGTATATGTGGATCCGGAAGAGTGTTCCAGGCAGGGGCATGGGTGTGCATGCAGCCGGCTCAGGCAGGAGAGTCCTGGGTGTGCTTGAAGACCCACCTGGGAAGTCCATTTTGGCTGGAGCCTGGTGAGAAGGTGGCACGAGATGAAGGTGGAACTGCAGCCAGACGTCAGGTCATCAAATGGCTGTTTTTTTCAGTTCCTGAAACTCTTTCCTGCCCTACTCCTAGACCTACACAGATCCCTCTGCCTGGAGCACTCTTCCTCGGCTCCTCTTTCAGGCCTCAAGAGAAGTGTCACTTTCTTTCAAAATAGATCTCTTTTTTTCTTCACATCAACACCCCATTCTCTTTGTATAGCAATTAAGTTTGTTTACATGGCCTTTGTCTGTCTCCCTTATGAGACTCTAAGTTCCCCGAGGGCATGGTCCTGTCTGCCCTGTTCATCCTGCCTCTCTTGTATTTAGCAGTGAGCCTGACATGCAGTTGGAGCTCAGAAATATTTGTTGGATAAATGTATGAATGAACCAGATTTGAGATTCTGGCTCCATTCCATAATGCTGTGTGACCTTGGACAAGTCACATGACCACGGACAAGTCACATGACCACACTATACTCTGTAAAATGGGGGATTTTACTTCCTATCTCAAAGGGATTTTGTGAGACTCAAAGGAAATAGTGCCTGTGGAAGCACTGAGCAGAATGCCTGGCTTCAAAAGAGGTACTCCTAAATGTTTTGGGTTTTTTTGGGGGGGCAGCATGCAGGATCCTACATTTTTTGGGGGGCAGCATGCAGGATCCTACTTCCCTGACCAGGGCTTGAACCTGTGCCCCCTGCATTTGGGAGCATGGAGTCCCAACCCCTGGATTGCCAGGGAAGTCCGCTCCTAAGTGTTGTCTTCCTTGCTTCTCAATGTCAGTTCCCTACTTTTTTCTCTGGACTGTGATATATGTATGATGAGCTTCAGGCCTTGCTTAATCCCAGCGGAGTCTCTTGCCATGCCATCCCCTCAGCTGCAACGCAAACATCAGAGGTGCTTCCAGGCTTATGTGATGGCACCATAGTAGGAGCAACAAGAGTAGAGGGGAGGAAACACTGGTTTTGATGGAGAGTAGATGGGAGTGATGAACTGTTGAAAATGGACCAGACTTTGATTAGTGTGATTATGGCTAGCTTTAATCTTCTTTAATATACAGTTGAATCTTGAACAACTCAGGAGCTAAGGGAGGCAACCCTCCATGCAATTGAAAATCTGCTTATAATTTTAGTTGGCCCTCCCTTTATGGGATTCCAGATCTGTGGATTCAACCAACCATGGATTGTGTGGTATTGTAGTATGTATTTAATTTTTTATTTTATTATATTTTTAATATAAATTTATTTATTTTAATTGGAGGTTAATTACAATACTGTATTGGTTTTGCCATACATCAACATGAATCCACCACAGGTATACACGTGTTCCCCATTCTGAACCCCCCTCCCTCCTCCCTCCCTGTACCATCCCTCTGCATCATCCCAGTGCACCAGCCCCAAGCATCCAGTATCATGCATCGAACCTGAAAATCCATGTATAAGTGGACCCACACAGTTCAAACCTGTGTTGTCCAAGGATCAACCATACTTTAAAAAAAAACTTTTTGTTTTTAAATGATTTTAGGCCTTTAAAAAGGTTGCAAAATAGTACAAAGAGCTCATGTATGGACTTCACCCAACATTCTCAATTCATAAACTACAGTACAGTGATCAAAACCAGAACATGAACATGGATACCAAGATATCTAAATTATAGACCTTATTTGAACTTCACCAGTTTTTCCTCTAATGACTTTTTCCCCCAGATACAGACCCAAGATCCCATGTCTCACTTAGTTGTCCTCTGTCTCCTTAGTATCCTCTGATCTATGATAACTCCTCAGGCTTTCCTTGTCTTTCATGACCTTATTTTTTATTTGGCTGCACTGGGTCTTAGTGCAGCCCTTCCTTGACCAAGGTTGAAGCTCAGGCCCCCTACAATGGAAGTGCGGCGTCTTAGCCACTGAACCACCAGGGAAGTCCCAACCTTGACACTTTCGATCATTTATTTTGTGGAATATCACACAGTTTAAGTTTGTCTGATGTTTTCTCATGACTAAATTGAGATTCTGCATTTTTTGACAAAAATACCACTGAAGGGATGTGTGCTTTTCAGTACATCATACCAGGTGTTCTTGATGTTGCTATGTTTTGCTAACAATGATGCTACTCTTGATTGCTTGGTTAACACAATGTCTTTTGGGTTTCTCCACTATACTTTTATTTTAAAATTATATTTAAAATTTTAAAATTACTAAAGCAAAACATGCTCCTAAAAAGTTCAAACAAACAAAAAGTTTAAAGTAAATATCCTCCCCACCACCTCTACCTCACCTTCCTAGAAGTTACTTACTTGTCAACACTTTGAGGTATATCATTCTAGACCATTTTCTATATCATATACACATATATAATGAGTTCATGCCAATTTTTTTTGTTTTGTTTTACTTAATAATATTATCTAGGGACAACTTTCCATGTCAGTACAATCAGATCTAACTTGTTCTTTCTAATAAATAGCTGCTATTTCATTCTCTGGGTGACCCTAATTTACACTTCTGTATTTTCCAGATTTTGTATGAGCATGTAAATTATTTTTGTAACATAGAACACTTTATCATTAAAATTTCTATCTCAAATTTCATCAATACAAAAATATTCAAATTTTGTCAGAAAATTAAAATCATTATAATTTAAGTTAATATTTTAAATTTTATATATTTCATCACCAGGAATAGATTACCTAAAACTTTAAGTCCAAATGAGGTCAAGAATAAAAAGATATGTTTTAAAATGAAACAAGAGAAAAGAAACTCCACTGCCACTGATTTTATTGAATCTCAGAGGCCATTCATTTTAAAAACACACCATTCTTTTATGTAGGAAGAAAAAACATTGTCAATTAATTGGAAAATGCCATCAGTTTTAGAGTTTTTAAAATGTGCAAAACAGTAGTCTTGGAACAGAGTAAATAAGATAGTACCATGTTGGCCCTTCATTGACCAGAATCCCTATGTGGTCTTTCAGGAACAGGCAGGATCCTATGACCAGCCACCACTTCCAGCCCATAGAGATGGAGCCAAATAATTCCTTTCGTGTGGACTCCGAGTTCCGATACACCCTCTTCCCAATTTTTTACAGCATCGTCTTTGTGCTGGGGGTCATTGCCAACAGCTACGTGCTGTGGGTCTTTGCCCGCTTGTACCCTTCCAAGAAATTCAACGAGATAAAGATCTTCATGGTGAACCTCACCATGGCTGACCTGCTCTTCCTGGTCACCCTGCCCCTGTGGATCGTCTACTACTACAACCAGGGCGACTGGATTCTTCCCAAATTCCTGTGCAACCTGGCTGGCTGCTTCTTCTTCATTAACACCTACTGCTCAGTGGCCTTCCTGGCTGTCATCACTTACAACCGCTTCCAGGCAGTGACAAGGCCCATCAAGACCGCTCAGGCTACCACCCGCAAGCGTGGCTTCCTTCTGTCCCTGATTATCTGGGTGTCCATTGTGGGCGCAGCATCCTACTTCTTCGTCCTGGACTCCACCAACAGTGAGCCCAAAAAGACCGGCTCGGGCAACATCACACGCTGCTTTGAACATTACGAGAAGGGCAGCATCCCAGTCCTCATCATCCACATCTTCCTGGTGTTCAGCTTCTTCCTCGTCTTCCTCATCATCCTCTTCTGCAACCTGGTCATCATCCGCACGCTGCTCACGCAGCAGGTGCAGATGCAGCGCAACGCCGAGGTCAAGCGCCGGGCCCTCTGGATGGTCTGCACCGTCCTGGCTGTGTTCGTCATCTGTTTCGTGCCCCACCACCTCGTGCAGCTGCCCTGGACCCTGGCCGAGCTGGGCTTCCAAGACACTGACTTCCACCAGGGGATTAACGATGCGCACCAGGTCACTCTCTGCCTCCTTAGTACCAACTGCGTCTTAGACCCCATTATCTACTGTTTCCTCACCAAGAAGTTCCGCAAGCACCTCACCGAGAAGTTGTACAGTATGCGCGAGAGCCGGAAGTGCTCCCGGGCCACCTCGGAGACGGGCACGGAAGTGGTCGTGCAGCTCAAAGACGCCCCTATCAAATCGCTCAAATATTAGTCTAACTGTTGGAGCCAGGCCCGGAGGCTTCTTCTCCATGGACATCATCGACTGACCTGAGGGGTGGGGGAGGGAGGGGGTGTCTGCCGTGGTCCTGGCACCTCCTCCCTGGGCACTGGTGGCCAGTTAAGTATGGAGGCTACCTCACGAATGTGGGGGTGCTGACAGAACCAGACCGCTGGGAAGTTCAGAGCTTGAATGAACCCCTGCAGCCACCTTTGGACACATGCCGTGTAACCTTGGCTTGCAGAGTCATCCCGGTCTGATGGCTCTGGAAGGGATGTCAGGACCAGGGGGGCAGTCCTTGGGAGCAGACTCTGAGTCACCCAGTTCACCCTACCAAGGTGGCACTCCCAAATGAGCCAGGCCCACAGTTTTGGCCCACCGCTCCCATTATCACTGAAAAGGCAGAGAAGGGGTTTGGGGAAAGGGATGCTTCTCTGGCTACGGCACTGTCTTTGGGATCGACTTCTGAGCCAGGAAGATCCCACCCAGTCTCCACTCACAGGCACAAGGTCTTTGCAACACTTCCTAGGGGAGTGTCCCAGGTGGAAGGGGAGCCACTTCCACCTGGCTTGGTGGAACATTTTCCTAATTCATGTATAAACCTCTACTGAGTGGTGACCAGCGAAGATACAACATGCATGGACCAAAAACTAGGACAGGGAGCCTTTCTCCTGAATCAGATGCGTCTCTTCCACCGGCCTGGGGCAGCTTTGGGGCAGCGGGAGAAACTCAACAGCCACTTCCACTGTCTGTCTCAACAAGGAGCTCTGAGAAAGTAACTCCTGTGAGGCAGCTACCCACTGTGGGCGGGCAAGGCCCGTCAAAGCCAAATTGGGGCCCTCCGGGCCACTGTGATGCCTGGAGGCTTCCATGGGAAACAACGCTCAGGCTGAGAAGTGCCTGCGGGTGGGTAAGGCCTCCAGGGCGGAAGGAGCCTGTCATCTCCCCTCCCTGCCTCACTTTCTGGAAGGCCCCTGTGATTTAGCTCCCAGGAGGTGAGGGGAGCAACTATAATCCCTAGGGCAGGCAGGCACTTTGAACTCTGGGTGCAGAAGAGAGGGGGAAACATCTCTTGAGGAGCTTTGGATGTCTGATTCTCCTCTCGCACCCTGAGCACCTGCAGTGTGAACCCGGCAGCCTCAGAGTTAGGGGCTTGGAGGAGCCTGCCTCAATTTCCAGAAACCATCCTCCCTGCCAGCCAGTGTCCCTGCAAAGCTGGGATCCTGGATTCCGGCACACTGAGCTGATTTTGATAAATGCCTCTCAATGGGCCAGTGACCTGCTTGGCCCAGTCACCATCGGCTGGACTTAGCAGAGGCGACCATGTGAACAGTACAGTGGATTTGAACTTTGGTGTCACACAAATCCAGGTTCAAGCTGTGGCTGTGTCACTTCCTGCCAAAGGACTGTGAGCTGGATTTCCTACCTCAGAGTTGTTAGGAGGACCAGACACCTCTTGGTCAGGGTGACTGCTCCTCCCAGAGTCTCTCTGTTTTCGAGACTTTGTTCCCCCTAAATCTTCCAATAGGGGATGAGAGGTGAATGTCTGGCTCTTGTGGGGCCAGACAGGTTCTCGCTCGGGAATAAGCAGCAAAATTCAGGGATGCTCTTTCAGGTTCTGCAGGCCACTCACCTGAATGCATATAAACTCTGGAGCAGTGAGTGTGTGTGTATCTACATGTGTGAGGTGTGTGTGCCGCCAGCACAGCAGGGTGGGGAAGGTATCTGCATGAACATAGTAGAGATAATAGCTTTGCTCAGACAGAGAGATGTGCAGAGTCAAGCAGAGACCAAAGGGGACCCCAGGGGCCTGCTGGCTCCCCCCTCTACGTCCAGCCCTCTTGCCCAGCCCTTCTTAACGCTCCAATCTGCGCTACTTCCTTTGGGTCCTTGTGAGATTCCCTTGTTAGGATACACTCTCCTATTTTGCTCATGTTCATTTGAATGAGTGATAATATTGATTACTTTGCAACCGAAAGAGCTCTGAAGGAGATAAATACTTGTATGCTAAAGCAGTGTTTCTTGAATTTCATCCGTTTGTGTACCCATATCATGAATTTTGCAAGATCCATGTATCATCTGTACGTTTTGCTCAATAAATATTTTTCTCTAGATTGAGTCACTTTTTAACACTTGCGCCTATTTAAACGGTTGCTTTAGAACTAAACTGTAAATGAAGGTGAATGCCACCTGGCACACATAGAGGGTAAACATAAACATAAAATGTCAGTATTAAAGTCAAAATGTTCTTGGCGTCCTATCTACAGTCGCCTCACACGCCCCACGACTTGCACAGCATACTTTAGGAGACGCGGCTGTGATGTATATAAAGTGCACGGGGGTCTGCATTTGCTAAGTGCCCAATAAAGAGACAAATGTTTTTGAGGTGATAGCTTGTGATTGGTCCCTTGCTTCTCACAGAAAGTCGCCCCAACACAGAAGCCAGGACCTCTCTCCCACCAAGGCTCAGGTGAGCGGTGGAGTATTTCAGGTTGTAGCTCATGCTATGACCCTGTTGATCATTATCTCTTACTCTGAACACAACCACTTTCCCCCACCGACCCCCCATGACCTCTACCTGGTTGTGACCTTCTCAGATGCTTTCTCTCTTTTTGATCTAGCCCAGAACACCTCCTCCAGGTAGCCTTCCTGAATTCCTCCAGATGAGTTAATTGACCTAGCAGCACTTTAGGTCTAAGAGGGTGCAATTTTTCTTTATACCTTAATAACTATTGAAGTTTATCCATTTCAATGTATTCTTTCCTACCCTGGGGGAAGTAACTGAATCTCCTTTTAAAAAAAAAAAAAAGATTGAAGTATAGTTGAAGGAATTGAATCTTAATCATCAGTGTATCCACATTTCTCACTCGAGGTCTAGAATGAGCTCTGTCTAAAAAGCCTCCTGCCTCCCCAGGGTGTAACATGAACACACACTGAAACATACATGCACTTATTGTGAGAGAGTTTAAGAAGACTCCGTAGGGACACCTAAGAAAGGAATTTAATGTATATTTTCCCAAAGTTCTATTAATATATCTATATTTTTTAAAAGAGGTCAAGAATTTTCAGAGAAGCAGAATTTTTGGAGATGGAAGGGTCCAATTCCTTCATCTTACAGAGAGGAACATGGGGCTCAGAGGAGCTACATGACTGTAGAAATTACACAGTGTGGAATGCATTTCTTGCAATGTTAACAGGGTTATGGAAAAAGCTGAGTTCTAATTCTTTCTATGAAATATCACCAATCAGGATTTTCAAGCCGTGTTGCACATCAGGAAGTCCTCACCCTGCATTGCCCCCTGATCTCAGTCTTGACCCCAGGGAGTTACCAGTGATCCCAGAGAACACTGGCTTAGGGAAGACCTGGCCCCTTACGGCATCCAGATGAGTCATAGCCACCAGAGAAGTAAGGGCAGGCCACAGCTGACGACAACTGGGCACAGCTGTGCCTATTCTTGCTCATCTCCGTTATATCTGCACTTAGGACCTGAGGCCACAAGCAGATATAATAAAACCCTCTTGTGAAACACTTGTTTTCTGAAAACTTGGTATTTCTGTAATACAAATCATGATTCCCCTGACATATATATTTCAGTTCAGTTCAGTCGCTCAGTCGTATCCGACTCTTTGCCACCTCATGAGCTTCAGCATTCCAGGCTTCCCTGTCCATCACCAACTTCCAAAGCTTACTCAAACTCATGTCCGCTGAGTCAGTGATGCCATCCAGTCATCTCATCCTCTGTCATCCCCTTCTCCTCCTGCCTTCAGTCTTTCCCAGCATCGGGGTCTTTTCAGATGAGTCAGTCCTTCACATCAGGTGGCTAAAGTATTGGAGTTGCAGCTTCAGTATCAGTCCTTCCAATGAATATTCGGGACTGATCTTCTTTAGGATGGACTGGTTGGATCTCCTTGCTGTCCAAGGGACTCTCAAGAGTCTTCTCCAACACCACAGTTCAAAAGCATCAATTCTTTGGTGCTCAGCTTTCTTTAGAGTCCAACTCTCGCATCCATACATGACTACTGGAAAAACCACAGCTTTGACTAGATGGACTTTTGTTGGCAAAGTAATGTCTCTGCTTTTTTTTTTTTTTTTTTGATGTATTTTATTTTATTTTATTTTTTTTAATTTTTATTTTTACTTTATTTTACTTTACAATACTGTATTGGTTTTTAATATGCTGTCTAGGTTGGTCAAAGGCAATGCCAAAGAATGCTCAAACTACTGTGCAATTGCACACATCTCACATGCTAGTAAAGTAATGCTCAAAATTCTCCAAGCCAGGCTTCAGCAATACGTGAACTGTGAACTTCCAGATGTTCAAATTGGTTTTAGAAAAGGCAGAGGAACCAGAGATCAAATTGCCAACATTCACTGGATCATGGAAAAAGCAAGAGAGTTCCAGAAAAACATCTATTTCTGCTTTATTGACTATGCCAAAGCCTTTGACTGTGTGGATCACAATAAACTGTGGAAAATTCTTCAAGAGATGGGAATACCAGACCACCTGACCTGCCTCTTGAGAAATCTGTATGCAGGTCAGGAAGCAACAGCTAGAACTGGACCTGGAACAACAAATAGGAAAAAGAGTATGCCAAGGCTATATGTTGTCACCCTGCTTATTTAACTTATATGCAGAGTACATCATGAGAAATGCTGGGCTGGAAGAAGCACAAGCTGGAATCAAGATTGCTGGGAGAAATATCAATAACCTCAGATATGCAGATGACACCACCTTTATGGCAGAAAGTTAAGAGGAACTCAAAAGCCTCTTGATGAAAGTGAAACAGGAGGGCAAAAAAGTTGGCTTAAAGCTCAACATTCAGAAAGTGAAGATCATGGCATCTGGTCCCACCGCTTCATGGGAAATAGATGGTGAAACAGTGGAAACAGTGTCAGATTTTATTTTGGGGGGCTCCCAAATCACTGCAGATGGTGATTGCAGCCATGAAATTAAAAGACGCTTACTCCTTGGAAAGAAAGCAGAGACGTTACATTGCCAACAAAGGTCCATCTAGTCAAGGCTATGGTTTTTCCAGTGGTCATGTATGAATGTGAGAGTTGGACTGTGAAGAAAGCTGAGTGCTGAAGAATTGATGCTTTTGAACTGTGGTGTTGGAGAAGACTCTTGAGAATCCCTTGGACTGCAAGGAGATCCAATCAGTCCATCCTAAAGGAGTTTAGTCCTGGGTGTTCATTGCAAAGACCGATACTAAAGCTGAAACTCCAATACTTTGGCCACCTTATGTGAAAAGTTGACTCATTGGAAAAGACTCTGATGCTGGGAGGGATTGGGGGCAGGAGGAGAAGGGGACAACAGAGGATGAGATGACTGGATGGTATCACTGACTTGATGGACATGAATTTGAGTGAACTCCGGGAGTTGGTGATGGACAGGATGGCCTGGTGTGCTGTGATTCATGGGGTCACAAAGAGTCAGACATGACTGAGCAACTGAACTGAACTGAGGCTGGTCATAGCTTTTCTTCCAAGGAGCAGGTGTCTTTTAATTTCATGGCTACAGTCACCATCTACAGTGATTTTGGAGGCCAAGAAAATAAAGCCTGTCACTGCTTCCCCATCTATCTGCCATGAAGTGATGGGACCAGATGCCATGATCTTAGTTTTCTGAATGTTGAGTTTAGGCCAATTTTTTCACTCTCCTCTTTCACTTTCATCAAGAGGCTCTTTAGTTCTTCTTCACTTTCTGCCATAAGGGTGGTGTCATCTGCATATCTGAGGTTATTAATATTTCTCCCAGCAATCTTGATTCCAGCTTGTGCTTCATCCAGCCCAGCATTTTGCATAGTGTGCCCTGCATATAAGTTAAATAAGTGGGGTGACAATATATAACCTTGACACAACTTCTTTCCTGATTTGGCACTAGTCTATTGTTTCATGCTTGGTTTAACTTGCTGCTTGACCTGCATATAGATTTCTCAGGAGGCAAGTAAGGTGGTCTGCTGTTCCCATCTCTTGAAGAATTTTCCAGGGTTTGTTGTGATCCACACAGTCAAAGACTTTAGTGTAGTTAATGAAGCAGAAGTAGATGTTTTCCTGGCATTCTCTTGCTTTTTCTATTATCCAACAGATGTTGCCAATTTGATCTCTGGTTCCTCTGCCTTTTTTAAAAGGAGCTTGAACATCTGGAATTTCATGGTTCACATACTGTTGAAGCCTGGCTTGGAGAATTTTGAGCATTACTAGTAGGTGAGATGAGTGCAATTTTCCAGTAGTTTGAACATTCTTTGGCATTGCCCTTCTTTGAGACTGGAATGAAAACTGACCTTTTCCAGTCCTGTGGCCATTGCTGAGTTTTCCAAATTTGCTAGCATATTGAGTGTGGCACTTTCACAGCATCATCTTTTAGGATTTGAAATAGCTCAACTGGCATTCCATCACCTCCACTAGCTTTGTTCATAGTGATGCTTCCTAAGACCCCTGACACAATTACCAGTAAGCTGTCCTCCCATCTACCCAGTCATCTGTCCATTTGTCCATCCATCCATCTACTTATACATGTCTCCATTCACCCATCCATCCAGGTAACCAACAAACATTTATGGAATACCTATTTTGGTCTAGTAGTTATGCTAAGCAGTTTTTAATCTAATATCTCACTATAGCTTCACACCCTCCTTGAAAGGTAGGTGATTCAATTCAATCCCCATAGAAATGAACACAATAAATAAGGATCCAAGCTGACTAAACAAGACAGTGGATGCTTCCCAACTGCTTGTCACAAAAGGAAGGGGCCTACTTTTTGTGAGCCCCAGATACTTGCTTGCCGCTTTCACAGATCTTATCTCACTGATTCTTCACAACCACTGTATAGATTTATTTTCATGTCCATTTTCTAGATGGGTAAATTGAAACTCAGAGGTCTTCAGGGATGTGTAAGAGTACCTGAGCTACTCAGTGGCAGAGTAATGTTCAAACCCAGATCTGCCTGAATAAATACGGGTTTCTTCCTTTTTCTCCTCTCCCATGTGACTGCACCCTGGCCCAAGCCCCTCTAGGCACTGTCCTAGCTTTGATGAGTGCTGGAGTAGGCTTCTCATGAGGGGAAGAGTAGCTGGTGAGGTCCCTGCCTTTCTCCCTTGGGGCTTCTGTGCTCCCTATGAAAGCCCCCATAGGGATGACTTTCCTGGGCTGAGGCTCCTGTGGTCCAGGAGGGAGGGCACTCCTGCAGTGAATGCAGGGTTCCAAAGAGCTTCTGAGGCCAGAGTGCCATTGTCACTGGAGCTAGAAGGTGACCTGGATCCTGATGTTTCTGCAGGAGGAGGGAAAGGGGTACGTGAACAGTCAACAGCTGCTAAGCACAGACCATGTGGCCGGCACTGTGAAGGGAATGTTACATCCTTACCTATGGATGGAATTGACTCTCCTCTGCATGAATTACTTTCCCCCCAGATTTCTGTATAGCTCACTCCATTGCCTCCTACAAGACTTTGCTCAAATGTCCCCTTCTCAGTGAAGCCTGTGTTGACCAGTTCATTTAAAATAGAATCTGAGAGTCAAGTGCTTCCCCAAAGCCACTCAGTGATCAGCTGGGTCATGTCCAAAGGCCATGCACTTTCCATTCTGCTGCGCTGACTTCCTCTGTCGACATCCTTCATGATATATGGTGTGAAGGCTCGTATCTTCCTATTTTCCTGATAAGAAAAACAAGTATCAAGGCATGAAATGACTCATCCAAGGTCATATAACAATACCTTGGTAGAACTGAGATGCACAGACCCTTTTCTCACCTCCATTTTTGCAAGATGCTGCTCTGGTCCACTTTTCCATCTGAATGCCTGTCATTTTCCTTCATCGCCATTCTCCAGGCCCAACCCCCACAATAGTTCTAGTGTGGGCAACACATATCTTTGACTTTTATGTTCCCTTTGAAAATGTAGTGTTATTTTCCATGCATAATGTTTTAAAATTTACATAAAAGGCATGATTTACATAAATTGGGCTATGGGCTTCATTCTGGTTCTCATTTTTTGTTTTTTCCCAAGCAGCATTGCTTTTTTTAAAAAACTTGCTTGCTTGGCTGCACTGGGTCTCTGTTGCTGCACGGAGTCTTCTCTAGCTGAATTTAGTTTGAATTTCTCTCAGGTTACTAATGGGCAGTATTCTCGGGCTTCCCTTGTGACTCAGCTGGTAAGGAATCTGCTGGCAATGCGGGAGACATGGGTTTGATCCCTGGGTTGGGAAGATCCCTTGGAGAAGGGAAAGGCTACTCACTCCAGTATTCTGGCCTGGAGAATTCCATGGACTGTATAGCCCATGGTATTACAAAGAGTTGGACATGATTGAGCAACTTTCATTTTCTTTCTACTAATGGGCTTGTAATCATGTTCTCTTTAGTCATTTGAGTTTGTTACTTGCTCAGTCATGTCCGACTCTTTGTGACCACATGGACTGTAGCCTGCCAGGCTCTTCTGTCCATGAAATTCTCCAAGTAAGAATACTGAAGTGGGTAGCCATTCCCTTCTCCAGGGGATCTTCCCAACCTAGGGAAGTTTGCATTGCAGGCAGACTCTTTACTATCTGAGCCACCAGAGAAGCCCATTCATTTGAGTTTGAATGCAGATAATTCCAAGTCTAAAGAATACACAGTGTCATATAATGATCAGTAAAGTAGCCTCGGGGTCCATATGAAGTGAAGTGAAACTCGTTCAGTCACGTCTGACTCTTTGTGACCCCATGGACTATACAGTCCATGGAATGCTCCACGCCAGAATACTGGAGTGGGTAGCCTTTTCCTTCTCTAGGGGATCTTCCCAACCCAGGAATCAAACCCAGGTCTCCTGCATTGCAGGTGGATTCTTTACCAGCTGAGCCACAAGGGAATTCCTTGTGGGGTCCACATGGCCAGGGTTCAATTTCTGCCTCTGTTTCTTCATCTGTAAGATGGGAATAATTTTACTGTGAATGTAATAGTGTGATTTTGAGGATTTAAAGCTGCTTAGAACAGTGCCTGGCACAAAATAAATACTTACTAAAGGCCATGTCCTACCCTGATAGAGTGCGTTGTTCTCCACAGCCTCTTTTTCCACTCCAGGCCACAACCCCTTCTCCCTGGCTCCTTTTCATGAAGTTCAAATTGCATATTCATATGAATTTTCCTTAGAACTGTGAAACTGTGAAAGAGAGTATTAAAAACAAGAGCCAAAATGGAGTCACTTATGCTAAACCCCAAGTCACGAAACCAAGACCTAATACCTAACTTGATTGTAGGTTTAGCGTCTCCCAGTAATGGAATCTTAAACCAGTCCATCTGAAATCACCTAATTAGCGAGGTCATCAGCCTCATATACCCCTGCCTTCCCTGGCTCCTAAAGGAAGATGAACTTGCCACTACCAGTCAGTTTTTTTGTTAGTAAAACTTCCTTGTCCTCACTCCCTTTTACCCATAAAAATCTTTCATTTTGTACTGCTCCTTTTTGCCTGTTAGATGGGATGTTGCCTGACTCATGAATTATTGAATAAAGCTAATAAGATCTTTAAAATCTACTTAGTTAAATTTTGTTTTTTAACAAGAAGAACAGAGTGTGATTAGTCTGACTTTCCTTTTATATAAATTCCTGGGTCATTCTAAAATACATTCAGAGACAGGTTGTTTTTTTTTTTTTTTTGGTCCAACAAAAGTTTTCAAATATTTGTTATGGAATCACATAGACGGCTAGTGAGGAAACATGGGCCATCAGGAGCCAAGCATTCCATCTCTCCCATAAGCTGTTCAGACAGTTGTGATATGCTCAATACCGTGATTTGGTTAGTTAACATGCAAGTGACCTTAACACAGCATAAACATGTGCCACTTCATATGTGAGGCTTCTTATAGACCCAGCTTGGTTCTTCTCCTGGGTCTTCTCTTAGAGTTGTACCTGGTATTATTACCAGTTTTCATTCAAATCCATTGAGGAATGGGATGATTCTGCTTTTGTTTTCTGGCCAGGAAACACTTGATCCTGAAAGTCTTGTGAGAAGACGTGGTGAAGAGCAAATTCAATGGTTTGTAGGATGGCAGAGAAGAGAAAAGAGGAGCTCAGAGAGGTTTTTAAGAAGAACTGCCACATACATGAGTCAGGGGTTTTGGCCTTTGGAAGGAAATGATGAATCAGTTCCTTAAAAGAAAGGATGGGACATTAAAGGGCACTATCAACAGAGTTAAAAGGCAACCCATGAGAATTGCCTGGTGGTCCAGTGGTTGAGACTCTGTGCTCCTAACACAGAGGGCCCTGGTTTGATCCCTGTTTCCACATGCAATTAAGAGTTCAAATGCCACAACTAACAGATCCTGCATGCTCTAACTATGAATAAAAGAACCCGTGTGCCACAAGGAAGATCAAAGATCCAGAGTGCTGCAGCTAAGGCCTGGTGCAGCCAAATAAATAAATATTTTCTAAAAAATGAAAGTGACTCTTTTCACAGGGCCTGTCTTAAAAAAATAAAAGGCAACCCACTGAATGGGAGAAATTATTTGCAAATCACATATCTGATGAGGGAGTGATATGCAGTATATATAAAGAGCTTCTACAGCTCAACAATAAAAAACTAACAAGTCATTTAGGAGATGGGTAAAAGACTTGAATAGACATTCCTCCAAAGGAGATATATAGAAGGCCAACAAGCATATGAAAGAAATGCTCAGCATCGCTAATCATCGGGGAAATGCATATCAAAACCAAGACGACATGAAAACAGAAGATAACAAGAGTGGGCAAGGCTGTGGAACAACGGAATCCTTGTGCATTGCTGGTTGGAATGTAAAATAACACAGTTGCTGTGGAAAACAGCATGAAGTTCCTCAAAAACTTTAACACAGAATTACCCTATGACCTCGTAATTCCACTTCTGGTTATATACCCAAAGGAACTGAAAGCAGGAACTTTAATGCCAAGGTTCATAGCAGCAGTATTCAGAATAACCAACCATGGAAGCAACCGAAGTGTCCATCGAGAGATGAATGGATAAACAAAATGCAGGTGTATACAAAAGCAGGGGATATTATTCAGCCTTAAAAAGTATGCTACATGCTACAGTATGAATGAACCTCGAGGACATCATGATAAGTGAAATAAGCCAGTCACAAAAATATGAATATTGTTTGATTCCACTTGTATAAGGTGCCTAGGGCAATACATTTGTAGAAACAGAAAGCAGAATGGTGGTTATCAGGGTTGGGGGAGAGGTAATGGGGAGTGATCATTTGATGACTATGGAGGTTCAGTTGGGAAGATAAAAGAGTTTTAGAGATGGATGGTGATGATCATTGAACAACAGTGGAAATACACTCAATGCCGCTAAACTATACCCTTAAAAATGGCTATGAGAGTACCTTTTATGTGAACACATACACACACATACCACTTGGGAAAATGGGAGGATTGGGTAGGAAGAAGTGGGGTGAAATGAGAGAAATTCAGACTTCCAAAGGAGCTTTTCTCACGGTGGGTTCATCATGTTCAAGGCGGGGTTGCCTGCCGTGGATTCATCAAACTCTGCTTGAGTTACTCTGTGTGAAAGGGCTGAGTCACTGCGATTCTATACACGTGATATTCTTGCAACATGTGACTATCTGAGGCAACGTGGCCTCATGAAAACAGAACGAGTGTCCTTTCATTCCCAACTTTCAGTGATTGCCTTTCGGTAGCCCTCTGCCATGCGTGGTGGGAGCAACTCAAGAAGTCTCTGCCCTCACACTGTAGCAAAATGGCAGACGTGTTAAAAACGCAGTGGCGGCTTATGCTTGCTTTTCAGAGCTAAAGCCAGGTCATCCGGCTTGTGAGAGTCCACCGGGAGCACCTCTTCCCAGCTCTGTGTTCAGAGACGTCACATTGCTAGCTTGACTGGGTGTTTACACCACAGAGATCAGCAAATGCTACAAATCTTTTGAATCTTGGCTCTATCACTGGCTGTGTAGTCACTTAGGCAAATCACTTAGCCTCCTCAGCCTCAGTCTCCTTATTTGAAAATAGCTATAGTAAATGTCGGTTCTTTTCTGTCTCCTAGGAAGAGAACAATTTGACACTTTGGATGCATCATTGCTTGCTCCTGGATGACAAGAGGCCTGTCTCTCCTAGATTAACAGCTGGTACCCTACCTCACCTCCTCAGTTGGCACCAATGCTGCCCCCCAGACTGAGGGTTGTCCAGAGAGGGCAGTAACTTACAGTGCCCGTGGGGTACACACTTATCATGTACCCAGGGGCACTAAGGAGAGGGAGGGGGAGACTGGCAAAGCAGGAGATGACAACTGCTCTGTGTAGTTCATTGCACCTTTACTTTTGGTTGTGCTGGGTCTTCGATGCTGTGGGGGCTACTCTCTAGTTACGATCACCGTGGCTTCTCCTGTGGCAGAGCGCAGGCTCGATGGTGTGTGGGCTTCAGTAGTTGCGCCACAGGGGCTCATCAGTCGTGGTTTTCGGGCCCTAGAGCGCTCAGGTTTCAGTAGTTCTGGCACATGGACTTAGCTGCTCTGCAGCGTGTGGAATCTTCCCAGACCAGGGTTTGAACACATGTCTCCTACACTGGCAGGTTGATTCTTACCCACTGCACCACTAGAGAAGTCCCCATTGTTTCTTTTTTTTAAATACATTTTTTAAAAATTGAAGTATAGATGATTGACAATGTTGTATTAGTTTCAGGTATACAGCAAAGTGGTTCATATATATATATATATATATATATTCTTTTCCATTATAGTTATTATAAGATAATCAATATACTTCCTTGTGCTATACAGTAGGTCCTTGTTGCTAATCTGTTTTTGTTGTTCAGTTGCCCGGTCATGTCCAAATCTTTGCGACCGTATGGAGCGCAGCACACCGGGCCTCCACATCCCTCATCATCTCCCGAAGTTTGCCCAAGTTCACGTCCATTGCATCGGTGGTGCCATCCAACCATCTCATCCTCTGACGTCCTCTTCTCTTTCTGCCCTTGCGTGTTTCTGCTGTACTATAAAGGGAAATATATGTACACATATATTCCTTTCCTCTTGAACCTTCCTCCCGCCCACTCTCATCCCACCTCTCTAGGTCATCACAGAACACCAATCTGAGCTCCCAGTGTTATACTACAGGTTCCCACTAGCTATCTGTTCTACACACAGCAGTATGTATATGTCAGGGCTTTCCCAGCGGCTCACCAGAATCTGCCTGCAGTGCAGAAGACCCAGGTTCAGTCCCTGGGTCAGGAAGATCCCCTGGAGGAGGGCATGGCGACCCACTCCAGTATTCTTGCCTAGAGAATTCCACAGACAGAGGAGCCTGACAAGCTACAGTCCATAGGGTTGCAAAGAATCAGACACGGCTGAAGTTAGACACAACTCAGCATGCATGCACACAGTGTATAATGTCAGTCCTAACATCCCATTGTTTCATTGTTTATACTTGATCCCATGGCCTGCAATATCATGGATGTTTTACAACAACTGAATTTTAACTACAGTAGCAGCCAAAAATTGTTGAGAAAGGCAAGGTGGGGCATGGGGAAGAACTCTGGCCTTGGAGTTAGATCTGGATTTGTCTCCCAGTTCCGTCATCACTAGCGGTTTGGCGTTAGGTAACTGATTGCCCAAGTCTGAACTTCAGTTTCTCCAACTGTAAAAATGGAGGTGATGACAACTATTGCATAGATGTGTTAGATGGCAAGGGGGTTACAATGGAGACAATACCATTTGGCAATCTGTCAAGAACAATTATATGAACAATTATATGTGAGCACTGATGTTGCCAGTTACCTAACATCTATTCTCTCCCTAGTCCAAAACAGAAGAACCCCTATTTTATTTGAAGTAACGATGCATCCAGCTCAGAGACTACGTTTCCAGGGCTTCCCTGGTAGTCCAGTGGTCCTGCCAATGCAGGAGACACAGATACGATCCCTGATCTGGGAGGATGCCCACGTGCTACCTGGCAGCTAGGCTCATGTGGCACAACTACTGAGACCATACGCTGCAACTACGGAAGTTCTCGGGCTTCCCTGTGGCTCAGTTGCTAAAGGATCCACCTGCAATGCAGGAGACCCTGTTTGATCCCTGGGTCGAGAAGATCCCCTGGAGAAGGGAAAGGCTACCCACTCCAGTGTTCTGGCCTAGATAATTCCATGCACTGTACAGTCCATGGGGTCACAAAGAGTCAGGCACAACTGAGCGACTTTCACTTTCACTGAAGCTCTCATGCCTAGAGCCCATGCTCGGAAGCCACTGCAAAGAGAAGCCCGGGTACTGAAACTATAGAGAGTAGCCCCCACTTACCACAACTAGAGGAAAAAGCCAGAGAGCAGCAGTGAAGACCCAGCACAGTCAAAAATAAATAAATAAATCTTGAAAAAAAAAAAGTAGTAAAAAAAAGACTACATTTCCTTACTGCTACAGGGAGCCAGCCTCCTTTCTTTTTTTGAAATTTGATTCTTTATTAGAACTCTTTAGAACCAGCCTTCTGACTAGGTTTTAGCCAATGAGGTGTAAGTGGAAGAGTTGAAAAGACTTCTGGAGACGTTACTTCAAGGGGTTGACTCAGTCAAATGAGCCTCTTTTGCTTTTCTCTCCTTTCTCTTCTCGCCTGGAATCGATGCTCCAACAGCTGTATTTGGCTTTGAAGTGACCTTGAAAATGGAAGCTCTTAGCCACGATGGTAGAACAGAATGATACGAAGAGCCTGGGTCCATGATATTGGTGGTGTACCATTCCTGCCCTTTTCTGCCTACCTCTGGATCACTTTTATTTGACAGAGAAACACAATTGTCTCTTGTTTAAGCTTCTGTTATTTGGGATTTTCTGTTACACACAGCTAAATCTAACCTGTATGAATACTGTTGAATGGAGCTGTGGGAGACATGAGGGGCGAGGGCCCATCTCACAAGGACCACTTGCCTCGGGCTCAGATGGTTTACATCTTTACGTGGTGTCAGTGTTCCCACTTGACTTCTCAGCGTTTGACTCTGTTAAGTATTCCTTTCTTCTTAAAACTCTCAGCCCCTGGCTTCTGCGACCTCACATTTCCCTGGTGTTTGCGGGGTCTCTCTCTCTCCCTTTCGAGTTTATATGAATTTTATTTTAGACAAACTACATGATGTATTTTCTTCCCCTCAAAAATAATGCCTCCACTTCAAACAAATCAGCATCAAAATAAATGAAGAGTTCAAGATTACATCAGTTCCAGTGTTTTTGTGGATGAAAAACAGCAGCTGGTCAGTTATGACAACAGGTGATGGCTCCAAAGTCACTGCCAAGTTTGTTAACATTTTCCCACTTGTAAGCTATCCTTAAAATCATATATGAAGGGGTCACACCATCCTCATGGTAGTTCAACAGAGAAACCATGCCATCTGGATTCATGTTTTCGCTGATAAAAAATGGACAATTTTAAAAAATTTATTATTTACTTATGTGGTGTTTTGGGTCTTCATTGCAGTGGCTTCTCTTGTTGCTGAGCACGGGCTGTAAATGCTCTGGCTTTAGTAGTTGCAGTTTACAGGGTCTTGAGCTCCTACTGAGTAGTTGTGGCATGTGGGATCTCCCGGAGCAGGGATTGAACCCGGGACCCTTGCATTGGCAGGTGGATTCTTCACCACTGGACCACCAGGCAAGTCCCAAGAGCTGACAGGTTTTGAAGTCAGCAAGGATGTACTTGATTTGTTCTGCAGCTTCTGCCATATAAAAGGTTTTACTCTTTCTGGTCTCTGTTCTTCAAGTTTCCCTTTGATTGACTTCATGTCATCTTTGATGTACTTCTTGTGGGCTTCTTTCATAAAGGTGGTTTCCTGCAAGTGATGGTTCATGACAATAGCAACATGAGTGATTACTGTGCTTTCAGTACCTTAGCCTTCCAAGCCTTCAGAGAAAGCATTTCCACCAATGAGTGATTCATCAATTTACCTTTTGTCCTGTTGATCACCTTCCCCTTCACCTCCAGACACAGCCCTCTGTGACCTCCCAGATCTTGTAGGTGTTGGAGAACATCTCATGAGGGCTGATGTGGTCCTGGTAGATAATCATGATGGCAACTGGAGGGACATGACTTTGTTGCTAGCTTCCTAGGAGCCTGGAGCTCAGAGTAAGCACTCTGAGCAGGTAGATTCTTAACCTCTGGACCACCAGGTAAGTCCCAAGAACTGATAGGTTTTGAAGTTAGCAAGGATGTGCTTGGGGAGGGGGGATGGGAGGATAAAAGTGTGGGATCTCTTTTGATTATCAAGTGACAGAAACTTTGACTTCTACTGGCTTCAACAACATCAAAAGAAGAGTCCAGGATTACATGTTTTGACCCAGTTGAATAGAGGGATTCAAACAATAGTATAGAGACAGAAGAGACATTTAAAATACTAAACAATTGGCATTGTGTTGTCTTTGAACAGATGTCAGAGGAGGTGTCCTGGAAGTCTCCTGCTGAACCAAGCATTAACTCATTAGTTACTGGATCATAGGGAAGTTCAGAGGTTCCAGAAAGGTAACTAGGAGAAAGTAGGAGAATGATTCCTATCCCCAGGGGGTTCTGGGAAACATTTACTTCCCAACAGAAGTATTTCAACAATAATCAGCCATTCCAATGAGTACCAGATAAATAACAGCCCTGTGTTAGGATCTGGTTCAATTCAGTTCAGTTCAGTTACTCAGCTGTGTCTGACTCTTTGCAAGCCCATGGACTGCAGCACGCCAGGCTTCCTTGTCTATCACCAACTCCCAGAGCTTGCTCAAACTCATGTCCATTGAGTTGGTGATGTCATCCAACCATCTCGTCCTCTGTTGTCCCTTTCTCCTCCTGCCTTCAATCTTTTCAAGCACCAGGGTCTTTTCCAATGAGTCAGTTCTTCGCATCGGGTGGCCAAAGTATTGGAGCTTCAGCTTCAGCCTCAGTCCTTCCAATGAATATTCAGGACTGATTTCCTTGAGGATTAACTGGTTTGATCTCCTTGCAGTCCAAGGAACTCTCGAGAGTCTCCTCCAATACCACAGTTCAAAAGCATCAATTCTTCGGTGCTCAGCTTTCATTATGGTCTTCCATACATGACTACTGGAAAAACCATGGCTTTGACAGGACGGACCTGGTTACTCTTCTTTCTTTTTTTCTATCTCTCAGCTCTCCCATCCCATATAGACTATGTTCTCAGATAGTCTCTCTCCCCTGGCTGAGAGATGGCTGCCCAATGACTCCCAGGGCTATGTTCTTCCTCATTCACATTCAGCAAAGACAAGTGAGGCTCTTCCCCCAGCAGCCCTAGCATGAAGTCTGAGATTTGGTCTGATGGAGCTGGCTGAGATCATATGCACAATCTTGATTGATGAACGTGGCTTGGGGAGGCTTGGAGAGGCTTAGAACGGGAGACTGGCTTAGGCAAGGTCTCCTACTCCACGTCCGGAGCCTCAGCTTAGAAACAGCTTCCCTGGAGTAGGTAGGCTTAGAGTGGGGCTGCTACCCCCAGAGAAAAACTGGGTACTGTTGTCAGAAGAAGAGGGGACATGTAACATGTAATGGCTTGTTACAGCAGTAACAGGAAACTGCAAACACAGTGGCTTCAAATGACACAAATTATTCTGTTATAGTTCTGGAGGTCAGAAGTCTGAACTGAGACTTCGAGGCTGAGATCAAGGTGTTGGCAGAGTTGTGTTCCTTCAGGAGGTTCTGGGGCGAATCCCTTCCCTTCCTTTTTCCAGCTCCTGGAGACTCCCTACTTTCCTTGGCTCATGGTCATATCACTCCCGCTTCTGGTTCTGTTGTTACATTTCTTTCTCTGACTCTGACCCTCCTTCCGCTCTTACGTAAGGACCCTGTGATTTCACTGGAGTCATCTGGATAATCCAGGGTAATTTCCCCATTTAAAAACCCTTGACTTAAGCATATCTGCAAAGTTCCTTTTACCATGTAAGGTAACATATTCACAGAGTCCAGGGATTAGAACGTGGACATCTTTGGGCCAGAGGAACAGGGTGAGAGGTAGACATTATTCTGCCCATCACAGAGTGGATTCTGGTTGGTAAAGGTAACAAGTGTCTATTATCTCCTTTGCCTGCCACCTCTCTGACTACTCTTTTCTGTCTTTTGTAGATCTATCCTCTTTTACCTGACTTTGAATATTGGGTTTCTCAGCTTTCAGCTCTAGACCTCTTCTATCCTTGCTCTATATTCTCTCCCCAGGCAAGCTCACTGAGTCCAGGGCATGATTACCAACTATGCTTACATATTCACCTTTCCAGCTCAAATATCTCTGAGTCCAGACCAGTATATCTAAATGTCCATTTAACACCTCCACTGGGCTGTCTCAATGGCCCACCAAATTCAAGATGTCTAAAACCTTGCCAAATCCAGCTCTAAGTCAGTAACTGGAGCCACCAACCCTCCAGTTATGGGAATCCGAAACTTAGACAATCATCCTTAGTTCCTCCTCCCAATCCAATCCTTAGCTGAGTCTTTTCGTTTTCCCTTAATACATGTTATCTACTTCTTTGACTGCAAGGTCTTGTCAGATCTGCACTGCAGCACATGGAATCTTTTAGTTGCGACACTTTTACTCTCAGCTGCGGCATGTGGGATCTAGTTTCTTGACCAGGGATTGAACTCAGGCCCTCTGCATTGGGAGTGCTGATTTTAGTCACTGGACCACCAGGGAAGTCCTCTCTTTTTTATTTTTTAAATTATTTGATTGAATTTTATTTGTAGTAACAATAATCATTAAAACCAAACAAAAACAAACAATAAGCAAAAACAAAAACAAAAAAATCTTCCACACTGAATGGGAATAATACCCATTTCAAAACCCTTTGAAGTTTGATTGAGCTTTTTCAATTTTACCTTCTTGATCTTAAAAACATCAATTTCTCTATCTATTCACCTTTCACTCCAAGCTACCACTTTTGTCTAAGCTCTTGTCTGGACTTCTGCACTGGCTGCCTAAACTAGTCTCTGGGTCCATTAGGATCCACCTCCAGTTTGTTTTCCACACATTGCCAGGGTTATTTTTCCAAAATGCAAATCTGATCATTTAACTCACCCACTCAGAACACATCACTGGCTTTCCATTGCCCTTAGGAAAGAGATCAAAATCCTTCCCATGGTATCTCAGAGTTTACAGGGTCTGCTCCCTGTCTGTTTCTCTAATCTGTTTCTCTCCTTTCAAGAGTCTATTGGGTTTTCTGCACCTATGGATGCCGCCGAGAAAGCATTGTTGATGTCTTCCCCCGCCCCACTGCCGTCATGTCTAAGTCACGGTCTCCCAAAGAGCCTGAACAGTTGCGGAAGCTCTTCATCAGAGGACTGAGCTTTGAAACAATTGAAGAGAGTCTGAGGAGCCATTTTGAGCAATGGGGAACACTCCCATTGTGTGGTAATGACGGATCCAAACACCAAGCGCTCCAGAGCCTTCGACTTTGCCACATACGCCACGGTGGAGGAGGTGGATGCGGCCATGAATGCGAGGCCACACGAGGTGGACCGAAGAGTTGTGGAACCAAAGCAGGGAGTCTCAAGAGAAGATTCTCAAAGACCTGGTGCCCTCCTAACTGTGAAAAAGATTTTCGCTGGTGGCATTAAAGAAGACACCAAAGAACGTCACCTGGGAGATTATTTTGAAAATAATGGGAAAAAAGTCTGGGAAAATTGAAGTGATTGAAATCATGACTGACCGAGGCAGTGGCAAAAAGAGAGGCTTTGCTTTTGTAACCTTTGATGACCATGACTCCGTAGACAAGACTGCCATTCAGAAATGCCACACTGTGAATGGCCACAACTGTGAAGTGAGACAAGCCCTGTCTAACCAAGAGATGGCTAGTGCTTCATCCAGCCAGAGAGGTTGAAGCGGTTCTGGAAACGCTGGTGGCGGTCGTGGAGGTGGTTTCAGGGGGAATGACAACTTTGGTTACGGAGGAAATTCAGTGGTCGAGGTGGCTCTGTTGGTGGCAGATATGGTGGCAAGTGGGGATGGTTATAAAGGATTTGGTAATGATGGAAGCAATTTTAGAGGTGGCAGAAGCTACAGTGATTTTGGCAATTACAACAATCGATCTTCAAATTTTGGACCCATGAAAGGCGGAAACTTTGGAGGCAGTTCTGGCCCTGATGGTGGTGGAGGCCGATACTTTGCCAAACCATGAAACCAAGTTGGCTAAGGTGGTTTCAGCAGCAGCAGTAACTATGGCAGTGGCGGAAGGTTTTATTTACTGCCAGGAAACAAAGCCAGAGAGGACAGCCAGAGAAGTGGCAGAGACAGGTTACAACAGATTTGTGAATTCAGCCAAGCGCAGTCGCGGCAGGGCCTAGCTGCTACAAAGAAGACATGTTTTAGACAGTACTCATGTGTATGGGCAAAAAACTCGAGGACTGTACTTGTGACTAATTGTATAACAGGTTATTTTAGTTTCTGTTCTGTGGAAAGTGTAAAGCATTCCAACAAAGGGTTTTAATGTAGATTTTTTTTTTTGGTGCCCATGCTGTTGATTGCTAAATGTAATAGTCTGATCATGACGCTGAATAAGTGTCTTTTTTTTTTAGGAGTCTATTGGTCTATTGGTCTCTCAATGCACAGATTGGGAGAAAATATTTGCAAATAATGTGACTGACAAGGGATTAGTCTCCAAAATTTACAAACAGCTCATGAGGCTTAATAGCATCAAAACAAACAACCCCATCAAAAAATGAGCAGAATATCTAAATTGACATTTCTTCAAAGAAGACATACAGATGGCTAACACATGAAAACAAGTTCAACATTGCTAATTACTAGAGAAATGTAAATCAAAACTAAACTGAGATATCACCTCACACCAGTCAAAATAGACATCATTTTAAAATCTACAAACAATAAATATCTGAGAGGGTGTGGAGAGAAAGGAACCCTCCTACACTGCTGGTGGGAACATAAATTAGTATAGCCAGTATGGAGAATAGTATGAAGTTTCCTTTAAAAAACTAAAACTAGAGCTACCAATGAAGAAGGAATTGATAGGGCCTGAACTCCATCTTAGGCCTGTTCATGCTGATCATGCTCAGCCACCTTTCCAATGGACTCTGAACTCTGTGTTTAGTGCCTATGAAAACAGCAACAGAAGGATAAGACCCCCTCCAGACAGGGGAACCTTGAAGATCGTATCTAGGTTACTCATCGCCTAAGAGAAAACATACACTAATCACCCCTTCCTCCAGACAGGCCATAAACTTTTCTGTATCTATCTGAGTGTAACCTCAGGTTTATTGATTATTGGCTAATTGTTTGACTGAGCACATGAGCACATAGCATGTGAATGATGGGGTTATTGGGATGGTATTTTCCTTGGTTTATGTAAGTCTCAAGGAATTTGGGGTGGTGGGTTCGGACACGTACACATGGGGTATAAAAGATTTCCACAAATGCTGGTTGGGGTCCTTGGCTAAAAAGAAACTCTGCCTTGGGCCCGCCGGTGTAATAAACTGCACTCCACTATCTGCATTGTCCTTCTCAGTGAGTTTGTTTCCTGGAACGCATGGCTACAACACCATGTGACCCTGTCATCCCACTCCTGGGCATATATCTGGAGAAAAATATGGTCCAAAAGGACACTTGCACCCCAACGCTCATTGCAGCACTGTTTCCAATAGCCAAGACATGGAAGCAACATAAATGGCCATCAGAGGAGTAGGGAAAGAAGATGTGGTACATACACACATGTTTTCATGGAATATCACTCAGCCGTTAAAAAGAATGAAATAATACCATTTGCAGCAACATGGATAGACCTAGAGATTGTCATACTGAGTGAAGTAAGTCAGAGAAGGAGAAATATTGTATTTCAACCCTTACATGTGGAATCGAAAAAGAAATGATACAAATGAACTTATTTACAAAACGGAACAGACTCACAGACTTAGAGAATGAACTTATGGTTGCTGGAGGTGGAGGATGGATGGGGGGAAGGGATACGTAGGAAGTTTGGGATTGACATGTACATATGGCTATATTTAGAATGGATAACCAGCAGGGTCCTACTGTATGGCACATAGAACTCTGCTTAATGTTATGTGGCAGCCTGGATGAAAGGGAAGTTTAGCAGAGGTTGAATACGTATATGTGTCTGGCTGAGACCCTTTGCTGCATACCTGAAACTATCACAGTATTGTTAATTGGCTATACTCCAATATAAAATAAAAAGTTTTGTTTTGTTTTGTTTTTACAAAAAAAGTCTTTTGGTCTTTTATTTATTTTTCCCCCCTCAAACTTGCCATATTCTTCCTCATCATTTAACTATGGCATATTCTGTGTAGTCTGCTAGACCTCTAATTCACCTTTCATATTTCCCTGGACCCTTTTCAATCTCCTGGACTAGATCAAATTCTCCCATTGTAAACTGTCATTGATTTCCCTGATAGACTGTGTATTTCACCCAGGTAGTGCTAACACAATTCTAATTTTCCATTTAGTCGTCTACTCATTTTATTAATTCTTGTTCTCCTCAACACAACCACTACGAGTCAGTAAGCTCCAGGGGAGCAAGGTCTCTGTCTGTGTCTGTTCACCACGAAATCCCAGCCCCTTGCTCTGGGTGCAGTTCTCATCTCTTAAAATCACAGATGCACATGCTCATCCTTGGATCAGGACCCTAAGGTTTGTTCCGAGGTCATATACCCAGCAGGTGGGTAAATTCCAAATCTGACTCCCAAACTTGTCTTTTCTTCTTTACACTCTGCTGTCCTTTCAGGTGAGGGAAGGGTTGGGATTGTGCCATTTTGGGGTGTGCAGATAGATAGAGTGCCTGATGAACTATGGAATGAGGTTTGTGACATTGTACAGGAGACAGGGATCAAGACCATCCCCATGGAAAAGAAATGCAAAAAAGCAACATGGCTATCTGGGGAGGCCTTACAAATAGCTGTGAAAAGAAGAGAGGTGAAAAGCAAAGGAGAAAAGGAAAGATAAAAGCATCTGAATGCAGAGTTCCAAAGAATAGCAAGAAGAGATAAGAAAGCCTTCTTCAGCAATCAATGCAAAGAAATAGACGAAAACAACAGAACGGGAAAGACTAGAGATCTCTTCAAGAAAATTAGATATACCAAGGGAACATTTCATGCAAAGATGGGCTCGATAAAGGACAGAAATGGTATGGACTTAACAGAAGCAGAAGGATATTAAGAAGAGGTGGCAAGAATACACGGAAGAACTGTACAAAAAAGATCTTCACGACCCAGATAATCATGATGATGTGATCACTAATCTAGAGCCAGACATCTTGGAATGTGAAGTCAAGTGGGCCTTAGAAAGCATCACTACGAACAAAGCTAGTGGAGGTGATGGAATTCCAGCTGAGCTGTTTCAAATCCTGAAAGATGATGCTGTGAAAGTGCTGCACTCAATATGCCAGCAAATTTGGAAAACTCAGCAGTGGCCACAGGACTGGAAAAGGTCAGTTTTCATTCCAATTCCAAAGAAAGGCAATGCCAAAGAATGCTCAAACTACCGCACAATTGCACTCATCTCACATGCTCAAATTTCTCCAAGCCAGGCTTCAGCAATACGTGAACCGTGAACTCCCTGATGTTCAGCTGGTTTCAGAAAAGGCAGAGGAACCAGAAATCAAATTGCCAACATTCACTGGATCATGGAAAAAGCAAGAGAGTTCCAGAAAAACCTCTACTTCTGCTTTATTGACTATGTCAAAGCCTTTGACTGTGTGGATCACAATAAACTGTGGAAAATTCTGAAAGAGATGGGAATCCCAGACCACCTGACCTGCCTCTTGAGAAACCTGTATGCAGGTCAGGAAGCAACAGTTAGAACTGGACCTGGAACAACAGACTGGTTCCAAATAGGAAAAGGAGTACGTCAAGGCTGTATATTGTCACCCTGCTTATTTAACTTCTATGCAGAGTACATCATGAGAAATGCTGGACTGGAAGAAGCACAAGCTGGAATCAAGATTGCAGGGAAAAATATCAATAACCTCAGATATGCAGATGACACCACCCTTATGGCAGAAAGTGAAGAGGAGCTAAAAAGCCTCTTGATGAAAGTGAAAGAGGAGAGCAAAAAAGTTGGCTTAAAGCTCAACATTCAGAAAATGAAGATCATGGCATCTGGTCCCATCACTTCACTGGAAATAGATGGGGAAACAGTAGAAACAGTGTCAGACTTTATTTTGGGGGGCTCCAAAATCACTGCAGATGGTGATTGCAGCCATGAAATCAAAAGACACTTACTCCTTGAAAGAAAAGTTATGACCAACCTAGATAGTATATTCAAAAGCAGAGACATTACTTTGCCGACTAAGATCCGTCTAGTCAAGGCTATGGTTTCTCCTGTGGTCATGTTGGATGTGAGAGTTGGACTGTGAAGAAGGCTGAGCACCAAAGAATTGATGCTTTTGAACTGTGCTGTTGGAGAAGACTCTTGAGAGTCCTTCGGACTGCAAAGAGATCCAAGCAGTCCATTCTGAAGGAGATCAGCCCTGGGATTTCTTTGGAAGGAATGATGCTAAAGCTGAAGCTCCAGTACTTTGACCACCTCATGCGAAGAGCTGACTCATTGGAAAAGACTCTGATGCTGGGAGGGATTGGGGGCAGAGGAGAAGGGGACGACCAAGGATGAGATGGCTGGATGGCATCACTGACTCAATGGACGTGAGTCTGAGTGAACTCCGGGAGATGGTGATGGACAGGGAGGCCTGGTGTGCTGCGATTTGTGGGGTGGCAAACAGTCGGACACGACTGAGCGACTGAACTGAACTGAACTGAGTTCTAGAAACTTCATCTGCTTCCTGAAGTCTTTGGAAACGAACCTGAAAAAGGCTGACAGTTGGCCTGAACTCACAGGGCTGCGGGGTGGTGGTGGGGAGTTCTGCTTTCCCTTGTTCTTCCTTTTATGTTTTGGTTTCCTCCCTCCTTCTGTTTTTCTCCTTCCTTTCCTTTCCTCTTTCCCATTTTCCAAAATATGCACAAAATTTCTGCTCATGGCCAGACTCTGTTCAGGAGGGTGATGACATAGAAGGTGAATCAGACAGAGTCTCTGTCCTCAAAGAGCTCAAAGTCTAGTCTGTTAGAGTCTTGGTCAAGTAAATAAATGCCAATCCAGATTCGTTTCCTCTTCTGTAAAACGGGCACGGTTCTTACTAGACCAGAGTTTTTGGGTGCATGTAACCACACTCAGTCTGGAATGAAATTTATTAGAAGGACACTGGATGGATCCCAGGATTGAAAAGAAAGCAGGAACACCAGACCCAGAAAGCAGGAGGGTGGGCAGCTAATAGAGCCAAGGAACTGGCTTGTGAGGACAGTGCCCCTGGCACTGCTCCCACTGTGACTTTCCCACTTGTCTTTGCAACTGTCCCCAAAATTCAAAGACCAGGTGGGAGCATCCCATGAAGCTAGCATGGGTCAGTCGCCCAGCCAGACTCCAGCTGCCTAGCTGTATGGACAGGAGGGAACTGCCCCCTGTCATGGAAGAATGGGAGTTGGCACTCAGAACCCCTGACACAGCTTCTCTCATTTCCCTGCGGTTCTTGGGTGACACCAGGGTCAAAGGATCTCTTGAGAGGTCATCTATCCAGCCCGATAGCTCTTAAGTAATAGGACTGGAACTTGAATTTGGGTCTAGCTGGCAGAGCAGCAGTTAGACCTTTTGGCTGCAAGCAACAGACACTACCTGTGCCAGTTTTCAGCAAAAGAGAATTTACTGGAGGGATGTGGTCGAGGCTCAAAGATTTATAGGTAGCTGGAGAAGTAAGTTAGGAGACAGACAGGAACCAAAGGAGATGGAGGGTCTAGGATCAGTGGGGAGACACACTGCCACTTGAGTACTGCCACCACCAGTGTAATGAATGACCTCTAACAAGATCTCTTATCTTGGCTGCACTGTCTCTAAATTCAAATTCTCAGGAGAATGTGTTTGACAAGGTTAGTTTCCATCATGGACCTATCCTCCAGGGTGATAAGAAGAATATGGTTTCTTTAGTGGCATGGGTCATTTGGAGTTACTTTTCCATCGAGGTCACAAAGAAAATTAAGACATTGTTGAGGGGTATATCAGCTATCTATTACTGAAATGATAGTGCATAGCAAACAATCACGTTTCCAAAGCAAGCAACAAGGATATACATCTGGTGGTCAGCTAGGCAGCTCCACTGATTTCGGTTGGACTTACATGTCTGGGGCTTCCCTGATAGCTCAGCTGGTAAAGAATCCGCTTGCAATGCAGGAGAGCGGGTTCAGCCCCCGGGTTGGGAAGATCGCCTGGAGAAGGGAAAAGCTACCCACTCCAGTATTCCGGCCTGGAGAATGCCACGGACTGTGTAGTCCATGCACTTTCACTTTCACTACATGTCTGGAGGTTGCCTGGCTATTGGCTGATTTAGTCTGACCTTGTCTGACCTTGATTTAGTAACCAGTGGGTTACTTCTGATATGTTCTCCTGGGTAATGGCAGAGGCAGGAGAGGAGGCAAATCCTATCACACAAGTGTTTTTTAAGGCCCACCTTACATCACATTTGCTAATATCCTAGTGGCCAAAGCAAGACACGTGACTAAGACCAGCATCTGAGTGAGAGCACCGTGACATTTCATGGCAAAGGCTGTCGATACAGTTGCCTCTCTCTCCACGTCTGTATGTTCCACGTTCACTGATTCAACTGACCATGGATCAAAAATGTTTGAAAAAAAGAATTCCAAAAAGGAAAATGACTTACATAGCATGTACATTGTATTTACAAGTATTTAAACAGCTTTTACAATGTATTAGAGATGATAAGTAATCTAGAGATGATTTAAAGTATAGCAGAGGATATGCATAGGTTGTGTGCAAATACCATGCAGATTTTGGTATCTGAATTGGGGGTGCAGAGTCATGGTTGTCCTAAAACAAGTCCCCAGCAGACACTGAGGGAAGACTGCACTGGGAAAGGTGAAGAATTGGTGCCATTTTTGCAGTCCACTGGGAAATGTCTAAAAGGAGCCAATGTCTGTGACAGACATCAAAGTCCACGTTCTTTCCATGTTCCACCATCTAGGGCACCAACCAAAGGTGTTTTTCTCCAAGATGGGCCTCTGTCCTTATTCAGTTGTATCACTTTGAACATCAGTTTCATGAGAACAGGGACTTCTATCTGTTTTATTTGCCTGTAACTCCACTGCCTAGAACAGCTCCTGATGTGTAGCAGGTGTTTAACAAATACTGGCTAAATGAAAATTACCTTGTAAACTTACCTTATGCATCTAACCAAGGTTTTTGCTTTTGTGAGGAGGCTGTGTATTATGGAGTAAAGGACTTAGATTTGGAGACAAACCAGCCTGAGTTTTTATCTGGACTTCATCATTTTCTACCAGTGATCTTGGGCGAATTATTCAGTCTTCCTGAGCCTTATTTCCCTCTAGCAGAAACAATTTGGGTGGCTTTTCAGTGAAACTTCCTCATTTTCTGGTAACTGTCCCTCTCATCTTCACATATTTCCTGTGCTGGGGCTTCTATATTTTGTGAACCTGTCCCCCTCCTCCAACCTTAACTCAGCTGATCAGACAAAGGGAATGGATCTGAACTAAAATGGGCCAATCAGAGTCTGTCAGGAATTTGGAATTTCAGTCTTAGTCTGATTGGCCTCTTAAATGGAGGAGACAGGCACGCAGGAGCTGGCTATGGCCACTTCACACCAGAGACAGCTGGTCTACAGCAGGAGAGAGGAATAAAGCCCTCATTCAAGATTTCTCAGGCCCAGTCAGCTATAAAACAGCTGGCTAGGCAGCTGGGGTAGTCTCTGGATCCAGACTGAACCTTGGTTCAGATTCTGGCTCTATCACTTACTAGCTGAGCCATTTCACTTCTCTGTGCCCTGGTTCTCATTTGTAAAATGGGAATGATATTAATACCTACTTCATGAGGTTGCCATAATGATTAAATAAAAGTGCACAGAAGAATATCTAATACATGAGAGTACTAATCCACGTGCATGTATTCCAGATCATAATTTCTGATTCTTAAAATTAATACTGCTTTCCCATCCCAACCCACCCCCTCTCAGGAAGCACTCACTTCAGTGGATTGCTGATTCCAGTGCAAAGAATCTGAAAGAATACCACTTTCACATGTGAAACGGGAAAGTTAAGAATCTTCGAGTTCTTAGCGAGGATTCAGTGAGATGAGTACAACTCTTGGCATACTGTAGGTATTCAGCATTTGCAGGCTTCTCATCCTTCCTACTCTGCTTTCCTCAGGCTCCAACTGGGGCCAAGCACAGGAGACGATGCTTCTCGTGTGGATGATCTTGGCCACAGCTTGATTTGGCTCCTTTCTAAGGTGAGCCAGATCCGTTCTTACAAGATCCTTAGAACCACTGATCTCAATGCCTCATTCTGCGCTCAGATGCATGACTCACTGCTCCTCAGGTGCCTCCCCACAGAAGACTTCATCTCCGATGCACTCTAGATATTTTTCCTGCGGAGGAAGTGACCCAGGGCACAGCAGCTCTTGGTGGAGGCAGGGCTGGTGTGGGGAGCATGAGTAGACAGATAGGAAACTTACCTTGCTATTTGTCCTCTGCTGATACCATCTCTTTCCTGGTCTTTGGGAGCTACATGTTGCTCTTTAGTTGCTAAGTCATGTCTGAGCCACTGGACTGCTGGGGAAGTCCCTAGAAAGAGCTTCTTGATTCGTGTGATGGTATTCCAGGGTGAACAAGTCCATGACAGGAGGGCTTTCTTCCTCTCGGCCGGCTTCTTCAGCCCTCCCAGCTCCTCCTTTTGAGGCCCCTACTCTATGACCACCCAGCTCAGCACCTGCGCCAAGGCAAGCAAAGGCAGAGTTATGGGGAAGTGTGGTGGGAGGTTCTAGGAACATTTTTTTTTTAATTGATGCATAGTTGCCTCACAATATTACGTTAGCTTCAGGTCAGCAAAATAGTAATCCAACAGTTAAATCCACTACACAATGGTCACCACAAGCCCAGTAACCATCTGGTACCATGCAAAATTATTACACTATTTTGACTATGTTTCTTAGGCTGCATATTACTTCCTTGTGGCTTATTCATTTTCTTAATATAATTGGAGGTTTGTATCTCTTAATTCCTTTCATTTGTTTTGCCCAACCTCCCACTCCTTCCTGGCAACCATCAGTTTGCCCTCTGTGTCAGCAACTCTATTTCTGTTTTGTTGTGTTTGTTACTGTATTAGTGACATCATACAATAATTGTTTTTCTCTGTCTGACATTTCACTTAGCATAATATCCTCTAGGTCTGCCCATGTTGCTGTTAATGGTAGAATTCATTCTCTTTATGGCTGTGTAATATTTCACTGGAGGAGAGCATGGTAACTCCAGTATTCTTGCCTAGAGATTCCATGGACAGAGGAGCCTGGCAGGCTACAGTCCATAGGATTGTACAGACTTGGATATGATTGAAGCGACTTAGCACAATATTCCATTGCATATATATATACTACATCTTGTATTATCCATTCTTCTACTGATGGACATTTAGGTTGCTTCCATATCTTGGCTATTATAGTGTTGCAATGAACCTAGGGGTGCGTACATCTTTTTAGGATACTGTTTTTATTTTCTTTGGGTAAATACCCAGAAGTAGAATTGCTGGACCATATGGCAGATCCATGTTTAATTTTTTGAGGATCCTCCATACTGCTTTAAAGTGGCTGCACTAATTTACATTCCCAACAGCAGTACATAAGGTGGTCTTCCGCATCCATTTGCCTCTGGATTGAGGGGTGGGGGAGGAGAGCAGCAGGAGGGTGATTCCCCTGAGGTGAGTCAGCAGTTGTCATCATCCCTGATCCTACCCCTTCTCTCCTGTTGGGGGGAAAAGGCTGTGGATGTGGAAAAGGCCATAACGTTGGGAGATGCTGCTGAGGATCCATAAATCCATGGTGCCATGGGCTTCTCCTCCTGCTCAATGGCCCCAGTCCTTGACTGGGATTCTGCCTCCAATTCCCTACATAGTTCTCCACTTGCCCATGAACATAGCTTCAGACTCTGCATATTACCTTCTCCTTAGTTGCACCAGTCAAGCATCTGCCTAGGCCACACCAAATCCCCACCCCTCCTTGGATCCTAGACCTGGCACTGCCTGACTTCTGGTACTGAATCTGCATGGAGCTGGGTCCGTGTTCCCCAGGCCCATCTGCCAAACATCCTCCCCACCAGCATCAGCCCAACATTTCACAAGTCTGAGTCCTCCACAGTGGTTATATTCTGAGTGTCTGTCAAACAGATAGCCTGGGGAGGAAGTGTAGGTCTTAGAATCAGACACCCTGGGCTAGGATTCTGGGCCCATTATCACTTATTTGCTGTGTGACCTTGAGCTGGTCACCTCCCCTCTCTGAGCTTCAGTGTCCATATCTGCCAAAGAGCCTAATGATGCCCTAACTTGGAGCCAGCAGGTTCTAATGAGATGACCTATCTATAGACATCAGCACAATGTGGAGGCTTCAGACATGGTTGCCCTCAGCCTCTTCTCCACACAGCTCTGTAGAGAAGAAAGGAGCTGTATCATTGTTCAGTTCAGTTCAGTTCATTCGCTCAGTCGTGTCCGACTCTTTGCGACCCCATGAATTGCAGCACGCCAGGCCTCCCTGTCCGTCACCAACTCCCGGAGTTCACTCAAACTCACGACCATCAAGTTGGTGATGCCACCCAGCCATCTCACCCTCTGTCGTCCCCTTCTCCTCCTGCCCCTTACCCCTTAGCTAAGTCATCCCTTGCACAAGCATTTCTTAAGCCTCTTATCAGATCAAGATAGCAGCATGGTGCTGAGGGTTGGGTCTGGGAACAGGAAGCTACCATGGAACAAAGGGTCACTAAGTCAGAGACCTGGCAGAAGCAGCTGGTAAAGCATGTGATTCCTGGTGGGGGCCTATGGCCTGGGTGGAACCCCAGCTTTAACTCTGTTGAGCTCCGCATGAGCCACAGTATTTCTTCCAGCCTCAGTTTCCCCATTTGGTATATGAGGGGTAAAATAGTACATATCACATCGGGCTTCCATGGTGGCTCAGGTGGTAAAGTTGGGAAGATCCCCTGGAGAAGGAAATGGCAACCCACTCCAGTACTCTTGCCTAAAATATTCCATAGACAGAGGAGCCTGGTGGGCTACAGTCCATGGGGTCACAAAGAGTTGGACACACACTCACTGAGTGACTTCACACTCACCTACAATTTTTTCTTTTTAAATTCTGGCTATGCTGGGTCTTTGTTGCAGCTTGTGGGCCTAGTTGCCCGGTGGCATGTATGACCTTAGTTCCTGAGCCAGGGATCAAACCTGAGTCCCCTGCATTGGAAGGCAGATTCTTAATCCCTGGACTACCAAGGAAGCCCCGAGAATTGTTTCGAAAATTAAATGAGGAAATCTGTGTGGTGGGTATAACATGGGACCTGCCCCAAAGTGAGCACTCAAAACACCTTTGACAGGTAAGTCATTTTCAAGTTTTTGCTACTTTATTTTTCGTCTCTTTATATGATTGAATTAGGGTAAAGTTCCAGGAGAGGAATTACAGCCTCCTAAAACAGATCGTCAAATTGCTTTTAAAAGGGCTGGGGTCTTTCAGAAAAGCTCCCCGAGCCCTGTGTAGTCATGGGGTGGGGCGGGAGGACAGACGTAGGGGGAGGCGGGGAGGGCAGGAAGACAGGGGTTGGGGAGTGAAGGGTGGGGGTGAGGGGATGAGGGGTGAGGGGGTGGGGAAGTCCGCGGAGTCTCGGGGCTGGGAGGAAGGGAACAGGTGGTGAGAGGAAACGCCGCAGCGGACTCCGTTGAGCAAAGCGGCCACAGGACAATCTCAGTTGGGCCGCGCTTCCTCCGCTTCGAACAGCAGGACTGGCGCGAGGTGTTTGGGCGTCGCTGATCCTGGGGGCGCTACAGGTTAGCGCTGTGGAAGGCCGGTGTAGACCAAGCAGGCCCAGTGGGTCTCCAGGCACAAGGAAGGTCTAGAAAACTCCAGTGCTAACCCAACAGGGAAGACCCCAGGATGCACGTGGATCTTCCAACTGCACTGTGAAACCAACAACTCCAGTTTCCTCCTCCGTTTCCAAGAATGGGACAGTCACCAGCTGGAAACCTATAGCAGTCTTTAAAATGACAACATCCGAGATCTCAGTAGATACGACTTCCATCACCTTAGAGCCTACAATCCAACGTAAGTGTTTCATTGTTGTTGTGCAGTGGCTAAGTCGTGTCTGACTTTTCTTCGACGTGGACTGCAGCACGCCAGGCTTTCCTGTCCTTGACTATCTCCTTGAGTTTGCTCAAACGCATGTCCATTGAGTCGGTGATGCCACCAAACATCTCATCCTCTGTCATCCGCTTCTTCCGCCTTCAATCCTTCCCAGCATCGGGGTCTTTTCCAATGAATAAAACATCCCAAATGTCAATCAACATCCACAGTGACTGCAACCCACAATAGTTAGATGACATGTCTTTCTTCATTAGTAACGATTACAGCAACTATTAATTTTAACGAAAACAAAGGATTGGAAATTCCCTGGTGGTCCAGTGGTTAGGACTTGGCCTGGATTCAATCCCTGGTAGGGGAACTAAGATCCTAGAAGCCATGTGATGGGCACCCTCCCCCCTAAAAATGGATTAAAATTTGATACTGGCAGTTTTGTTGGTGGTATTCTTTTAAAATATGGAATTTAATCTATGCTTTACACTGGATACAAACTGCACTCTTCAAGAAGAGGGATTTGTTACAGATCCATCTGTGAACATGTCGCTGTCATTTAAGAAAATCCAGGGAGCAATGGAAAGAAGAAAGGTTATGCAGCCCAGTCAATTAACTTAATATTCTCTTCTTGAAACTAGTATCAATAGGCCACTGCATACAATGTACAATGTATTCAGTTCAGTTCAGTCGCTCAGTCGTGTCCGACTGTTTGCCATCTCATGAATCGCAGCACACCAGGCCTCCCTGTCCATCACCATCTCCCAGAGTTCACTCAGACTCACGTCCATCGAGTCAGTGATGCCATTCAGCCATCTCATCCTCGGTCGTCCCCTTCTCCTCCTGCCCCCGATCCCAGCATCAGAGTCTTTTCCAGTGAGTCAACTCTACTCATGAGGTGGCCAAAGTACTGGAGTTTCAGCTTTAGCATCATTCCTTCCAAAGAAATCCCAGGGCTGATCTCCTTCAGAATGGACTGGTTGGATCTCTTTGCAGTCCAAGGGACTCTCAAGAGTCTTCTCCAACAGCACAGTTCAAAAGCATCAATTCTTTGGCGCTCAGCCTTCTTCACAGTCCAACTCTCACATCCATACATGACCACAGGAAAAACCATAGCCTTGACTAGACGGACCTTAGTCAGCACAGTAATGTCTCTGCTTTTCAATATGCTGTCTAGGTTGGTCATAACGTTTCTTCCAAGGAGTAAGCATCTTTTCATTTCATGGCTGCAGTCACCATCTGCAATGATTTTGGAGCCCCCCAAAATAAAGTCTGACACTGTTTCTACTGTTTCCCCATCTATTTCCCATGAAGTGATGGGACCCCGATGCCATGATCTTCATTTTCTGAATGTTGAGCTTTAAGTCAACTTTTTTGCTCTCCTCTTTCACTTTCATCAAGAGGCTTTTTAGCTCCTCTTCACTTTCTGCCATAAGGGTGGTGTCATCTGCATATCTGAGGTTATTGATATTTTTCCCTGCAATCTTGATTCCAGCTTGTGCTTCTTCCAGTCCAGCATTTCTCATGATGTACCCTGCATAGAAGTTAATAAGCAGGGTGACAATATACAGCCTTGACGTACTCCTTTTCCTATTTGGAACCAGTCTGTTGTTCCAGGTCCAGTTCTAACTGTTGCTTCCTGACCTGCATACAGGTTTCTCAAGAGGCAGGTCAGGTGGTCTGGGATTCCCATCTCTTTCAGAATTTTCCACAGTTTATTGTGATCCACACAGTCAAAGGCTTTGGCATAGTCAATAAAGCAGAAGTAGAGGTTTTTCTGGAACTCTCTTGCTTTTTCCATGATCCAGTGAATGTTGGCAATTTGATCTCTGGTTCCTCTGCCTTTTCTAAAACCAGCTGAACATCAGGGAGTTCACAGTTCACGTATTGCTGAAGCCTGGCTTGGAGAAATTTGAGCATGTGAGATGAGTGCAATTGTGCGGTAGTTTGAGCATTCTTTGGCATTGCCTTTCTTTGGAATTGGAATGAAAACTGACCTTTTCCAGTCCTGTGGCCACTGCTGAGTTTTCCAAATTTGCTGGCATATTGAGTGCAGCACTTTCACAGCATCATCTTTCAGGATTTGAAACAGCTCAACTGGAATTCCATCACCTCCACTAGCTTTGTTCGTAGTGATGCTTTCTAAGGCCCACTTGACTTCACATTCCAAGATGTCTGGCTCTAGATTAGTGATCACATCATCATGATTATCTGGGTCGTGAAGATCTTTTTTGTACAGTTCTTCCGTGTATTCTTGCCACTGCTTCTTAATATCTTCTGCTTCTGTTAGGTCCCGACCATTTCTGTCCTTTATCGAGCCCATCTTTGCATGAAATGTTCCCTTAGTATCTTTAATTTTCTTGAAGAGATCTCTAGTCTTTCCCGTTCTGTTGTTTTCCTCTATTTCTTTGCATTGATCGCTGAAGAAGACTGTCTTATCTCTTCTTGCTATTCTTAGAAACTCTGCATTCAGATGCTTATATCTTTCCTTTTCTCCTTTGCTTTTCGCCTCTCTACTTTTCACAGCTATTTGTAAGGCCTCCCCAGACAGCCATTTTGCCTTTTTTGCATTTCTTTTCCATGGGGATGGTCTTGATCCCTGTCTTCTGTGCAATGTCACAAACCTCATTCCATAGTTCATCAGGCACTCTATCTATCAGATCTAGGCCCTTAAATCTATTTCTCACTTCCACTGTATAATCATAAGGGATTGGATTTAGGTCATACCTGAATGGTCTAGTGGTTTTCCCTACTTTCTTCAATTTGAGTCTGAATTTGGTAATAAGGAGTTCATGATCTGAGCCACAGTCAGCTCCCGGTCTTGTTTTTGTTGACTGTATAGAGCTTCTCCATCTTTGGCTGCAAAGAATATAATCAGTCTGATTTCGATGTTGACCATCTGGTGATGTCCATGTGTAGAGTCTTCTCTTGTGTTGTTGGAAGAGGGTGTTTGCTATGACCAGTGCATTTTCTTGGCAAAACTCTATTAGTCTTTGCCCTGCTTCATTCTGCATTCCAAGGCCAAATTTGCCTGTTACTCCAGGTGTTTCTTGACTTCCTACTTTTGCATTCCAGTCCCCTATAATGAAAAGGACATCTTTTTTGGGTGTTAGTTCTAAAAGGTCTTGTAGGTTTTCATATAACCGTTCAACTTCAGCTTCTTTAGCGTTACTGGTTGGGGTATAGCCTTGGATAACTGTGATATTGAATGCTTCGCCTTGGAGACAAACAGAGATCATTCTTTCACTTTTGAGACTGCATCCAAGTACTGCATTTCGGACTCTTTTGTTGACCATGATAGCTACTCCATTTCTTCTGAGGGATTCCTGCCCACAGTAGTAGATATAATGGTCATCTGAGTTAAATTCACCCATTCCAGTCCATTTTAGTTCTCTGATTCCTAGAATATCGACATTCACCCTTGCCATCTCTTGTTTGACCACTTCCAATTTGCCTTGATTCATGGACCTGACATTCCAGGTTCCTATGCAATATTGCTCTTTACAGCATTGGACCTTGCTTCTATCACCAGTCACATCCACAACTGGGTATTGTTTTTGCTTTGGCTCCATCCCTTCATTCTTTCTGGAGTTATTTCTCCACTGATCTCCAGTAGTGTATTGGATGTATTATGTACAATGTATTATAGGATTTTTTTTTTTTTTTGGGCTTCTGAGCATGTGGGATCTCAATTTCCCAAATTTCTGACCAGGGATGGAGCTCTTGCCCTCTGCAGTGGAAGTTCAGAGTCCTCACCACTGTAGCTTAGCCAAGGAATTCCCAAAGCTTAGTAATATACATGTTTTGTTTAGAAACAAAACATATCCCCAAAACAAAAACAACTCCCCCCCCCCCAACACACACACAAAGCAATTAAACCTAGAAACAATACCTGGGCTTAACTCTGTTAGAAAGTTGTTGGAGAGGCTGTCTTTTTATTAATAACTTCTTTGGAGTGTTCAATGGCGGTTGATATAATTATCTTATTTCTCTAATTTCAGTAAATTTCAATGTTTAACATGCTAATGTTTTAAAGACTTAGTTATCAGCTTTAAATAACAAATTGGATTATTTACTACTGTGAGAATATTGTCACCACTGACTATTGCTTCATTTCATATTTAGCTGTTAATTTTGTATTTGGCAAATATTTTTAAAACATGTACAGTTGTTTTCTATATAAGGAAATGTTACAAATGATATGATGTAAACACACTGATAACAATTCCCTGATGGCTCAGTGATAAATAATCCGCCTGCCAGTGCCTGCCAATGCAGGAGACTTGGGTTCAGTCTCTGGGTCAGGAAGATCCCTGGAGTAGGAAACGGCAACACACTGTAGTATTCTTGGAGAACTTTTTGGAGCCTGATAGGCTATAGTCCATGGGGTTGCAAAGAGTCAGACATGAGTTAGCAACTGAACACAGCAAACAAACTTAAAGAAAGAAAAAAAAAAAGCCCATTATATCATTTCTAAAACTTCCAAAACAACATTTAGAACTCTGAGCCATAGATGAATGCTGTGTTTATCAAACCAGGGTTTGTGGGGCTCCCTTTAGGCTACTGGGCTTCCCTGGTGGCTCAGAGGGTAAAGTGTCTGCCTGCAATGTGGGAGACCCGGGTTTGATCCCTGGGTTGGGAAGATACCCTGGAGAAGGAAATGACAACCCACTCCAGAACTCTTGCCTGGAAACTCCCATGGATGGAGAAGCCTGTTTGCTACAGTCTATGGTAGGCTCAGATGGTAAATCGTCTGCCTACAATGTGGGAGACCTGGGTTCAATCCCTGGGTTGGGAAGATCTCCTGGAGAAGGAAATGGCAACCCACTGCAGTATTCTTGCCTGGAAAATCCCATGGACAGAGAAGCCTGGTTGGTTACAGTCCATAGGGTCGCAAAGAGTTGGACACGACTGAGCAACTTATGACTATGACTATGGTAGGCTGCAGTCCATGGGGTCGCAAAGAGTCAGACACGACTGAGCGACTTCACTTAACTGTCTTTCTTTCCTTAGGTTACTACACCTACAGGATGAAAATGCTGCATTTTCATTCACGGTTCATTTTACTCAAAGCTTTGGGGAGACAACATTTTTATACTAAAACACCAGTGTATTTTGGAATACATTCTTATGAAGTTTTAAAGCAGAAAATTTTGAGGCAGGAACCATTCTACTTCCTTCTTTGGGTCTTCAGACTGCTCCTCTTCCTCCCTTGCTGAAGAGAAGGCACTTTCAGGTTTATTATGTTAATGGGGAGAAAAAGTACAGTATTGTAAGGACACTGGTACCAGCCAAAGTATTTTGCAGTGTTTTGAGTTTTATAGTTTATTTTGGAGCATTGAAAACTCAGGGTCAAATTTTGACCAAAGAAGTATTTAGTCACACTAAATACTAAGCTAGTGTTTCTTCTGTCTTAGGTCATGTCCAACTCTTTTGCGACCCCATGGACTGTATAACCTGCCAGGCTTCTCTATCCATGTAATTCTCCAGGCAAGAATACTGGAGTGGGTTGCCTTTTCCTTCTTCAGGGGATTTTTCCAACCCAGGGATTGAACCTGAGTCTCCTGCATTGCAGGCAGATTCTTTATTGTTTGAACCACCAGGGAAGTCCCATGGTTAAAGCAAATCACATTAATTTCTGATAGCTTAACGATGAGCTAAGAATCCTAATGAATCTTCACCTATGTTTAACACGAATTACATGTGACTCGTGATCGCCTTTTAATTTTCACAGAAGGCCATATATCCAGAATTTTTATATAAAAGGATCATTTCTACTCACTGTGCATTATGGCTGATTGTGGTGATGAATATAGGTGATAAAAATATAGGTGATAAAGATATAGGTGATAAAAATATGGATATAATAGAACGCATGTGACACATGTGGTGTGGAGGAAATAATATGCAACACACATGGTTTCCTTAGTTTGAAAGGAAATGTGACTGATAAGTTGCCCAAACTGATCTTTCAACCATTGCTTTCACTTATTTGCAAAATATACTTAAAATACATTGCAGAGTAATGTGGGCATCCGAAATCACTGTGGACGGTGATTGCAGCCGTGAAATTAAAAGACTCCTTGGAAGAAAAGCTATGACAAACCTAGATGGCATGTTAAAAAGCAGAGGCATCACTTTGCTGACAGAGACCTGTCTGAAAGTGAAAGTGAAAGTGAAGTCGCTCAGTCATGTCCGACTCTTTGCGACCCCATGGACTGTAGCCTATCAGGCTCCTCTGTCCATGGGATTTTCCAGGCAAGAGTGCTGGAGTGGATTGCCATTTCCTTCTCCGAATCTTGTATGGTTGTGAGAGTTGGACCATAAAGAAGACCTAACACCAAAGAATTGATGCTTTTGAACTGTGGTGCTGGAGAAGACTCTTGAGAGTCCCCTGGATGGCAAGGAGATCAAACCAACCAATTCTAAAGGAAATTAATCCTGAATATTCATTGGAAGAACTGATGCTGAAGCTGAAGCTCCAATACTTTGGCCACCTGATGGGAAGAACCGACTCACTGGAAAAGACCCAGACGCTGGGAAAGATTGAAGGCAGAAGGAGAAGGGGACAACAGAGGATGAGATGATTGGATGGCATCACCGATTCAATGGACATGAGTTTGAGCAAACTCCGGGAGATTGTGAAGGACAGGGAAGCCTGGAGTGCTGCAGTCCGTTGGGGTCACAAAGAGTCGAGGACGCAGCTAAGTGACTAAACAACAACAAATGTGGGCCTTTTAAATTTAACTTGTTTTGACTCCTGCATTCTTGATATTTTAGTATTTCAAGTCAGTCAGAATATTGTGGATACGGCTGCAGTTTTCTTGAATGCTTGTTTCTTTAGCATTTTAAAGATATAAAACCACTTTTTAATGCTAAATGTCATTATTTCCCTTTAAACTTTCTGTGGTTTGGGTCTGAAATAATCTTTTTTCTCTGCATATAGATTGTATAATTCGTTACTTTCAAATACCTTTTTTTTTTGGTTATCTGCAAAAATTGGGAAAAACAGAGATGCGAACTAGAATTTCACTTTAGAGCACATTTCCTAAGCACCACTTTATCTTCCTAATTATGTTTATTTAAGCAAACGTTCTATTCTGTGTTTACGTGAAGATAAAAACAATCTAGTTGTATGTCTAAATATTAGGCAGAATCCAATCTATGATTTTAAAATGTCATAGATAATCTATAAAATTAATAATTCAAAGACAGATAAATGAGAGTTGGCAGTATATTATAATGGTAATTTTGTATTTTTAAGGAAAAAAATTAAAGCAAATTCTTGTTACCTTTTTTATTATAATGACAGCTTTTGGTATTTCATTGTTACTGAGATCTATTTTTAGAATAAAATCGTGTTCTCCATTAAAAAAAAAATGCTTTTAAAAGGACTAAGTCAGTTACAACGTCACCAGCAAATTGTGTAAATACTAGTTTTGTCACACCTTTGCCAGCACTAACCATTATAATTACTTTAAGTTTTTACTAATATTTAAGGTGTCTCATGGTTGACTTAGTTTTTTTTTTCCTTTCGCAGCATAGGTGAACAGGGTGTGCCAATAAGTAAAAGTTCATCAGAATAGAGAAGGGATCGTTTTTTGGAAGAGGGAACTTTGAAAGAAGAAAACAAACACACACTTTGTCAATCTCTTGAAAATTGAGGATGTTGTTCTTCCTGTCAGTTGCAGCTACTTCTTTATTCTGAGACATCCGTTTCTGTACAGCTTGTTCAGTTTCCTAGGCTTTGACACTTGTAGGTCTGGAATGTGGAAGTACCCTGAATGATGATGACGATTTAGCAGCTTGAGACAAACTTTTGATGAAGTGTCACGTCAACTTCTATGCCTCTTTGAGTATACATTTTCTCATATGATAACTTTCAACTTTGGAGGAGAAGCTTAGATTTCTCTGGAAAATTATTGAAGATGATGAGACTCAGTTTCTCCATCTGTAAAATGGAAGAGGGCGGTTGGGATGAGGTTGCCTTCAAAGAGCAACGTCACAGGTTTGCAAAGACCTGCAAGGACTTGGTTGGCAAAACACGTCTTGAGAGGAGGAAGATTTAATTCAAGAACAAAATAGTATCGTGGTTCTTAATGTCCTGCTTGTTTATCCCAGGAAATTTTTAAATATAAATTTATTTATTTTAATTGGAGGCTAATTATTTTTCAATATTGTATTGGTTTTGCCATACATCAACATGAATCCGCCACGGGTGTACACGTGTTCCCCATCCTGAACCCCCCTCCCACCTCCCTCCCCATACCATCCCTCTGGGTCATCCCAGTGCACCAGCCCTGAGTATCCTGTATCATGCATCGAACCTGGACTGGCAACTCATTTCACATATGATATTATACATGTTTCAGTGCCATTCTCCCAAATCATCCCACACTCGCCCTCTCCCTCCCAGGAAATTTTTGGATAACAAGGAGTTAAGTAACCAAGAGAGGGGAAGTGGAACTTGAGTAGACCAGAAGTCATAGGTCCTCTGTCCTCCACGCCACTTACATCTTTAGATACTGAGAGGAACTCTGAGTCGCCCACTCTTCAGAATCTGGGAGTCCAAGTCAATCTTAACTTCCCAAGAATTACTGTTTGCTCCATTTCAACAATCTCTTGTTGTTGTTGTTTTCTCCCTCATTGAATTTATCATTTACGTTATTTTGCATCCTTTGACATTTTTACTTGTTACTATATGTCTCCCTTACTAGAATATAAATTATATGAAAGCAAGGAATACATCTGTCTCATTCATTACTGTATCTTCAGTTTTTGGAAGATGCTAGATGTTCAAGAAATATTAATGGAGTAAAAGGTGACCCTAGTGGGCTGGTGATGTGGGCTGCCATGCCTCTGGTTATGTACATTCATTTCCTGTCTAAAAATGGTCCTCTACCATATGTAATTGATTCCGGAATCCATGTGCTTAGCCATGGGACCTCTCGGCTATGCAAAGGAAGACCGTGCAGCCATTAGATCCACGTGGCAGAGGAATATTTATTGACATGGAAAAATAGTCCCAATATGCTGGTGAATGAGAGCCTCAGGTTTCAAAATACAGCACAAACCATCCAGGGGGATTGGGAGGGTTAAATGAGTTAAGACGTGTGAAGCACAGAACACAGTGTCTTGGGACTTCCTGGTGGTCCAGTGGCTAAGACTCTGTGCTCCCAGTACAGGGGGTCTGGGTTTGATCCCTGGTCAGGGAACTAGATCCCTCATGCTGCAACTAAGATGAGGCCCAGTCAAATAAACAGATGCTAAATAAAAGGAAGACGACAGTGTCTAGCATATGGCAAGTTCTGGGATAAGTGTTGCCCAAGTAGTTGGTGAGCCATCTCTCGTCTTCACGGACTCTTAAGGAGAAATCAGGCCCCAGGCTACAGAATGGAGTAGCACCCTGCCATCAGAGAACTGCCTCCCTAGGCTTGAAATAATGCCTGCTATCCCTCTGCACCTCTCTCCCTTCCACTCCAGGCTGGTCAGATGGAGGAAACAGCAGTACAGACAACAACTCTTTCCAAGGATGTTGTTGTTCAGCTGCTAAATTGTGTCTGACTCTTTGTGACCCCACGGACTGCAGCACGCCAGGCTCCTCTGTCCACTATCTTCCGGAGTTTGCTCAGATTCATGTCCATTGAGTCGGTGATGCTATCTAAACATCTCATCCTCTGCTACCCTCTTCTCTGCCCATCCTCTCCAACGATATCTCTTCATCAAATCTTCTCCCCTTTCTGCAATCTGACAGCCTTTTAATATCTTTGATCTGGCTGAGAGGTCTGAAAATGGGAAAGCTGGTTCGATACTTTTCTGCTGTAACTTCTACATAGGAGGTAGCCTCATGTTCAGTTTGGGATCGGATAACCATGCACTGACATCTCTGTAGAAACAGGAGAGGAGAAACCCCATGTCAACATCCTGTTACATGACTGTATTATGACCTTGGGTTCTGGGAGACCCCTGAGTTCTCATAATAAATTCTTCCCTTTTAGTTTGAGTGGGTTCCTTCTATTAATACTTGCAAACAAGTAATTGCTCTGTAACGGACAGATCAGAAAGAACTGACCTTGGACGGGGTATTCCTCCTAAAGTGGGCAGGAATAAGAAGAACCAGAGCAGAGAGTCTGAGTCAAAATTCCCCACAAGTTCAAAGGCCTGAAATTGGGCAGAACATGGAAGTCAGAGTACAGGATCAGGGCCAGGAGCCCAGAGCTGAACTGCAATTAGAGAGGAGAAGATCGAACTTGAAGTAAGGTGGTGTCCTGGGCAATGGCCCACTCCTACTTTTCAGTTTTGCTTTTGGACTCCATAGTCTGTGATATGTCAGAGAAGGCGATGGCACCCCACTCCAGTACTCTTGCCTAGGAAATCCCATGGACGGAGGAGCATGGTAGACTACAGTCCACGGGGTCGCAAAGAGTCGGACACGACTGAGCGACTTCACTTTCACTTTTCACTTTCATGCACTGGAGAAGGAAATGGCAACCCACTCCAGTATTCTTGCCTGGAGAATGCCAGGGACGGGAGCCTGGTGGGCTGCCATCTATGGGGTCGCACAGAGTCGGACACGACTGAAGCGACTTAGCAGCAGCAGCAGCAGCAGCATCAGTCTGTGATGTGTAGTTGGCTTAAAGATACAAGGACAGGGACAGCAGCCACCAGTATCTCCAGGCCTCTGACTTCTGGTTTTGGTCAAGTTATTTTGGAGTGGGATTATAGAGCCAGAAGGTTTGACTTTTGGTATCAGCCACCAGTGACTTTATCCAAAACGGTGCTAATTAATCCCGCCATGAGCCACATGTGAGTGTATCTGGGAGTATGAAAGGGCAGAGTTATAGGCAAAGGACGACCCAGGATGCCCCAGCAAATTTATACCATGTTTTTCTTACTTCTTTGGACACACCACACAGCATGTGAATCTTTAGTTCCCTCACCAGGGATCGAACCTATGCCCCCTTGCAGTAGAAGCATGGAGTCTTAACCACTGGACCACCAGGGAAGTCCCAACTTTATAGCTTTAAGGGAAGGACCTCCTGCTGGAGGAGGAACTGAAGAAGAAGCAAGTGGAGGGAGACAAGGCGCTCGCCCAGCAGTCCGGCATTCCTGACATTACTTCAGCTTCCCTCTGCTATGGATCTCTGATTCCTACTTTGATTATTCCCAGTTCCTGGGCTGTGTCCTGTACAGGCTAGATTTTTTTCTAATCACATAAGGCTTTCCACCTTATCTGCTGGCCAGTACTCCATGAGGAAAGTTCACTGCTTCCTGCCCGTCTTTGCCTTGCCAGTTGGAAGTGGCTCCTTTGAGCTGCTGAGCCCATTCTAAAAGGGCCTGCTGGACTCTACTTGAAGGTACTATCTGGCTGGGCACCCCAAGCCTAGTCTAGTCTCTTAGCTGTTAGGGAGGCAGAATAGAAAGACAGTTAAAAACCTCAGGACCTGGAGACAGACTGCTTGGGTTCAAAGTCCCCTTGTTATGATCTGGGTAACTCAGGGGAAGCTATGAACCTCCCTGGGTCTCAGTTTTCTTTTCTGCAGCATGGGGATGAGAATAACAGCACTTAACTCATAGGGGCGTCAATAGGGTTAAACTGAATTCATGTATACAGGGCCAGGGACGGTAAACAACTATAAGAGTAAGATGGACAGTCCTGTACAACAAAGAACCATCCCACCTGTCATGACTTGTGGGCAGGTTGGAAAAGAATTTCTAGACAAGAGGCAGAATGAGAGGAGAATGAAGTTTATTAGAGTGGGAGACACTGTTAGAACCGTGGGCCAGCTCAAGGGAGAGTCGACCTCCTTGGCAAGCTGCTGCTGCTGCTAAATCGCTTCAGTCGTGTCCGACTCTGTGCGACCCCATAGACGGCAGCCCGTCAGGCTCCCCTGTCCCTGGGATTCTCCAGGCAAGAACACTGGAGTGGGTTGCCATTTCCTTCTCCAATGTATGAAAGTGAAAAGTGAAAGTGAAGTCGCTCAGTCGTGTCCAACCCTCAGCGATCCCATGGACTGCAGCCTACCAGGCTCCTCCGTCCATGGGATTTTCCAGGCAAGAGTACTGGAGTGGGGTGCCATTGCCTTCTCCGTTGGCAAGCTAGTAACCAAATTTTATAGCCTCAAGACAGAGAAAATTCCTACTGGAAAGGTGGCATTAGGTAACTGGTTAGGATGTTATAGGGTGGGTATTTAACCTAATACTGGGTCAGGGAATGGGGAAGGTTTAGATCCTGAGGCTCATGGCAACAGTTGCTATAGGGCTTGATCAATTTCACAGATTTTCATCTTGTGACCTTGGTACAGGGCTCTACACCACCTAAAATGCCATCAGTGCTCCTACTTGAGAAACCCTGGCCAAGAGCATGGAACTTGAATGCTTAGGTTGACTCACAGATCTACCATTTACTAGTTTTGTGATCTCAGACACTTACTGAACCTCTGTGCCTCTGTAAAATGGGAGCAAACTATGATTTGTAAAATGAGAAAAGTGACAGCTTGCTTTATAGGTTGCCCTGAAGTTTAAAGGAGTTAATACATACAAAGCTTTTAGGACAAGGCCTGGAATAGAATCAGCTCTACACTTTAGCAACTGTTACTATAATAGTGTGCCCTTATCTGATGTTGTGCACATAACTTGGGGTGGCCTATGGCATAAGCATTTTTCTCACATCAGAAAAAATAAATCTCTGCTTCCTTTGAAAGTTCTCTGGAAGAAAAATTTCCCTCGGGAGGTTGTTAATTAATTTCTATGTATATTACTCACAAAGGAAAACACTTTCCTTAACACAGGGAAAATATAACTGGTCATGTTCTAGATAGTGGTGAATTAGACCAGTCTGAAGAGCCAAGGTGTCTTAGCGAGGAACAGTTCAGTTGCAAATAACAGAAGCCTTCTCATACACTGGCTGAAGCAAGAAAAACATCATGGGGGTGGTTGAAAGGGGGGAATCTGGGTGAACATTTAGGGGCAGGAAGTAGACAGGTCTCATGAGGAACTAGAAACAGGAACTGGAAACTTCTAAATAGATCCAGACTCCCACTCTTGCTCACCGCTCCTTCCATACCACCCTGGCCGAGCCATCATCAGCTCCTGCCTGGATGGTTGCGACATTCTCTCTTCATCCTTCCACGACTCATTCCTCACACAGCAGCCAGAGTGATCTTTTAAAAGTGTAATAGGGTTGCACTGTTTCCCTGTACGAAGTCTTTCAGTGGTGTCCCTTTATACCTGAGGGCAGGCATTTGCCCCTCTGCTGTATCCCTTGGGTGAGGTACATGGTAGGGGCTCAACAAAAGTCTCGGGCGTCCCTGGTGGCTCAGACGGTAAAGCATCTGTCTGTGATGCAGGAGACCCGGGTTCAGTTCCTGGGTTGGGAAGATCTCCTGGAGAATCAATGGCAACCCACTCCAGTACTCTTGCCTGGAAAATCCCATGGATGGGGAGCCTGGTAGGCTACGGTCCATGGGGTCTCAAACAGTCAGACACGACTAAGCGACTTCACGTTCACTTTCAACAAATGTGTTGACTGACTGAATGGAAAGGCACCAGTATTCGAGGCAGAACCCCTCTCTTCTCCCTCTGAGGCAACAGGGTTTCTTGTCGCTCTTTGTGAGTCTTCATGATTCTCTTGGGTTCTCACCATTCCCATTCACATGACACAAATGACTGTCCAGTCGACAGCTATGTCACCTCTCAGCTTCAGCGTCACCTGTTAACATATCCCAGAGTCCAAATTTCTGGAAGAGAGAAGTTGGCTCAACTTGGCTGAGGGGATCCACCCTATCCCTTCAGCTATGGCCGGGGACCTCTGAAGCCCACTCCTCCTGGAAAGGTGCTTTTAGAAAAGAGGAGCATGGGCTGGCAGACCACTCTCAAAATTATGTTCCACCTCTAGGGCGGGGCTCAGGACTGGGGAATCCCCAGTCCTCAGGGAGTCCAGTACTAGGTTTGGGCGGGCAATTACACCTTGACAAGAAGATTCCAAATATTAATACAATCTGGGATATGAAATACATATAATAAACTAGCTACAATCTTTATGAACAACTGAACCACATGCCAGGCACAGTTCTTTCATAAGTATCACTTCTAGGTATCAAAACGTATGATCTTCCCGACAACATTATGAAGAAGGTACTATTATCCCCATTAAACAGATGAGGAAATGGAGGTGCAGAGAGATGGTCAGTGATGGAACCAGAATTCTAAGCCTTCCAACCACCAACTGCACCTGTTACTTCACCAGCTGAACAATAATACAAAGACATAATTCCCTTCTTACAATGAGGAAAATGAGGTTCAGAGAGATAAAGTTTAAAAATGTACATAAAGCCACCTGGCTATAGAGTAACAAACCCTTGGTTGCAACAGACCTACAACTCTTAGGCCAAACTTCCTCCACCATCCTGCCTACGACAGTGAAAAATAAAAGCAGCTTTATTGAGATATAATTCACTTTCACCTATTTAAGGTATACAATTCAATGGTTTCTAGTATAGTCACAGATAAATACAACCATCACCAAAGTCAATTTTCCCACTGTAACTTCCTGCATAAGGTAACCCTGTCCCTGAGAGAGGAAGTGATGAGCCAATAGTCACACAGTGTATAGATGGCAGAACCCAGACTACTGTCACAACCATTACGACAATGTTTCTGGAAACCCCCATGTGAATGACAGTGTTTGTCAGAAAAACGATGGCTCATTGTGGTGTGACGACATGGACAGCAGAGCTGGGAGGAGACAAGACAAGAAAGCCCCTAGCCCATGGAGACTGTGCAAAGCCTGAACTCTGGGCTCTGTGACCTCCCCTGCTTTGCCAGACAACCTCTTATCTTGCTTCTCTTTATTCCTCTGACAGATACCTACAGTCTTAAAAGCCTCAGTTCAAATATTTCCTCCTCCACAAAGACTTCCTTGATTCATACTCCAGGTTGGGCCAAATGCTCTACCACGATGCCTGCTGGACAGCTTTCTCTATCTCAGTAATATAGCTCTTCTCTGTCTTGGCCCCTCTGCTCTCTTCCCCTGCTAAGTGCAATGACTTTGGAACTAAAAAGGCAAGGATTTAAATCCATGCTCTGCCATGTCCTAGCTAAGCAACCTCGGGAAAGCACATAGTAGGCCCTCTACAATTCTCAGGTCCTTTTACCCTTCCCTTCTGGTTTCTCAGAGCGTGCTTATTAAGCCTTAGTTTGACTTGGAATCCCAGCGATCATGGCATCTAGTCCCATTACTTCATGGCAAGTAGATGGGGAAACTGGAAACGGTGACAGACTTTATTTTCTTGGGCTCCAAAATCACTGCAGATGGTGACTGCAGCCAGGAAATTAAAAGACGCTTGCTCCTTGGAAGAAAAGCTATGACAAACCTAGACAGCATATTAAAAATTAGAGACATTACTTTTCGACAAAGGTCTGTCTAGTCAAAGTTATGGTTTTTCCAGTAATCATGTATGGATGTAAGAGTTGGACCATAAAGAAGGCTGAATGCTGAAGAATTGATAGTTATGAACTGTGGTGTTGGAGAAGACTCTTGTGAGCCCCTTGGACTGCAAGGAGATCCAACCAGTTCATTCTAAAGGAAATCAACCTTGAATATTCACTGGAAGGACTGATGCTGAAGCTGAAGCTCCAATACTGTGGCCTCTTGATGCAAAGAGTTGACTTATTAGAAAAGACCCTGATGCTGGGAGAGATTGAAGGCAGGAGAAGGGGCTGACAGAGGATGAGATGGTTGGATGGCATCACCGACTTAATGGACATGAGTTTGAGTACTGAGAGTTGGTGATACAGGGAATCCTAGCGTACTGCAGTCCGTGGGGTCACAAGAGTCAGACATGACTGAGCAACTGAACAAAAACAACCCCCAGGCTAGCCCAAGAAATAGTCCGTTTTTCACTGTTACTCTTGTTTCTTTGGTGTTATTTTTTCTCACAGACTCTCAAATTAGTGATTCCGTCAATTCTCCAAGTAGTCCTAACACTTAGCAGGTTTCACTGAGGCTTTAGTGAAACAGAAGGAAAAGTTCAGCACAGTAGCACACCAACTTAAAGTTATTTATAAGACACCACTGTCCTAGAAGGTCATGGTCCATTACTGCCAAGAGGAACTTCTTTCTGGCTCTATCCCTCCTTGGGAATCAGCCTCACTCTAGCTTCATTCTAGTTTCCCATCTCCTCCAGCCTCTCTTTAGCTTCCTTCTAGTCTCCAGCAGTCTATTCCAAAACTTTTCTTACTCTACAACTTGAAATATTTTCTTCTCTGCTCTAGATTAAGCCTCAGGGTGAAACTGACCCACTGAATACTCATTAAAGCGCTCTTTAAAGGAAAACCCTGGTTGTCCAGTAGTTAAGACTAGGTACTTTTACTGCCATGGACCTAGGTTGAATCCTTGGTTGGGGAGCTGAGATTCCACAAGTTCCTTGGCATGGCAAAAAAAAAAAAAAAAAAAAGGCCCTTGGAAACAAAGGGTACTTGACAATTATAGAGTTCTTTTTTTGTTTTTCTTTAGCAAAATTAAATTCTTCAATTGGGCTCCCTTTCCACCAGTTTTAGGAAAGTTAAAGAGAACAAATAATTCCTCTGTTCCAAGCATTATTCAGGGATTATGGGATCCCTCCCACCACTTCCAGCTACACGATCACTAGTTGTCCCCACGTGTTTGTATGTATACACACACACACACACACACACACACACACACACACACACACAGGCCATGCCACGACACACGCAGGATCTTAGTTCTCTGAACAGGGATTGAACCTGAGTTCCTTGCAGTGCGCAGAATTCTAACCACTGGACAACCAGGGAAGTTCTATATTTTCTAGTAACAATTTTATTTGAGATAAAATTCACATATCACAAAACTTACCATTTTGAAATGACTAATTCTGTGGGTTTTAGTACATCCATGCGAAGGTTGGCAACCGTTGTTACTAACTTCAGAACATTTTTATCACCCCCCAAAAACCCTGTACCTGCTAGCAAATTCCTATTTCCCCCTCCCCCAGCCCCTGGCAAACAGTAATCTTAACAACTGATCTTAAGGTAAAACATTCCATTTTTTACTATTAAGTACTATTGTGCTATCTGTGGGGCTTCTGTAGATGACATTCATCAAGCTAAGAAAGAGCCCTTCTATTCCTAGTTTGTTGAGTGTTGGATTTTGTTAAGTGTTGGATTTTGTCAAATTTTTTATGCATCTGTTGAGATAATCATATGTTTTTGTCCTTTATGCTGTTAATATGGCATATTACATTGACTGTTATGTAAATATGAGCATGTTTTTAACACACTCCATGTTGCTATGTTAAATCATCATATTGGTTTATAAGCTCAGGCGGTTGAACCTAATTTAAAGAAAATTTGATAGATAACAATACAGAGTTACACAATTATATGCTTGGGTACTTAGGTTACCTTTTTTTTTTTTCACCATAGTTTTTCTGAAGGAAAATGTTCACTGTGAAAGCATATAAAATATACTTCAAAAAAGATATAAAATATCTTACAAACTATCTGTTTTGGGTTTCTCTGATAGCTCAGTTGGTAAAGAATCCGCCTGCAATGCAGGAGACCCCAGTTTGATTCCTGGGTCAAGAAGATCCCCTGGAGAAGGGAAAGGCTACCCACTCGGATTTGGGCCTGGAGAATTCCATGGACTGTATAGTCCACGGGGTCGCAAAGAGTCAGACACGACTGAGCGACTTTCACTATCACTACACTATCACTATCTATTGATGTCAGTCTCTCTGTGGCTGAGAAAAGCACAGCATTCATGATGACAGGTTGTCCTGGGCAAAACAGTCCCCAGTGCAAAGTCCACTGCCTCCGTGGGGCTTCTGTAAGTCACCAAGGCATCTGTGGAATATATTGCTGGCCTCTAGGAGGCAGGCGTCTCCTCTCTTGGGCTAGAAAATAGAATGAGGCTTGAATAAAGATAACAGGTCAAGAGTCTACATTCTCCTTCCGTCTTTTCTTTTAAAAAAATTCTGTCTTCTGGGACTTCCCTGGCAGTCCAGTGGTTAAGAATCTGCCTTCCAATGCAGGGGACACGGGTTTGATCCCTGTTTGGGGAAACTAATCCCACAAGCTGTGGGGCAATTCAGCTCCACAACTACTGAGCCTGCACACTGCAACTAAGACCTGACACGGTCAAATAAATAAATAATTTAAAAATTCTCTTCTGGAACTTTCTGTGCTGAGAGAAGTTGTTATAGCAGATCTTGGGGCAGAGGGAGAGAGCAGTGCATTCAGCTTGGCCAGTTACCACACTGAGGACATCTATTTTTGTCTGTCCATTGCTCTTTCCTTTGGGGAACTTCCCTCCCACCCCCACCCTATGTGACACTCACAGGGCTGCCAATCATAGGACTACCTCTCTGACCGCAGGAGTGACTCAACTCTGAGTCAGCTAGACTTTCTTAGGACTTTGCAACCTTGAGAGGAAACACTTGGGGATGGAAGGTAGTTGGTGCTGAATCATTTGATGTATTTACCTGGAGAGGTAGTTCTTATATGTGGTCTCTGGAACACCAGCATCAGCATCTGGGAACTTGTCAGAAATACAAATTCCCACACCCCACCCCGCATCTTCTGAATCAGAAATTCTGGGTGGAGGCCCCAGCAATCTGTGTTTTAACAAGTCCTCCTGGTGATTCTGACCTAGAAGAGATGAGAGATTTCTGCTAGTGGGATTCCCAGAGTTGACTTGGATCTTGTCCTTTCCTAGAACTTGGCTGTAAGATCTTCCGTGGATGTTTTGATATCCTCGGTGTCCTTCTAATAAGTTTCTTCTTGGTTTTGCTGTGTTTAAGAGAGCCAGAGTTGCCTTCTGTCCAGGTTGCCAGCTTGGAACTTAAAGACTCTGACTGCTGGCCGTCTCACCTGATTCATAGCAGCACAGACCCTTCTTCAACCATGGATCTTTGCGTCATATACAAGGTTGCATTGTTCAATTTCATTTTGGTATTTCTGTTTAGCTGCAGCCCCAATTCTAGGCCAAAACAGAGCCCAGCAGGGCTTCTGACCAAACTCCATCAATGCCCTGCCTGTTATAGTTCAGTTGCCTTCCCCAATAACACAGGCTTTTGTATTTTCCAAGAACTGTTTATAAAAACCTCTTCTCCCATTCCTGCACTTATTTGACCCCTCTCTTCTTTCATTTTGGCTCCTAACTCCCTTTCTAACTATTAATGACAACCATTAGTATTATGCAGTTTGTTTTCTATATTAGTTGAGGAACAGAATAGCTGTTTTAATAAAGAGATTACAAATACAGAATACTTTAAGATTATGTATCTTGTTTAATAGTTGTTGCTGTTTTATCTCTTTAAGCCCCTGAGTGGATCAGAGTGAATTCAGAGGTAAGTGGCTCTGCCCCAGGTGTCACTGAAAGACACCAGTTCCCTCTATCCTGTTGATCTGCCTTTTCCTAGGACACTGTTATTTCTGTGTTTCTTTGTTTGTTTGTTATACATATTATTCCTAGGACATTGCTGAAACAAGCTCTCTCCTGCTACATCTACATTCCCAGCCTGGGGGAAAGGGGGCAAAGAGGAAGTAGGTGGCTAACAATTTCCTTTTAGGACACGATGTAGAAGAAGTGATGCTCAGATCATTCTAGTCACTTTGCAATGGTGAACACTTGCACGGCCACACCCATCGAGCTGCAAGGGAGGCTGGGAAATATGCTCTCGAGCTGGGCAACCCTATTCCCTGCTAGTTCTTGGGGCAAAGATTGCTTTGTTACCAGAAGAAAGAAGGAAATTATGGATAATGAAGGACAACTGGCAATTTTCTCACCTCTTCTAACCCCAAGTTTTATATTCATGTGTTGAATGCTCAGATGTCCTCATGGACTAGCAGATGATTACTGAGAGAGCAATCCACGTGTAAGACTGGAAGGAGCAGGGTGACAGTGACTGTGACGAAGTGGGCAGCACCACGTCTTGTTTAGAGGAGGCAAGAGCTAGTTGCCTACTCAATGTCCCTGATCCCTTCTTTGCAAACAGACCTCCAAGTTTGCCTGGGTAGTTGTGTAACTAGGGCATACATCATGGTTTTCAAAGCCAATCATGCAATTTCTGCTTCACAGCCTCCCTCATAGCTGTGAGTGTCCGTGTAACTCAGCCAATGAGAGAGTTAGAGAAGTATACTGGGGGACTTCTGGGAAAGCTCTTGCTTTCCTAGTAAAGCGTTAGCCATGACTGGAGCTTCCCCTTAGCTGTTCTTCCTTCCTTGATAGTGCATGTGATGCCTGGAGCTGGGGCAATCATCTATGACTGCGGGGTAGCAAGGGTGAGGGGAAGGACAAAATTACTGCGGTGGTACTGAGCCAGAGAGAACCAAGGCCAGAGCTTGCCTTAGCATCTTGTTATGTGAAAACAAGCAAACAAAAATCCCAGAAACACATACCTGCTTGTTTAAGCAATTTAAAATGTTCTTTTCACATCTTTTTTGATCCACTTCCTAGAGTAATGAAAATAAAAACAAAATAAAGAAGTGTGACCCAGTTAAACTTAAAAGGTTTTACATAGCAAGAGAAACCATAACCAAAATGAAAAGACAATCCACAGAATGGGAAAAAAATATTGGCAAATGAAGCAACTGACCAGGGATTAATCTCCAAAATACAGAAACTGGTCTCATAGCTCAATATCAAAAAACCAAGCTGCCCAATCAAAAATGGGTGGAAGATCTAAAAAGACGTTTCTCCTAAGGAGATATACGAATGGCCAAAAACCACATGGAAATATGCTCAATTTTTAGAGGAATGCAAATCAAATGGACTTCCCTGGTGCCTCATACAGTAAAGAATCTGCCCACAATGCAGGAGACCTGGGTTTGATTCCTGGGTTAGGAAGATCCCCAGGAGAACGAAATGGCAACTCACTCCAGTATTCTTGTCTGGAAAATTCCATGGATGGAGAAGCCTGGCAGGCCCCAGTCTACGGGGGTCACAAAGAGTCAGACATGACTGAGTGGCTTCACAAATTAAAACTATAATGAGGTCAGAATGGCCATCATAAAAAAAAAAAAAAATCTACAAGCAATAAATACTAGAGAGAGTATGGAGAAAAGGGAATCCTCCTACACTGTTGAATGTAAATTAGTACAACCATTATGGAGAACAGTATGGAGGTTCCTTAAAAAACTTAAAATAGGGCTACCATGTGATTCAGCAATCCTATTCCTGGGCTTATGTCCAGAGAAAACCATAATTTGACAAGATACATGCACCCCAATGCACACTGCAGCAAAAGACTCTGATGCTGGGAGGGACTGGGGGCAGGAGGGAAAGGGGATGACAGAGGATGAGATGGCTGGATGGCATCACGGACTCGATGGACGTGAATCTGAGTGAACTCCAGGAGTTGGTGATGGACAGGGAGGCCTGGCGTGCTGCGATTCATGGGGTCGCAAAGAGTCAGACACAACTGAGCGACTGAACTGAACTGAATGTCCATCAACAGAGGAATGGGTAAATTGTACATATATACAATGGAATATTACTCAGCCATAAAAATTAAATAATGCCATTTGTAGCAACATGGATGGACCTAGAGATTGTCATACTGAGTGAAGTAAGTCAGACAGACGAATATGTGATATCACTTGTATGTGGAACCTAACAAAAAAGAACTTACAAACTTATAAAACAGAAACAGAGTCACAGATGTAGAAAACAAACATATAATTACCAGGAGAGAAATGGGGGGAAGGAATAAACTGGGAGATTGGGATTGATATATACACACTACTGTATATAAAATAGATAATTAGTAAGAACCTACTGTATAGCACAGGGAACTCAATACTCTGTAATGACTATATGGGAAAAGAATCTAAAAAGAGTGGCTATGTGTATATGTATAATGGATTCACTTTATTGTACACCTGAAACTAACACAGCCTTGTAAATCAACTACACTCCAATAAGTTTTAAAAAAATCAGTTTATCTGAACCTCATGGCCATTCAAAACTGATTAAATCCTTTCAGACTTTTTCTATATGTATATTTACTTTGTAAAAATGTGAACTACATACATTATTCTGTAATCTGTAGATGTACAAAAGATACTGTGCAATATTGTACAGTATTAAAATAATTGATGCTTTTGAACTGTGGTGCTGGAGAAGACTCTTGAGAGTCCCTTGGACTGCAAGGAGATCCTACCAGTCCATCCTAAGGGAAATCAGTCCTGAATATTCACTGGAAGGACTGATGTTGAAACTGAAACTCCAATAATTTGGCCAACTCATGTGAAGAGCTGACTCATTGGAAAAGACACTGATGCTGGGAAAGATTGAAGGTGGGAGGAGAAGGGGATGACAGAGGATGAGATGGTTGGATGACATCACTGACTCAATGGGCATGGGTTTGAGTAAACTCCGGGAGATGGTGATGGACAGGGAGGCCTGGTGTGCTGAAGTCCATGGGGTTTCAGAGTCAGACACAACTGAGCGACTGAACTGAACTGAAACTGAAAATAATGTTCAACATTGCAAGCATCTTTTCCTGTCGCTTACTATTGTTCCATATTTTTCACTTTTATGACAGATTATCCACTGCAGAACCGTAGCATAATGCACTTAATCAATCTTTAATTATCACCAGACATTCAGGTAGTTTACAGGTTAGCTGTTTTTGCTTTTGAAGGGGAGGTTTGCTATTATAAACAATTCTATAGAATATTCTGGCAACTAACAAACTTCTGAATATATCCTTGTTATTATTTTTCTGATTATTTCCTTAATTTTCTAGAAATGAAGTGATAGGGTGAAAGGGCAATAAATAGCACTCTCTCTTAAGAAATGTAATACCGTTGCCTTTGGTTCCATTTCTGCTTCAGCGAGTAACCAGTCATTCATTTATTCATTATCCATTCACTTAACAAGTTGAAGAGGCCTGGGCTAGTCACTGAGGAGTACTAAGATATGAATAAACGGTGCTCCCCATCTTCAAGGTACTCATAAGGGTCTGGCAGAGACAGGCAGGACAGCAGGCCATGACAGGAAGGAGTGGGAGTGGTGTTTGTAGTCGGCAGCTTCTGACAGGCTTCCAAATGATCCCCACCTCCTGCTGTTTATGACCTTGTGTGACTCCCTACTTATGAGTATGAGCTGGACCTAGTCATTTGCCTCTAAGGAGTGGAATATGACCAAAGTGACGGGCTGTCACCTCTGAGATTCGGTTACAAAGGACTTCTGCTTTGCTGCCTCTCTGTCCTTTGCCCTCTAATCTGCTTGCTCTGATGAAGCCAGCTGCCATGCTTGCTGGCTGGAGAGGTCTACATGGCAAGGAACCGAGGGAGGCCTCTGGCCAGCAGCTCTTCAGGAACTGAGGCCTAAGTCCAACAGCCTGTGAGGAACTGAATCCTGCCAGCAATCGTGTGAGCTGGGAAGCTGATCTCTTCTAGCTGAGACAAGACGAAACCATGCCCGGATGCTTGATCTAAGGTGGGATAATGAGTATGGTTTTAAGGCACTATATTTGGAGAAATGTATTATACAGCATTAGACAGCTAATGCACAGGTGGAACGGTCCATATAAGCACAGCGCGCGCGTGACAGGTGACAGGCGAGCTGAGGCCCAGAACCACTGTGGCAGGGGAAAGCTGTATCTGGTGAGATGTCTGAGGAGAGAGCACGCTGATGTTGTGTTTTGCAGGCTGAAAAGGCATTAGGGGAAGAAGGCGTTGCCAGGCAGAGTTTGCAGAACAATCAAGCCTTGGGACCATTTCCCAAATCTGTTAATAGCTTGCCTGTCTCACCATCAACTACAGGTAAATTTACTTGATAGAAGTGAAATCAATAGAGCTTCAGGGCCCCTCACCTGAAGTCCAGAAAGAGCCCTACTAGTTTTGTGGGAATAATTTAGCATTCTTTTAAATTTAACTTTATATTTATTTATTTTTTTGGCTGTATCATGTGGCATGTGGGATCTTAGTTCCCCAACCAGGGATTGAAACCACACCCCCTGCATTGGAAGGCAGAATGTCAACCTTTGGACCACCAAGGAAGTCCCTTGCATCCTTTTTCATAAAGAAATTCCCCAACTTCAGGTTACTGCCTCGGTACTCTTGCCTGGAAAATTCCATGGATGGAGGAACCTGATAGGCTGCAGTCCATGGGGTCGTGAAGAGTTGGACACGACTGAGCAACTTCACTTCGCTTTTCACTTTCATGCATTGGAGAAGGAAATAGCGACCCACTCCAGTGTTCTTGCCTGGAGAATCCCAGGGACGGGGGAGCCTGGTGGGCTGCCATCTATGGGGTCACACAGAGTCGGACATGACTGAAGTGACTTAGCAGCAGCAGCAGACCTGCCAAGACCCATCCATTGCCCTCTCCCAGATTCATCCCTCCCTATCTATACCATCAATCTTCCACTATATGTTTTTTTGTTTGTTTGTTTAGCTTCATCTCTTTGGAAACTGTTTTTCAGCAGCCCTGCCTTCCCCTCCTGCCCCCTGCCTTAATCCAGGTTCTGTAGTCTTTCCTCACAGGCCCTTTGCTCTAACTCTTTAATCATCTTTACTTCTGTCTTTTAAGTCTCTCAGACTTTTCCCTTAGGTAGTGGTGCCCAGAACGGATGTGTTTCTCTAAGCAGCAAGTCTAGTTCCTGACCAGATGGCATCTAAGCAGGGCCACTTTGGGGCTGGCTGAGTTCCGGGACCACCTCTTTCCTGTGTTGCCCCACCCCCAACTGCAGAATGACTGAGTTTCAGAGAAACAAAAGGTGTAAGGAAGAGGTAGAAGATGCCAGAGGAGAGGGGGAGCCTTGCTATTTTCTTAGGAGTGGGACCTCTCTGTTAGGATCCTCATGGCAGTATTTTAAGACGGTGATGGGGCCTTCCCTGTGGTCCAGCGGTTGAGAATCTGCCTGCTATGGAGACACAAGTTTGATCCCTGGTCCGGGAAGATTCCATATACTGCATGGGCAACACCTCATGGCCAGCAAGTGCAAGGTCAGGCCCCGCTGACTTGAGGCCTAGGCTCCAGCCCCACCTCATGACCCCTCCATCCTTTGCTAGTTCTCTTAGGGGCATAATCACCTACATTCAAGTTTTAGATAAAAACTGCTGGACATTGCAACAAAACTCTACCTGTGTGTGTTAGTTGCTCAGTCATATCTGACTCTTTCTGACCCCATGGACTGTAGCCCATCAGGCTTCTCTGTCCACGAAATTCTCCAGGCAAGCATACTGGAGTAGGTATCCATTCTTTTCTCCAGGGGATCTTCCTCACCCAGGGATTGAATGCGGGTCTCCTGTGTTGCAAGCAAATTATTTATCATCTGAGCCACCAGGGAAGCACAAACTCTACCTGGAAATAAGTTTTATAAATCAAAATGTCAGGCAGGCTAAATTCTTGTTCCTGAAGAACACCCACCAGTGAACTGGGACAAACCCGGGTTTGTATTCAATTCCAGAGAGAGAAAAAACAATTGACAAGAGAAGACGAGATTTCAGCCCCCAAAAATCAGAGTGGAAGGGCTGGACAGATTACAATGTGGGGATAACAGTGAAAGTAAGAAAATAACAATTATTGTTTATAAAGTGCTTACGAAGTGCATTGCTTTTTATAGGTTAGTGCATCTTATCCTCACAACAACTCTACTTTAAAGGTAGGGTTATCATCCCTAACTTTAGATTAGAAGCCTGAAGATGAAGAAATTTACACACAGGTAGGAGCTGGCATCCTGCATGCTTTAAAGGAGAACCCACTGAGGCTGTGCCACGCTCATCCATTGAGAGAGAGAGACCGCAGGCTGGCTGCCCAACACACTGGTCTGCCTGTTGAAACGGGGATCACATTTACTTATGAAACAGATGTCGTCTTAGCAAATTGCAGGTCTTTGCCTATGTTCACTTTATGCAGAAACCTTATGGAAGAAAAATATGAAGAAAACAACAAACGGATGCAGGAACTGAGATCTCGGAACTTCCAGCGGCAGACTGTGGATGTGTTCCACGTGAGTGCGCTTCTGTTTTAAATTTTACAAAAGACCTTTTCTTGCCTCGGATTCTTCAGATTCATAGGGCCAATTGGGTAGGAAAGGGGGACAAGGTAGGGAAAAAAAACCATCCAGACCAACTTTGCCCAATTCCAGGATGTACTGAGATTTGTTTAGAGTGCTAACTGTAGGCCAAAAATTAGAGACAACACTATTTCAGAGCAGCTGTACCAAGTACCTGCTGTTTAAGGGTGACTTCATCAGGATGGAATGAACAGCTGAGTTAAAGGTATGACTTTGCAGAACAGATATGTGTCTATCTGATTTTGAATTTCAGCCATGCTTTACCTCTCTAGTCCATTGCTCTTTTTGTCTTATTTTTTGTTCTTTCTCTCTTTATTTTCTGTCTCCTATCCATATCATCATACATTGTGTTAATAACTCCTTTGGCAAATTACCCTAGATATCCAATAATAAATAAAGTTGTAGACTCACATGAAATGCACCCCAGATTCATGTCCTCTGCATCCCAAGCACCTGAATAGCAAATACCATTCCCTAATGGTTAAACATAGGAGAAGGCAATGGCACCCCACTCCAGTACTCTTGCCTAGAAAATCCCATGGATGGAGAAGCCTGGTAGGCTTCAGTCCATGGGGTCGCTAAGAGTCGGGCACCACTGAGCGACTTCACTTTCACTTTTCACTTTCATGCATTGGAGTAGGAAATGGCAACCCACTCCAGTATTCTTGCCTGGAGAATATCAGGGACAGAGGAGCCTAGTGGGTTGCCGTCTATGGGGTCGCACAGAGTCGGACATGACTGAAGTGACTTAGCAGCAGCAGCAGCAGGCAGCTGTGACGAAGGCAATGGCACCCCACTCCAGTCCTCTTGCCTGGAAAATCCCATGGGCGGAGGAGCCTGGTGGGCTGCAGTCCATGGGGTCACTAAGAGTTGGACACCACTGAGCGACTTCACTTTCACTTTTCACTTTCATGCATTGGAGAAGGAAATGGCAACCCACTCCAGTGTTCTTGCCTGGAGAATCCCAGGACACGACTGAAGCGACTTAGCAGCAACAGCAGCAGGCAGCTGTGATGCAGGGACTTGAACAGTGGTATATCTGGCTCCAAAGCCATTGCTTTTATCCATTCAGCTTTACAAGGTAAAGGCAAATGGGAGCAGGAGGAACCTACTTTCTGTGGATGAAGTTAACGTCCTAAAGCAGGGGTTAGTAGGTGCCATAAGTTGGGAGGGTGTGGTACCCAGTTCTTGTGGGTAGCAGAGGTGACTCAGGAGACCCTTAAGAGCCAGGAATTGAGTGCTGTGGAAGACGTCCGCAGAGGAAGCTCCTTGGTCCAGAGTGGGCAGAGAGGGGTGCAGTCTTTCAGTATCCGTTGACTGCTCTCTGGATTGGCTCAGGAACTTGAAGGGGAGGGGCTTAGGCCTGTGGGATGCAGATCTGAACCAGGAAGCTGGAGCTCACTTGCTCTCCTGGTGTTACTGCCCCTGAGCTATAGTCACGTCTGAGTTTGGATCCTGCTCCTCTTCCTGAGTCTTCAGCTTAGAGATTTAACAATCTTGAGCCCCAGGTTTCTGTAAAGTGCGGATGATCAGAGTATATATAGTCAAATAACATATAATAATTTTGCCGTTGGGAGAATCCAGTGAGGTGATGGATATAAAAAACTAACCCAGTGCCTGGGGCTGTGGGTGGTTGGTAAATGGCAGCCATATTATCCCGAGATTCCATCCTTGGCTGATTGAATAATCATTTTTCTGCTTTCAGCTTGTTTTCACTCCCATTGCTTACTGAATTTTTTAACTTGTTTTTATGATTCACAGCTCATTTCGTTTCATAATTGCAACTTGTCTCTGGCCTGGAAGATCTAACCATCATATAAAAGCAGAAGCTTTTTCATGCTAGGAATTTTCTCTGTGCTGTTTTTCTGAGATTTTTTTTCTTTCTTATTTTGTGGACAAAACATTGGATCAATGTTAAAATGGTTCACTGGTCAAAAACAGTGACCAATTCTGATTTTCATGATAACAACAACAATAACAATATTTTATTGAAAGAATGGAATAGCTCACTGAGGTAAAAGTTAAATGTCAAGCCTCAGAAAAAGCACATAGGCTAGCTCTAGGGAGTTGGGAAGTAGGAAGTGATGAGCAGTACCTCCAGGTGTTATCAGATGTGCCTTGGGTTAATCTACCCAAGGTGAAATCCTCACAAGGGAGCATTGGATTGACTTGGCTTGTGCACCTATGCCCTTTTTCTGGGAGGGAGAGGATCCTTATTAACAGATTGAAATTTAGAATAAGTGAGTATACATCAGGGGAGGGTAATGCCCCAAAAGCAAATGCAGGTACTATTACAGGAAGAGGGGTTTGGATGCTGGGTGAGTGCAAACAGCAGGTGTTCCCTGTAAAGGCCATTCTCCCTGTGATGAAATATCAAGATTTTAGATTTTTCAAATATTAGCAAATATGCAGGATAGTTGAAAGAATAAAACAACGAGCACTTATCTACACTTTAAATTCAACACCTGCTTCCATTTCGCTACATTTGCTTACATTTCTCCCTGCATTTTAAAAATTTTGTGAACTATTTGAAAGCCTCAGACATCGTGGCCCTTTAGGCTTTAAATATTTCCTGTCTCTCCCGAGGACAAAAACACTGGTGTACATAAATGGAATACTATTACTGTAACCAAAAGTGGGGTCCTGCTGCTCGCCGCTCAAAATAGACACTGTAGAGGGCAGGTTGGTGGAAAGGAAAGTTTGCTTTATTTTGAATGCTGGTAACCCTGGGAGAGGGGTGGGGGTGGGGGGTGGATGCCTGTCCAAAGGCCAGCTCCCCCCACCACACACATAATCAGAGGGCAAGAGCTTTTACAGATGGAGGGAGGGTCTACATGTAGAAAGAGTACAGTCAGCTCTGACAGTCATCTTGAGATTGGTCATCGGTGGTCTGACCAGCATCATCTTGATTGTTTTAAGTACCGTTAAACTTCAGTTCCATGATTGTTCTCATTTCCTTGAGGCCAGTTCTTAGAACTGTGGCAGCTTATATCATGACTACAGTCTGCTCATCATGTAGTTTGCTTCTTCCACCTGGTGGGGGTTTCTGTCTATAAGACAGCTCACTGGATATGGCTCAGAATATCATCCATAACCCTTGAGAAGGAACTAAAGGTCCCTGACTATGCCTAACGAGTACATTAGGATTCATATTATTTGGTCTCCTTTGACTGTTTTCCTTTGTTTCTGCAATTCCTCACTTTTCTGATTAAACTTATTCTTTGGCTAAAGTTTTTCCACTGACAAAAGGCAGGCAGAGGACGTAAGGGGCAAAGACCATAGGGTCCTGCTCTGTCTCATTACCACACCTAAGAAAGTTGATAAATATTCCATAACATCATTTCAATGCAAATTCATGTTCTAATTCCCTCAGTTCATACAAGAATGCATTTTATAGATTTTTTTTCAGATCAAGATTGAATCAAATGTCACTCTGGTTGTAGGATCTTTTTATTCTCTTTTAATTTAGAGCGATTTCTCTACATTTTTGTATTTTTTTTTCATGTCATTGACATTTTAATCCAGGCTAGTTGTGTTACAGAAAATTTTGCATTGTTTCCTCTGAATTGCTTTTTTTTTTTGTATAGTATTTTTTTATTGTGGTAAAATATACATAACATAAAAGTTGTCATTTTAACTGTGTTTCAGTGTACAGCTCAGTGGCATTAACTGTATTGGCAAGGTTGCACACCATCACAACTATTTCCAGAACTTTTTCATTGTCCCAAACAGAAACTCTGTACCAATAAAGGTAACTCTCCACTCTCCTTTCCCCCAGCTCCTGGTAACCTTGGCAACCTCTATTCTGCTTTCTGTCTCTATGAATTTGCCTATTCTAGGTGCCTCACCAAGTGGAATCACACATTATTTGTCCTTTTGTGTTTGGCTTATTACTTGACATAATCTTTTCAAAGTTCCTCCATGTATCTGAATTTCATTCTTTGTATTGCTTTTTAAACTTAATCTGTTAGAATTTTATATTTAATTTTTTTATGAAAACTTTTTATAACTTTTTCACATGAAGGAATATTTTTAGATGCATTATCAAATTTAAGAGAATTTCCCTAAACTTTTATACTGGTCAAGTTAATTTAGATCTAGATTAGTGGGGTCATAGTCAGGTGGTTAGTTTATCACCAAACTGGAATAAAATTAAACCTTCTGTAACAAACATAATTTACAGCTTAGATTAATAATCACTTGTTTTCTACAACAAACAGTTTTTAAAATGTAGTTTTCTATAATAAGATTTATTAGCTTCAGGACTATAAGCACTTACTGAAATTATTTAAATAAACATTCCAATATTACACAAAAGCTGTTTGTCTTTTTAATTAAAAGATGTAGACAGTCTATTTTTATAATTACATGATTCAGAAGTCATATGGATCTGTTAAATTTTATGGTAACCCCTATGTAAAAATTCATTAGCCTTCTTCCTTATCTTTCTAAACAAAGGAAGATGGATAATCCAGTGCTTGGCATCCTCTAATGCCCTTGGATTAATAGCTTCTTGTCTTCTCAAGTTTCCTGATAAAGATCGGGACTTTAGGGTTTATTATCATTTTTGTTTCTGTATCTCTAAACTCCTGAAAGCTTCATAATGTACCTTCTATATCTTCATTCTATTCTGATTTTTAATCACTTATATAGATATCTATCTATAATAATTCTAAGCCACTTTACATATTTAATCCTCATACAACCCTCTAAGGGCTTTCTTCTCTCTCTGTTTCCCCCTCCTCCTCCTTCTTCTTCGATAAGTATTCTTTCAAGTTTCCATTTTACCAGATGAGAAAAGCAAGACACTGAGAAAAAGTACTGATACTTGACCTGCCCAAAGTCACCCGATAGTGGGAGAGCCAGGGAGTTCAGAGAGAGTAGACACAATCTCCTTCCAGAGCCTTTGTTCGTAACCTCTGTACATTCTCACTGCTGCTGCTGCTGCTGCTGCTAAGTCGCTTCAGTCGTGTCTGACTCTGTGCGACCCCATAGACGGCAGCCCACAGGCTTCCCCTTCCCTGGGATTCTCCAGGCAAGAACACTGGAGTGGGTTGCCATTTCCTTCTCCAATGCATGAAAGTGAAAAGTGAAAGTGAAGTCACTCAGTCGTGTCCGACTCTTCGAGACCCCATGGACTGCAGACTACCAGGCTCCTCTGTCCATGGGATTTTCCAGGCAAGAGTACTGGAGACACATTCTCACTAGAGTTTAAAAAAAAAAACCAAAGTTTACAGATATATATAACATAGAAATGAATAGTCTCTTTAATCCTACTCACAAGAAATATTCATTGCTAACAGTTTATGTTTTAGTTTCAAATCTAGAGTACAAGTAACATAACTAACAATATTCTTGGGGGAAGGGATAACCATAATTAAAAGCAAAAAATTAATCCATTTTCTGATTGTCAGGAAGCTTCCAAGAGGCTTCAGTTTGACCCAGCTCCAGCTCTCCAACTGGACAGGGCTAAGGGGTGGGGATGACTCAGCTTGGTTGTGGGTAGCTGGAAATGACCCTCACAGCAGGTGGCCACCTGAACAGGAGAGGGACCACAAGTGGAAACAGGGGACCAAACTGGGTGAGATTAATGTTAAATAGGGTGAAAGTAGGGGCAGAAACCAGGTATCCCAGGCAAGTCCAGCCAGAAAGAATGACCCAGCAGCAATAAAGCAAGGGACTGGATGGCTCTAGCATTGCCCATGAAGACAGTTCATAGTTATGTGGAGTCCCAAGGCTGTGCCAAGACAGCTGCTACTGGACATCTGTTCCAGAAGATACTGTCTCAAGCATGTTAGTCAAAATAGAAAGGCATCCTCGTAGACGAGTGTTGGACACGGCAGGGGTATGACCGTGAGTGGGAATCAGGCATCTGGAAATTGTTAGAGTGGGAGCCATTATAGATAGTACAACAATGGGTGTTCACAACAGTTCTCAAATGTTTTCGCTTTAGTACTTAGCACTCCTAAAAATCATTGAGGACCCCAAAGAGCTTTTGTCTATTTGGGTTATAGCTATTAATATCTTCTTTTGTAGAGATTAAAACAGAATTTTAAAATGCTATAATTTTAAAAATAAAGAATATACCAGCACATATTCCATTAGCCATCAGGGCAATGATGGCATCACAGAGTCTCTGGAAAACATGTTTTTGAGAGAATAAGGGTGAAAAAGTGAAATGCTGCATTAATATCATCATCATTATTGTTTAAATGGATTATAATTGCTTTACAATGATGTGTTAGTTTCTGCTTACAATGAAGTGAATCAGCTATATCTTTGCATATATCCCCACCCTCTTGGACCTCTCTCCCATGTCCCTCCCATCCCGCCCAACTAGGTCATCACAGAGCCCCGAGCTGAGCTCCTTGTGCTATAGTGCAGGCTCCCTCTAGCTATTTATATTACGTATCTATATTATTTATGTCAAACTTGATCTCCCAATTCATCTTACCCTCCCCTTCCCCCCAATCCTATGTCCACACATTTGCGTCACTGTTCTGCCCTCGAACAGTAGTTTGATTTCACATACTCCTTGATAGGGGCTTCCCTATCGCTTAGATGGTAAAGAATCCGCCTGCAATGCAGGAGACCTGGATTTGATTCCTGGGTCAGGAAGATCCCCTGCAGAAGGGAATGGCAACCCACTCTGAGCTTCCCTAGTGGCTCAGAGGGTAAAGCGTCTGCCTTCAAGGCAGGTAGACCTGGGTTCGACCCCTGGATCAGAAAGATCCTCTGGAGAAGGAAATGGCAACCCACTCCAGTACCTTTGCCCGAAAAATCCCATCGACGGAGGAGCCCAGTAGGCTACAGTCCATGGGGTCGCAAAGAGTCGGATACGACTGAGCGATTTCACTTTTCCAGTATTCTTGCCTGGAGGAATCTCACGGACAAAGGAGCCTGGCGGGCTACAGTCCACAGGGTCGCAAAGAGTCGGACATGATTGAGCGACTAACACTACTCCTCCTCCTCCTTGACAGTCTCAGAAAGCTCCACACCTTAAGAACAGCTAGTCTAGATACTAGATAGCATCTTATATTTGTGTAGTACTGAAGAAAGTAGGGAAAACCACTAGATCATTCAGGTATGACCTAAATCAAGTCCCTTATGTTTATACAGTGGAAGTGAGAAATAGATTTAAGGGACTAGATCTGATAGATAGAGTGCCTGATGAACTATGCATGGAGGTTCGTGACATTGTACAGGAGACAGGGATCAAGGCCATCCCCATGGAAAAGAAATGCAAAAAAGCAACATGGCTGGGGAGGCCTTACAAATAGCTGTGAAAAGAAGAGAAGCGAAAAGCCAAGGAGAAAAGGAAAGATATAAGCATCTGAATGCAGAGTTCCAAAGAATAGCAAGAAGAGATAAGAAAGCCTTCTTCAGCGATCAGTGCAAAGAAATAGAGGAAAAGAACAGAATGGGAAAGACTAGAGATCTCTTCAGGAAAATTAGAAATACCAAGGGAACATTTCATGCAAAGATGGGCTCGATAAAGGACAGAAATGGTATGGACTTAACAGAAGCAGAAGATATTAAGAAGAGGTGGCAAGAATACACAGAAGAACTGTACAAAAAAGATCTTCACGACCCAGATAGTCATGATGATGTGATCACTAATCTAGAGCCAGACATCTTGGAATGTGAAGTCAAGTGGGCCTTAGAAAGCATCACTATGAACAAAGCTAGTGGAGGTGATGGAATTCCAGCTGAGCTGTTTCAAATCCTGAAAGATGATGCTGTGAAAGTGCTGCACTCAATATGCCAGCAAATTTGGAAAACTCAGCAGTGCCCACAGCACTGGAAAAGGGCAGTTTTCATTGCAATCCCAAAGAAAGGCAATGCCAAAGAATGCTCAAACTACCGCACAATTGCACTCATCTCACATGCTCAAATTTCTCCAAGCCAGGCTTCAGCAATACGTGAACCATGAACTCCCAGATGTTCAAGCTGGTTTTAGAAAAGGCAGAGAAACCAGAGATCAAATTGCCAACATCCACTGGATCATCAAAAAAGCAAGAGAGTTCCAGAAAAAAAACATATATTTCTGCTTTATTGACTATGTCAAAGCCTCTGACTGTGTGGATCACAATAAACTGTGGAAAATTCTGAAAGAGATGGGAATATCAGACCACCTGACCTGCCTCTTTAGAAATCTGTATGCAGGTCAGGAAGCAACAGCTAGAACTGGACGTGGAACAACAGACTGGTTTCAAATAGGAAAAAGAGTATGCCAAGGCTGTATGTTGTCATCCTGCTTATTTAACTTATATGCAGAGTACATCATGAGAAACACTGGGCTGGAAGAAGCACAAGTTGGAATCAAGATTGCCGGAAAAATATCAATAAGTTCAGATATGCAGATAACACCACCCTTATGGCAGAAACTGAAGAGGAACTCGAAAGCCTCTTGATGAAAGTAAAAGAGGAGAGTGAAAAAGTTGACTTAAAGCTCAATATTCAGAAAACGAAGATCATGGCATCCAGTCCCATCACTTCATGGGAAATAGATGGAGAAACAGTGGAAACAGTGTCAGACTTTATCTTTTTGGGCTCCAAAATCATTGCAGATGATGACTGCAGCCATGAAATCAAAAGACGCTTACTCCTTGGAAGAAAAGTTACGACCAACCTAGATAGCATATTCAAAAGCAGAGACATTACTTTGCCGACTAAGGTCCGTCTAGTCAAGGCTATGGTTTTTCCAGTGGTCATGTATGGATGTGAGAGTTGGACTGTGAAGAAAGCTGAGCACCAAAGAATTGATGCTTTTGAACTGTGGTGTTGGAGAAGACTCTTGAAAGTCCCTTGGACTGCAAGGAGATCCAACAAGTCCATTCTAAAGGAGATCAGCCCTGGGTGTTCTTTGGAAGGAATGACGCTAAAGGTGAAACTCCAGTATTTTGGCCATCTGACGCACAGAGTTGACTCACTGGAAAAGACTCTGATGTTGGGAGGGATTGGGGGCAGGAGGAGAAGGGGACGACATAGGATGAGATGGCTGGATGGCATCACCAACTTGATGGATGTGAGTTTGAGTGAACTCTGGGAATTGGTGATGGATAGGAAGGCCTGGCGTGCTGCGATTCATGGGGTGGCAAAGAATCAGACACGACTGAGTGACTGAACTGAACTGAACTGTATAGTTTATGAAGTGCCTTGAATCAGGAAAAGTATTTTCATTCTCATTTAATAGCTTTAAAGCACACTGCTGGGAATTCCCTTATGGTCCGGTGGTTAGGACTCTGCACTTTTACTGCTAAGGGTGTGGGTTCAATCACTGGTAGGGGAACTAAGATCCCACAAGCAACAAAAAAGCAAAGAAAAGCACACTCCTGTGGCACAAGGGAGGGACTAGGCTGGTCTGTCTCTCAAGATGAAATGCTGAGGTGGTACCCTGAGATCCTTCGCTTCCATGACTGCACTCCCGAAGCTTCAAGTGATTCCTGGGACTTGCTCTCTGCTCTAACACTTGGCATTCTGCTTTTGGCTTTCTCTCTGCCAGGAGCCAGATCAGGTTCACCCTGTGCCTAGGAAGCTGTAGAGCTTTCTGGGAGGAGTTAAAGGCAAGCACATCAGATGCTCAGATTTCTACTTGAGGGATACTAATGTAACAATCAGATAAGTATGCGGGGGGGGGGGGGGGGGTCTACCTAGAAGGCAGAGATAGTGGGACCTGAGTATTTCAATTTTACTATCATACCTTCTCAGTCAGTTTTCAGCGTAGGCAACAGAAATCTTTCTAGGTGTTTAGGACAGTGAAAGTGAAAGTATTTACTGCTGAGTTATGTCCGACTCTTTGCGACCCCATGGAGTGTAGCCCACTAGGCTCCTCTGTCCATGGGATTCTCCAGGCAGGAATACTGGAGTGAATAGCCATTCCCTTCTCCAGGGGATCTTCCCAACCCAGGGACAGAACCTGTGTCTCCTGCACTGCAGGCAGATTCTTTACCACTAGAGCCAATTAGTTTCAGGAAATTGAATGCTTACAAAATCATTGTAAATCATTGAAAATCTGGAGAAGAGAGAATCAGAGGTCAACTCAGGAATGACTAATTTTAAGAATGTATCTCTATAAGTAAGACTCAGGGGTCAAGGGGTCAGAAAGCTAGAATTGAGTAACTCTGCCTTAGTGGACACTGTGGCAGCCATTGCCTTTCCAGTTCATGAAGCTGGAGACTGGAAGCAGAAAGATTGCTGCAGGAAAAGTCCAGGTCTCCAGTGATGACCCTACTGGCCAGTAGAAATGGCCAGAGCAGGAAAATGGTCTCTTCCTCATTTCCATCTTATAAATCTTACCCAAGTGCCTCTAATTGGGAATACCTAAATTTCATCCAAAATCTGAGTTGTAAGGGAGCCTGAGAAACACCATCTTAACATTCCCACTTCTGTAACATGGGAAGTCTCACTAGGAGAAAGTGGGAAATGGATGTTGAACCCCAAATGAACATACTCTACAAACACAAAATTTTCTGACTATGTCTTGCTTGGAATGTGAGCTCCATGAAGGGGGAGGCTTTTCTCTCAATTTTTTTCTGCTGTGTCCTCAGAGTCTAGAATTTACAGAGTAGTTAGTAAATAAACAGGTAGATGCACATCAAAATGATTGTTTCCTCAGGAGCTCCTTGAGTGAACATCAGAAAGCTAACCATAGTACCAAGAGGTCCAAGTAACTGTGACAATGTCTAGGGGCTTGGTTGCGTTCCTTGAATCTAGATGAGCTTTATGATTGCTTTGACAAATGGATACAAGTGATGCCGTGTCAGTTACCAGGCTGGCCTTAGAGGACTAGCAGCTTTCAAGACCTGTCTCTGCCATGTAAGAAGTTCAACTACCCTGATGGAGAGACCATGTGGAGAGGCTCTGACACTACACGGAGGGCAGCTATACCCAGGCACTCCCACCAAGTGCCAGGCATATGAGTAAGGCTGTGTTGGACCCTCTAGACCAACATGCCAGTTACAACGTCATCAACTAACTCTGACTGATGCCATATAGGAGAAAGGAATCATCCAACTCAGGCCTGCCCAAATTCCTGACTCAAAACTTGTGAGATATGATACAGTGGTTGTTTTAAACCACGAGTTTTGGAATAGCTTGTTACATAGAAATAGAAAAGCAGAATACACTTCAAGTGTGATCTTAATGAATACATAGCTGCCTGCAGTAAGGATGAAGAAAATGCTCCATTTACTTTGCTGCCAAAATCTTGGCTCCCTGTGCACTAATGACAAATAGAAATACGGAGACAGAGATCTAGAGGAGAGAGAAAGAGTAGCTATATTTCTTTGCCAGGCGAAGAGCGAATACAGCAAGCTAGCACCTCAAGAACTGTGCCCTACTCTCTTCCCTGGAGAATAGGGAGATAGACTCAAAAGTAGGTGGTAAGTCTCAAAGTAATGAAGGTCTTGCATTTCTTTCATCCTGCAAATTTACAGCCAAAGCTGGCATCAAGTGGCTCAGCAACCTGGTCTTGTGTCCCTGAGGTTTTCAGCCTGTGACCTTCTTTCTGAAATGAAGAATGCTGCAAGGGAGAGTGGTGGTGATGGTGGTGGGTCAGTTGCTAATTCGTGCCCAGCTCTTTGTGACCCCATGTAGCCTGTAGCCTGTCAGCCTCCTCTGTCCGTGGAATTTTTCAGGCAAGAATACTGGAGTGGGTTGCCATTTCCTTCTGCAGGGAGTCTTCTCAACCCAGGGATCAAATCCGTGTCTCCTGCATTGGCAGTTGGATTCTTTACCACTGAGACACCAGGGATTTCCCACAAAGGAGAGCAGGCGGAGGAGAATGCCGGGTGCAGAGTGTGATTCATAAGGAGTGAGAGAGTAATTAGTTTTATGAAGGACAAGTCTAGCTACAAGTGGATTTTAGTGGTAACAGCTGAAGAATAACCAAGATTTGTTTAACTCTTTCGGACTTGTTCATGCTGTTTCCCTAGCCTGTTCATTGTTTCTTTATTTTGTTTATTAGAAAAGTCTCATTTCCATTTTTGCTGCAGCACATTCCCCACTGCTGGTTTACTCCCTTCATTTCAATGGAGAAAGGGAATCAAGCATTGTTCTCATCTGGCTGAGGACAAAGCTTCAGTTTTATTCCATTTGACAAACACCAGTTGTCTGGCCCAGGGCACATCTATCTCCTACTTCAAAATCTCATGTAGATTTCCAGGGCTGTAGTTTAAATTCTGCCTGGTGAGGTGTCCTGAAACACCTGAGCTTTGTTCAAGAATCATTCTCTGTAGTGCAACAGATCCTGAGTGTTTCCAAATGATAATGATTTATTGGGGAGAAATATGAACAATAATAGTAACCATGTGGAAAATATGTCTGTGGTTAAACTGAAGATAATATGCGCAGGAGGCTGGAAATGCTTTGCTCTAAAGATAGCAAAGGTTACTGCATATCTTGGAAATGTGAATTTATCCCACTCCAAAGGCTTCTTACCTGTGTAAATTTGGACAAAACTGTGAAAACGACTCTAATAATGTCCATTCAGGGCCAAGTAGGCATAAAATGACCCACATCATTATTACAGTAATGACTAGATTACAGTAGATTTCTTTTTAAAAATTAATTGTTGTGGTAAAAACATATAAAATTTACCAGCTAAGCCATTTTAAGGGCTTCGCCAGTGGCTCAGTGGTAAAGAATCCACCTGCCCATGCAGGAAGCCAAAGAGATGTGGGTTCAGTCCCTGGGATGGGAAGATTTCCTGGAGAAGGAAGAGGCAACCCACTCCAATATTCTTACCCGGAAAATTCCATGGATAGAGGAGCCCGGTGGGGTACAGACCAGGGGGTCACAAAGAGTTGGACACAACTGAAGCACACACACAAAACCATTTTAAGTGAGCTGTTCAGTGTACACTTAACAGTTGTTTGAAGTATATTGATGTTTTTGTGAAACAGGACTCCTAAATCTTTTTATCTTACAGATTTGAAACTCTATACCCATTAAATAATTCCCCTTTGTTCCCTCCCTCCAGCCACTGGTATATTTAGGCATTTGACTACTTTAGATACTTTAGATAAGTGGAATCACATAGTTTGTTCTTTTTGAAGAACAACTTGACTAACATTTCACTTAGCATAATGGCCTCAAAGTTCAGCCATATTATAGCATGTGACAGAATTTCCTTCCTTTTTAAGGTTGCAGAGTATTCTAAAGTATGCACATACCATATTTTGCGTATCCATTCATCTGTCAGTGGATATTTGGGTTGCTTCCACCTCTTGGCTATTGTGAATAGTGCTGCTATAAACACGAGTGTGCCAATATCACTTTGAGACTGCGCTTTCAGTCCTTTTGGCATATACTCAGATGTAAGATTGCTGGATCATATAGTAGTTTGATGTTTAATTTTTTGAGGACTGAATATACTGTTTTCATTACAGTTGCACCATTTTGCAATCCCATCAACTATAGATTGCTTTTAGAGGCTCAACTATCATGTATGCAATCAGATATTGCCTGAAGTACAATAGAGAAATAAACAGAAATAAAACCTAGACTATTATCCTCTAAGATCAACCAGGAGGGTTTAAGTTGATAACTATTCAAAACACTGATTCATTATGTCTTTTTTAATGGAAATATATAATTTAGAGACCTTATTTTTAGATAGTTTTAGTGTAATTAGGTTTGTGTTTTGATTTACAATTGGCTTTTGTTTAGAAAGACACGGCTATAATACTTTCGGACTGTTTTAATAGCCTTTCTTTTGTGTTAAAATTTGAATGAAATATTTCCAAATCTACAGAAAGAGTATAGCAAATATCTAAATAGTTATAACTAGGCTTGAACAAAACCGTATTTTTTATCTATTTCTTGAGATCTGTCCCCAGGAGTAGTGGAGTAGGGCAGGAAATACAACTCAACAAACATATCCAGTCTTGCTGACCATCACAGCAAGTAAAATTGTCTGAAGTCAGAGAAAAGAAACTTGTAAGTAAATGAATCCATACTTGCTCTGGCTGTTATTTGAGAGGTATCATGGACTCTGAAGTCCTGCAGACCTGGACTAAACTCCTGGGTTTGCTTCTTGCCAGTTGGGTGGTCTTGAGCAAGTTGTTTAACCTACCCCTGCCTCAGTTTCCTCATCTATAAAATGGAGATGATCATAGTATTTTACAAGATCACCGGCAGGATTTAAAAGAGAAACAGGAGTATTTATATTTACTGTGTATGGTAAGTAACACATAGTAAAGCTTCAATAACTATTAGTAAATATTTGTGTTGTTTATTGAGCACCTACTATATGCCATGAATCTTTCCCAGCATCAGGGTCTTTTCCAATGAGTCAGCTCTTGGCAAAAGAAGGAGGCGGTAGAGGTCAGATAGCATTACCGACTCAATGGACATGAATTTGAGCAAACTCTGGGAGATAGTAGAGGACAGAGGAGCCTGGCATGCTGCAGTCTATGAGGTTGAAAAGAGTCGGACACAACTTAGTGACTGAACAACAAGTCACACTTCTAGTGCTGTGCTGAGAATTCAGCAGTGAATAAGGGTGAAAAAAGACCCCTGAGGAGCTTACTTTCCAGTGACAGACAATAAATAAACAAGGTCATTTCAGACTGCGAAAGGGACCCTGGAGAAAAGATAAGGTATGGGAAGGGAATGCAGGAGCTGCTTCAGCAGGAAGAAGGGGTCATGGTTGCCGGGGAGAGGGGGACAGGCTGGAGTAGGAGCTGTATGAAACTTTCAGAGGTGTTATTTCACCGAGAGAAACAGAAGGAACCATTCATGGAAGGTTCGGAGAAGAGTGTTGGAGAGAGTAGGAATAGTATTTGTTTAGACCCTGAGGCAAGAAGGCTAGTTTTGTACAAGAAGCAGAAAGAAGAGCAGGATGGCTGTACGTGAGGGTTGTTGCTGTTGCTCAGTTGTTAAGTCGTGTCTGACTCTACAACCCCATGGATGCCACACTCCTCTGTCCTCCACTATCTTCCAGAGTTTGGAAGTGGAAATTTAAGAGTAAGGGAGGCTGGAAATGACATCTGAGAGTTAGGAAGGGAAGGCCCATAGGGCCATGCAGACCATAGTAAAGAGCTTGGACCTTATTCTTAGGGGACTATGAAGACATTGGAGGGTTTTTATTAATAGTAGGTCCAGCACTCTTTGCTCTGGGGAGTAGTTGGTGTGCTTTCTGATAGCTATGTTTTAGAGTTGCGTGGTGCATGTATGCTCAATCATGTCTGACTCTTCACAACCCTATGGGCTATAGCTCCCCAGCTTCCTCTGTCCATGGCATTCTCCAGGCAAAGATACTGGAGTGGTTGCCATTTCCTCCTCCAGGGGATCCTCCCGACCCAAGGATCAAACCTGAATCTCCTGCATCTCCTTGCACTGGCAAGTGGATTCTTTTCTACTGAGCCACCTGGGAAGCCCCACGTTTTGGAGTTATGTGTAAATATATGCTTTAGGAAGAACTTCTCTGGGAATACCACATTGGTTACTCATGGGCTCCCCCCTGGTGGAGCTGGTGGCTCAGCTTGTATGGTTTTGGATGAGCAAAAGCAAAGTAAATGAGCAATCTGTCCTTTAAGTCAACAGACATTTACTGGGTGCCTTCAACATGCCAAATTCTCTTCTGGTGCTGGTGTTTCTTCTGAAATACATTGGTGAACAAAACAGGAGCTCACATTCTGGTGAGAGGAGAATGGAGAGAGGGAGACTGAGGGGTGGGAGTAGAGATGTTAAGCCAAATTCAGTAGCAAATTGTTAGACAGGATAACTGTTATAGAATAATTAAGTGAGGGAACTGGGCTAGGAAGTTCAGGAAGGATGGTAATGCTTCAATTTTAAATACAGTGTCTGGGAAAGTTTTCATTTAGAGGATGACATCTGAACAAAGATGTAAAGGTCGCGAAAGTGTGAATGATGCTGTTATCTGCACGAAGAGCATTCTAGGCAGAGGGATCAGCAAGCACAAAGACCCAGAGTGTATGTGCAGATTAGAGAAATAGCAAAGAGGCCAGGGTGTCTTGAGAGGAGGGATAATGGAGAAAGTCAGAGATAAGGTTACTTGCACTGGGCAGTGTCAAATCTTGAGGGTCCTCTCAGCTTATATAAGGATTTCGGTTTTCACTTTAAAATAGGGATCCACTGCAGGAGGGACCTGGTATGATTAAGGCTTTAACAGAAGTCCACTGCTGCTGTGTTAATAGATCCTGGAAGGCCAAGGGTATAAAAACAGCAAATGGTCACATATTGACTGTAGCTTGTACCAACAGAGGCAGGAAATAGTCTGAATCTGGACAGATTTTTAAGACAAATTTTGCAGAATTTACAGATGAATTAGGTGTGGGGTGTGAGAGACAGGAGTCAAGGATCTTGGTAAATGACGTTCCTTAGTAAATTGCCATAGGAAAAGATCAAAGAAGATACAGCCAAAAAACATAGGGAAAAAGTAGTTCAGACATGCACGTAATAGTACTTGTAGTGCTTAATTCTTCCGGACTTTGTATTATTTATGAAATTTTTAAAACTTGTAACTTGCGATTTCTTTTCTCACATTAAACATTCATTTTTTATACATAACATTGTTATTTGCAATTGTGGATTTTCCTAAAGAGAGTCCTCCAATAGAATAAACTTCAGTTCAGTCGCTCAGTCATGTCCAACTCTTTGCGACCCCATGAATCACAGCACGCCAGGCCTCCCTGTCCATCACCATCTCCTGGAGGTCACTCAAACTCATGTCCATCAAGTTGGTGATGCCATCCAGCCATCTCATCCTATGTCGCCCCTTCTCCTCCTGCCCCCAATCCTTCCCAACATCAGAGTCTTTTCCAATGAGCCAACTCTTCAAATGAGGTGACCAAAGTGTTGGAGTTTCACCTTTAGTGTCATTCCTTCCAAAGAACACCCAGGGCTGATCTCCTTCAGAATGGACTGAATGGTTCGATCTCCTTGCAGTCCAAGGGACTCACAAGAGTCTTCTCCAACACCACAGTTCAAAAGCATCAATTCTTCAGCGCTCAGCTTTCTTCACAGTCCAACTCTCACATCCATACATGACCACTGGAAAAGCCTTGACTAGGCGGACCTTTGTTGGCAAAGTAATGTCTCTGCTTTTGAATATGCTATCTAGGTTGGTCATAACTTTCCTTCCAAGGAGTAAGGGTCTTTTAATTTCATGGCTGCAGTCACCATCTGCAGTGATTTTGGAGCCCAAAAAGATAAAGTCTGACACTGTTTCCACTGTTTCCCCATCTATTTCCCATGAAGTGATGGGACCAGATGCCATGATCTTCGTTTTCTGAATGTTGAGCTTTAGGCCAACTTTTTCACGCTCCTCTTTCACTTTCATCAGGCCCCAACAAAACCTGAAATTAACCGTGCTCCTTGCCCATGATGGGGTAGTAATTTAAAGTTAACGAAGCATGTAAAAATTTTGTTTCTGATAAATTACATAAAATATTGTGCACAAAATAGAAATGAATTGTAACCTCAATACAGTATTATTAATAAACTGATACTGGTTGGTCTAGTCTCAAAAGTGCCTTCCAGAACTTCCCAGACATTCTTCCTCCCACAATTTTTCTAAATCTATCAAATACATCCAATATTTCACGTTCGTTTTAAAGACAGAGGGATTGCACTCATTTTAAAAGATCTTCTTGAAACCTGAGCGCTGAGTTTTTTTTTTTTAAGCGGGCAGTTTGTGCCTCAGTGGTACCTTGGTCTGGGAGCTGCATGAACCAGCCTGTCCACACACCAAACACCACCGAGACGCCGGGCGGGGCGTAACCAGGGGCGGGGTTCCCAGGACGGCCGGGTGGGCGGAGTCTAGGCGTTTTCCCCGCCCCGCCTCCTGAGGCCTGACACATGCGCCCGAAAGCTTCTGGTGGAGCGAGGTGTGGATTGTGTGATGACCCTGACCGCCGACTTCCGGTTCCTGGGGATGCGCATCCGGGTCACACTAACGCCGCCGTTTCCTTTAGCCGCTTGATATTTCTGTGTGTTTGGACCAGTCCCCATGTCCTCCTCTGGCGCCTCTGCAGCCTTTGGGTGAGTCTCCGCTGGCGACAGGGTCTGAGTGCAGCCGGTCGAGTAACAGCCTGTAGAGGGACGGTCAAGACTTGTGTCCCGGTCCCTGTGGGTGGGGGTTCTCTTTGCCTGTCCCTTGTCCCTGCAGAGCCTCCTGAGCTCATTTCGTTCCTTTCTCCCACGCCGGCCTCGCCTCTTTCACCTCAGTTTCAGCCTGTGTCGTCGCTGCTCACTTCTCGCCTTGCTTTTTTCCCTCCGCCTCATCCGCCTTTTAAAGACCTTGGTTTTCTTGCCTTTTGCTTCAGTGCTTCCCTAAGGCACTGCCCATATTCACTTCGCACTTCTCCTCCCCGACCTGTGGTCTCAGGATCTTGCTGTGTTTTTACTCAGCAGGGCGGCCCACCTCCTCGTTGTGCTCACCTTACTCCAACTGCGAAACTGAGCCTCTCTCAAAGGTCCTGGGTCTAGTTCCGCAACTTTCTTCACCCCTGACGCCTAGCTCCTCCCGGGACGAGTAGGTGACATTTGTGTTTCGCTTGGGGTTCTCCCGCCTTTTCTTAGCTAGAGAAGGTCTTTGCCTAAGTCACCATCTGGGCAGATTTACCCGGCCCGGGGGAAGTTTTCCTTAAGGCGCTAGGTTGAATTGAACTCTGATAGCTTCCGTAGTTAGGAAACAACAAAGGCGTTCCCGGTTCTTCGCTGGAGCACAGTTTAGGGGGCTTCGCTAAAGCAGGCTAACAGGTGGCAAGCACGCGGAACTGCTGGCAGTAGGGCTTGTGTAATCTTGTTAATCGACAGGTCATCAGGACGTCCTGTCATTTTCGTGTTCTCTATCCCATGAGAATGGATATGTACAGCTGAGGCAAAAATGCGGATGTTTTTAGACGATCGGCTCTGTTTTCTGTACGAACTTTACTTATAGAACAATTGCTGTGACGGAGGACAGAGTTTCTTGGGAGATTATTATCCCCAGATTTATAAGTTTATTGCCAAAAATTTGAGTGTGCTGTTACTGAAAAGTTTTATGCTTAAGAGTTCATTATAGTAATTTCAGAGTACCTTTTCTTTTGTTGAACTCAGCGTGCATATATCTGTCTGTTGTATATTGTCTCTTCATTTTTACCTTATTGACAAGTTTTCTGTTTTTCTTCTTGTTTCTTCATAAACCGGACATTACAGTATTTGATTACTTAGCCTGTTCTTCTGACTATTTTTTCTTTACTGTTTTCACCATAAACCATCTAATTGGCTAAACTGTTTCAGCCTTAGAACCATCTTTTTCTCATTTTTGAGGCTAAAGTTTCTTGTAAATTTCTTAAATGACTCTGTAGGCTCTTAGTCATCTCTGAATTGAAGGGTTGGTTTTAATAATAATTGTGTGGTGTTTTCCAAAATTTGTTATCTGAGGTATGTTTTGAGACAGAGTTGGATAATTTTTATTTTTGTCTTTCTAGTGTTTCTATAATGTCTCACTCACAATTGATTGTAAATGTTTTTGTGTCATCAGTTTCTGTACTCATGTAAATTGTGCTCTCAAGTTTAGTACTTCAGCAAACAGAATAAATACAGCATTTAGCATCTGCTTTTCTTTTGATTAATAAGTTGTAGAAAAGTGTCCCTCATTATATGAGACATATGCAAGCATAGCATAGGCCTTGGCTTATTCCAAAATTGGGCTGATCCCTTAAGCTATTTTTAGCAAAAGACTTTGGAGCTTGGCCATATTAGTCCTAGAAGCCACAGAGAAGGACCCTTCTGGTTGGCTTGCAGGACTTTTTTAAATACTGAGGAAAGCTCTTTTGAAAGCTCCTTACTGCTACCTCCTCCGCAGCACCTCACACTGGAAAACTCTAGCTTCTGTTCAATCTGACCTCATCATTTCCCAGTCCTTAAAATCTAACCCCAGTGAGTCTGGTCTGACACTCTGTGTTTCCTTATCTCCAGGATGGTGGGCCCTTTTTTTCTTTTGTACACACACATACCCATATTTGGATTGATGCAAGGCTCTCTTTCAACCTTTTTCATTTCTGAACTTTTTACATCTACAGCATGTCTTGAGTTTAAAACCTTGATTGTTTACTGTAGTTTACAGCTGGAGGGAACCATAGAGTTCAAACTTACCCTTCATTTTACAGAATAAGGAAATTAGGGTTTATTGGTGATGTTTTTTCCAAGGTCATTTTTTACAAAAGAAGTCTCTTCAAGCAACTAGAGAAATGGGTTTTAGTTCTATCAAAGCTGTAAGCTGGAGAGCGCAATATTGTATTTAGTGATTAATTTCAGTAAATTTATGTTGTAAGAATAAAAGTTTGGGGATAAGAAATATATGATGTGGAATTTAAAATTCAAAGTGAAAGTTGCTATGTTGTGCCCAATTCTTTGCAACCCCATGGGCTATAGAGTCCATGAAATTCTCCAGGCCAGAATGCTGGAGTGGGTAGCCTTTCCCTTCTCCAGGAGATCTTCCCAACCCAGGGATCGAACCAGGTCTCCCACATCGCAGGTGGATTCCTTACCAGCTGAGCCACAAAACTGAAGACTTAAGTCATTTTGCCTTCAAAGAGAGACTTCAGAAAGAAACTGTGTTGTATTGAAGTAGAGGTTGAAAAGTCTTAGGGAGTCTCTTTCTCTCTTTTCTTCTAAAATCACTTTGGCTTATTATGATATAAATTCTGCATGAAAGCCCTTACATGAAACAAACATCCTGTGGTCTCATTGGAGCAGTTGTGTTCATGGTCCTGTTCTTTGCACAGAATAGTGATAGACTTTCCATTTACTGAAAAGCCTGCCCCTCTTACGTGCCAAAGGAAAAAGAAACACTGGAACAACTTAGTGTATGTGTTTTTAAAGTTAAGGAGAGGAGTCACTGTTGGTGTTAGTTGTAAGCCTGTTTGCTCAATTTACGATAACATTTCTGCATATTAGTTTTTGCTTGCAGAGTTTTTCTGTTTTGATTTTGTTTGACTCTCTTTTGATTTTGATATTTTGTCATTTTACCTGTTACTGCACTTTGTTTTACATACTTTAATTTTTATCCTTGAACCCTAGGATATGTTTTAAGGAAAATACAGTTTAAAATTTTTTTTACTTTTACAATGTCCTGGTGCTTTGTACCTTGCAGTATGATGGTTCCTGTGATCTGCATAAGCCACCCCATGACTTCATTCTTTTTGTTTTGCTTACAGACAAAAGGCTCATAGAGCATCTTTTTTGGTAGTTGTCTAAAAGATTTTTGTGTTCTGCATGTAATAGCAAGATATTTTAACTTATGTGTGATTTAAATGGAGGAAGAAGAGTTCAACATAGAAATAGTTCAAAATGTATTTAAGGTTATTAGAAATAGTTTTTTTTTTCCTCCTACATTCATTTAATTGGTTTATACCACGGGACCAAATTGTTCTATTTATAGTAAAGTGAAAAAATAGGTGGATTTTCTATCTGCTGATTAACTTAACACAGGTTTATGTTCTACAGAATATACAGCTTAAGCTATAAATTGTCTTATTGATACGTTTTATTTGCAGAGAACACAGCAAACAATGGAACAGCAGCAACATCATTATCTTGATATTTTTACTTGATCCCAGTAACCCAAGTTCTAGAGTATTTAATTATTAAATGTAGAAATAATAAGGATATTTTCTCTATTATTATAATATATTTTAAAAGATATTTGAAATATGGGCTTCATCAAATTTATCTTTGCTGGTTTCCCCTTTTAAATATGTGGTACTGTTTTAAATCAGAAGAGGAATAGTAGTTAGTGCTGACCTATTGTAAGTTAACAAATCGACCAAGGCAGTCCGTGCTTAATATCTTAAAGATCTTGCTACAGATTGTGTTGATGCACTTTAACTTATTAGCTTGGTTAATATTTGTACTAGGTAGATATGTTTTTATTCACCCTGGAAAATAGTGACAATCTTTGTCAGACATTCAGCAAAAGCTTTTGATACCTACTGTATGCTGCTGCTGCTGCTAAGTCGCTTCAGTCCTGTCCGACTCTGTGCAACCCCATAGATGGCAGCCCACCAGGCTCCCCGTCCCTGGGATTCTCCAGGCAAGAACACTGGAGTGGGTTGCCATTTCCTTCTCCAGTGTATGAAAGTGAAAAGTGCAAGTGAAGTCGCTTCAGTTGTGTCTGACTCTTTGCGACCCCCATAGACTATAGCCTACCGTAGTCATAGTCATAAGTTGCTCAGTCGTGTCAGACTCTTCGCGACCCCATGGACTGCAGCCTACCAGACTCCTCCATCCATGGGATTTTCCAGGCAAGAGTACTAGAGTGGGGTGCCATCGCCTTCTCTGTAGTACAGTTATATTACATATATAGACAGTTCATATGAACTAGGTGACATTATACAAGGCTGACATTTACACTTAGATTCTTAATGTGACTTTATTTGTATATATCTGAATTAAAATATAAGAGTAAACATAACTTATGGTGTAGAGGGAAAAAAAATATTAGAAATAAAATAAGCTTTAGTCCAAATTAGGAAAGTGTCATTTCTTATTAGTGCAGTGGCACATGATTTTTTTAAGTATTTTCATTTATTTATTGGCTGTGCTGGGTCTTCATTGCTGTGAGGACTTTTCTTCAGTTATGGTGAGCGGGGGCTGCTCTCTAGTTGGGGTGCCTGAGCTTCTTGTCGCAGTGGCTGTCCTTGTTGAGGAGCACTGGCTCAAGGGCAAGCGGGCTTTAGTAGTTGGGGCTCCCAGGCTCTAAAGCACAGGCTCAGTAGTTGTGGTGCACGGGCTTAGTTGCTCTATGGCCTGTGTGATCTTCCAGGACCAGGGATCCATCTGGTCTCCAGCATTGGCGGGCAGATTCTTTACCGCTGAGCCACCAGTGAAGCCCCTGATTTTTTAAACTAGGTTTTATGATTTTTAATTTTCAAAATACTCAGTGATTTCACTATTTGAGATTCTTGTATTAATCTTTATTACAGCTTAATATAAAATCATGTTCTTTCTTTATACATATAATTAAATGATTTTCATTTGCGAAACTTTTTCACAACTGAAGTGTGAAAATCTGTAGTGTTAAAACAGTAATTTTTTAAAAAAACACATTTTATGTAGCGCTTACTCTGTGCCAGGAATTACCAAACGGTTTACTTATAGTATTAACTCTTTTATCCTTACAACAAGTGAAGTAAGTACTATATTTATCTCCACTTACAAATGAGAAAACCAAGACACAGAAGTTACATAATTTGCCCAAAGTAACACAGCTAGTTGGCAGGAGAGCTGGATTTGAATTTAGTTTTCGTAGCTCCAGAGTTCATGACCTTTTTGTACAAAGTTCCACTGGTTTAATGAGTTCGTCCTTAATAACAGTTAAAAAATCCAATTTTTCTGAAACACAGAAAAATACTGCTTTTGGTTGGGAACTTTAAGGGTGGTTTTACCTGGTCGTTTTATAAATGCTGGCTTAAGGAAAATTGCAGACCATTTACTACCTAGGTTTTTTAGATGACAAAAACCACAAATTAAAGCAAATTATATCCTTATCCTTCCCTCTTAAAAAATTATCATATGGAAGTTAATTACTTTTTAGGTATTTGGAGAAAAGGGAGTTTAACAAAATGTATTCTCTGTTACTAAAATGTTTACCTCTTGACATTAATTTTTTCACTTTCTCTGATTTGCAGAATATTAAATAAGTTTATGTAATAGTCTTGAACTTTGATATCTTACTGACTACAATATGAACTTAGCAACTTTGAAATATAAAACAGAAAACTAAAACTGAAATTTCTGACTTACCTCTAGTTTCATTTCCAGATTTGGAAATTTGTGCAAAATTAAGTGCACCCATCTCTTCAGGACTACCATATTTAGAGTAATACATTTAAATTAATGTTTTTATTTTTACTTTAGAAAACTGTTTCATAAAAGAGTTCCTTTTTTAATTGAAAATGCAAATAGTTATTTAGAATATTGTTAATCATATTACTACTCCTCTTTTGTGTGCTTTTATTATTTCCAAATTTAAAAATTTTGTTGTCTCTCTGAGGGAAGGAGATGATTTAATATTAGTTGAGGTGCATCTGAATGCCAGAGCCTGAAACTTACATGTGATGATAAGTTATTTTTCTGAGTATTTCGAATATAACTGAGAATCATGGGATCTGGTTAACAAAAAAACTACATTGTTTCTGGTCAGAAGTGATGCTTGGTTACAGATACTGCTTATTTTAAGTACTATGTATTAATCCCCCTTATTAATTCAGACATGTTAATTAAGTATACTGTTCAATGGTAGCTTTTGTCTTGATTTGTTTTTCCTCTTTGTCAGAAAAGTATTATTAAGTAAAAAGTATAAGCATTGCTATGGTGATTTACTGGTATTTAGAATGTTCTTTCATTTAAACGTTTGATTTTTATTTCAAAAGGGGCTCTCTTTTATATGTGGGTTTGATAATCAGTTTAGTTTCTAAAATTTCAATAATTTTCTTTCACATGAAATTTAATAATGTAGCAATTACGGAATTTAGGAAAATTGGCAGTTTGTTGCTGTTAGCACTGTTACTATGGGAATAAATTAGAATGATTAGCTCTTAGGTGAAATTGAACTTATTCTTTAGTTTCCATAGTAGTTGAAGAAGATTTAGGTCAGATTCACCTGTTCCTTTTTTCAAAATAAGAGGGCATTTTAATTTAGCATGATGATGTTAATTTTTTCCTTCTAGATTGATGATATTTATGATAATCGCCCTCTCTTTACTGACAGCATAATCCAAAATATGTGTGTGATTTTCTTTTTTCTTAAAATATTTCAGAATTTAGAGAACAAAAGGCAAAAGGAGAAGTGGGCAGCAGAGGATTAGATGGTTAGATAGTATCACCGACTCAATGGACTTGAATCTGAGCAAACTCCAGGAGGTAGTGAAGGAAAGGGGAGCCTGGCATGCTGCAGTCCATGGGGTTGCAAGAGTCAGACAGGACTTAGAGACTGAACAACAACTTGGGATACAAAATAGTACATGTATATCTTATTAAAAAAACATACCCTAGTAATTAACATATTACTTCACTGAATTTTTCAAATCTGTTTTTCCTTTTCACCAGTTCTTTACTTTGCTATAGGTTCAGTTCAGTTCAGTTGCTCAGTCTTGTCCAACTCTTTGCAACCCCATAGACTGCAGCACGCCAGGCCTCCCTGACCATCCCCAACTCCCAGAGTTTACTCAAACTGATGTGCATTGATTCGGTGATGCCATACAACTATCTCATCCTCTGTTGTCCCCTTAGGAAGGAGTGATTAGATAACACTGAAAAATAAATGTTCTTGAGAGTGAGTTCTATAGCTTTTGCTTATCTGTCGTATTGGTGTGGTATTTAATAGCTAGACAAACTGAAACTGTTCATCTCATTTCTGTGTATCTCCTGTTAGTATATATTTATTCAGTGTTGGTACCTCTCATTCTGTGAAATTGTTGTTTATTTGGAACAATTATGGTAAACTATTGATTCTCACCCAGATGGTTCCTTTTCCCCTTTTCGTTCATTTTCAGAGGACTGCCTTAAAAAAAAAACTAATTTAGAGAATCATTAAACTTTTGAATGTTTTATCATGCGTAGTTTGAAGTGGATATTTTTCTCCTTTTTGACCAGTTTGTTTTTTTTCCTTAATCTTTGGGTAAAATGGCATTCAAACTTTTTTGATCACAACCCACTATAAGATGCATTTTTCATTGTTATCCAGTACTTATACACATATATGTACATACTAATATTTAAAATTGAAAGAAGTTTCATGAAACAATATTTATCTTTAATGTTGGTAATGCATTATAATGTTTAATTTTGTTTTAGTTTTGGTTAATTGCACTGGACTTCCTTAGTGGCTCAGTGGTAAAGAATTCGCCTGCAGTGCAAGAGTCACAGGAGACACAGGTTCAATTCCTGGGTCGGGAAGATCCTCTGGAGAAGGAAATTGCAACCCATTCCAGTATTCTTGCCTGGAGAATCCCGGACAGAGGAACCTGTCAGGTCACCATCCATGGGGTTACAAGAGTCAGACACAACTAAAACCACCATCAGTTGCATTTCACTCAAAACAAACTATTAAAATCCACTAAATGGACATGATAATCTGATAATGAATTGAACCTACAGTTTGAAAAATTCTAGTGACTACTAGATTTTTTTACAAGTATAAAATTTTTTTGGAATTGAAGATGCTTGGATTTATTAGTTTTTTTTTTTTCACCAAAATGTAACTTAAATAATTGTCCAGAGCAGTTGACTGAAGGAGACCTTGTTTATTGTTTCCGTCACCTCTGTCTTAGGCACATCATTTGAAAAAACTGCAGTAATATAGAACATGAGGTTGACACTGCTTTGGTAGAGCTTCCATCATTAGAATCCTTTTCTAGTTTCCATTAACAGTCAAAGTTTAGTTTGATTAAATTGCTTTTATAAACTTTACTTCTGCTCTTGGCAACTGGTCAGAAGGTTACAAAGCTGCTTTATTCTGCTCTTTTCTGGCCCCCATCCAGTCTTTGTAAACCAAGAACAGAGAACGGAAGAGTGAAGCAGTTTGCTTCTGTGTATACAGTCATATGAAAGCAACACAACTGAAAAGTCTTTAGGGTTTGTTATAGTGGATTTATTTATTATCCCTACTCATTTCCTGTAATCATAAAGGGGAAATATGGTAGAGATAGCAACAGTTCCTAGCATATCACAGCTATTAGAATAAGGCAGGGTCAGCAGGCAGACTCCACTATTTTTATGATGATCTCTTCTTCGCTCATAATGAGCACTTACTGTGTGCCAGGGACTATTTAAAGCACTTCACTTGTATTAACTCATATTTACTTGGGAGGCCTTAGAGAAGAACAAGAATGAGAAATGATAAAGGAGAAAACTGGCCGCCTTAGTATCTTCTCGTTACCTAACTTGTGAATTCTGGCTGTTTATGACTATAGCACAGCATAGCGTACATTTTTAGCTTGACCAGCTTTTTAAAATCATTAGTCCTGTCTGTGGTATTCCAAACTGAGGCACATAGCTGTGGTTTAAAATGTCAGTCTTTAAAGCTAGGCTGCCTGGGCTTGAATTCCAGGTTGATGAGTTACTGTCTGTGCTGCAGTTTTCTCATCTATTAAATGGTAATAATAATAAACAGGGCATATCTTAGAGACTTATTGAGAGGACTAAATGAGTTGATATACATTAAGTACTTAGAACAGTGCCTGACCCATAAAACAAACCACATAACTGTTAGCTATTGATAACACACAGCTGAATCTCCTGAGCGTGTTTGTGGCCATGATGAGTCCATATCGCTGAGTAGCGGGGCATGCTTGACATTCAGTGTTCTCCTGCCCAGGAGCTTGACAGCACCTTTCCTTGAGGACTCGGAGAAGGTCTTGTATGGTGTTGGGATCAAAGCCAGTGACGAAGGTTATGAGCTGCAGACCCACTCTGTTGCCTCTCTTGCAGGAATCTCTTGTTACATGGACCTTGCCTTTAATCATATTAATATTTTGCCCTTTGAAAAACTAGGAGAAACTAGTAATGAATTGACTTTCACTCAAGACCAGTTTTCTGTCCTGAGTCTGTTAAAAAAAAACTTTTTCTTCAACGGTTGTATTATGCTGACTATGTGCCAGACACTGTTCTAAGAGTTTTACAGATATTAACTCATTTGAACTCATGACAAGCTTTTGAGAAAGACACATTAGTATTTTTCCCATTTTACAGATGAAGTAAATGAGGCTCAGGAAAGTGAAATAATTTGTCTAAGCTCCCACACCACTCATCAGTGCCAGAACTGGGATTTGAAGATAAGTAGTCAGACTCCTGCCCGGAAAATCCCATGGATGGAGGAGCCTGGTGGGCTGCAGTCCATGGGATCGCTAAGTCGGACATGACTGAGCGACTTCACTTGCACTTTTCACTTTCATGCATTGGAGAAGGAAATGGCAACCCACTCCAGGGTTCTTGCCTGGAGAATCCCTGGGCTGGGGAGCCTGGTCGCTGCCGTCTGTGGGGTCGCACAGAGTCGGACACGACTGAAGCGACTTAGCAGCAGCAGCAGCAGCAGCAGTCAGACTCCATGGAGAAGGAAATGGCAACCCACTCCAGTATTCTTGCCTGGAGAATCCCATGGACGGTGGAGCCTGGCAGGCCATGGTCCATAGGTTCGCAGAGAGTCAGACACAACTGAAGTGACTAAGCAGGCACAGTCAGACTCCTGAGGTCATGCTCCAAGCTTGCCAAACCTGCCTCTTACAGAGGTGAATTATGTTGAAAAAGGTAAAATAACAAGTGTTAAAACTCACTTCACTATTCTTTACTCTCCACACTGAATGATTGGGTGATCATACACTGGGATTATGGTTGATGATGTTTGGGCTGATGGATTTTTGAAGGGGCAAATAAATTTGAAGTAAAATATTAATAAAAGATCTGAACCTAGATTTTATAGTCCTGACAGCTAAAGACTTATGTTTCAAAAGACTCAGTTCTGTTAATACAGTGTGTAGTAAATTTTGTTTGAATACTGGCGAGCTGATTAATAGATGTGATGGGTAGATATATAGACTGCTATATAGGGTTTTGAATTTAGAAAATGGGTAGTGTAAGGTATAAATTTTTCTATATACCTGGAAGCAACACATTTATAGAACATTCATGTTGGAGAATACCATGGGTCAGGCCAGAGCACCTATAGAAAAATATATGATTCTCTTAGAGATGTTAACTTTAGATTAAAGGAGGGTAGAGATAAAGTGTTGGAGGCTGAGAGTTCTATGGAGTCTGGATCTCCACACATTAGAGAAACTCATGCTTTGTGAATGACATGTTACTGAAACTGAAGAGTCAAAGAGAGCTGGAAGGAATGTAGACCTGTGGGATTATTATTAAGGTCACTTTGACACTAATTCAGGTTGTCTCATCCCTTCTCAATACTTTCTACTGTGGTTTTGGAATTTTTCCTGTGGAATACTATCTCCCAATTTTATTGGAAGCTTGTGGGGAAGAGTTTGTGTTCATTTACAGACAACTTCAAAGGATGATTTTCCAAGAAGTAAGGTTAGAAATTGTAAAAACAGTGTTTCTTAGAGAATCTATTCCTGATAAAATATTTTTCCTATTAAGAATTTGGTACAGCCTAAATGTGTGTGTGTGTTTTTTTAATTCTTTCTCAGTAAGTTCTGATTAGTGTATTTAGTATAAAGTTACTATAAATATTCCTTCAGCTGATAATACCATGATGCATTAGTCAGGCATGCCTCCCAGTAAAGTAGCCAGAAGAATTCACCAGCTTTACCACGGTCAGTTGACTGGGCTGTTTTATTTACAGAAGGAGTTAACCAACATGATAATGGCTTTTGTACGTCCACATAAAGTCCACAGGCACGGTGTAGTTGTTTCCAGTTTTTTTGGCCACAGAAATGTGATTTGTGCTGATGCCTAAATTGTGAGAGCTGAAGGGCTCTCTTACTGTTACTTTAAAGGGAACCTTAAGGGCAGCTGAGTGTAGGTCTGCTGGATATTTATGTCTGCTTCAGCAGGCTCCAGGGTGCAGAGGACTGTTGAGTGGTTGTGTTAATGGGTAAGTTAGATAAGTATTTTTTATGAGATAGTACTTGAGAAAGGTTGCCATCAGCTGGTGAGACTTCAGTGAATTTCTAATTGGATTGATAGGAGAAGAAATCATGCCATAAAGTATATGCAGAAGTTTCAGAAATATACCAGACTCCAAGTAAAAGAATATGGAGATTGGAAGGGGGCCTGGAGGTTCATCAGTTTCTTGGCTCTTACTCTTGATTTTGAGCATCTGGTGTTCATCTCCTGGATAAAACCCAGAGAAATGCTTTCGAAACATATAAAACAGTCTGCCCAGGGAGGGCTTACTTTATAGTCTCTCTTCTCCCCATGGCATTTGGCATATATAAATCAAATCACATCATTCTCTTGCTTGAAGCACCCATTACCTCCCCAAACTGCTTATTATGTGTTACAAGGCTATCTGTCATCTCCCTGGTTGCCTGCTTCTTGGGACTCATTTCCTGTCACCTGCAACTTGCAAAAGTCAGCCTTTTTGCTATTTCTCAGAAGTGCTAGGTTGTTACTCTTTTAGTTTCTCTACATTTGTTTCCTTCTGAAAGCCTTCCTTTACATCTTTTTATAGCTTTCTGCTTTGCATTATTCCTGCTTTGCTTAAATGTTACCACTTCAGAGAAATTATCACCTAATCTGAAATAGCTCCCCTGCAGTCATGCTCTATACTTTACTTTGTTTTATTTTCCAAAGAATTATTACTTTGTGAAATTATATTACCTTATGTATTTGTTTTCTTCCTATGAGAATACAAATTCCTTGAGGCTGGGGACTTTGTGTTCATTACTGAATTCCCAGTATCTAAACAAGTGCCTGGCACTATAGTAGATACTCAGTAATTATTTTATAAATGAATGAATGAATTTTGAGGTTAGAAAGAAGCAAGTACAGTCTGAAGCAACTATAGACTTCCACAACAAAAGCAGCAGAAGCAAAAAGCAAAGTGAATGCTCAACAGTTAGCACTGTTAATTACTGTTATAGTGTAAGAATATTATTAGGCAAGCAGAAGAAATAAAGAGGCTAATATTGGGAAAGGAGGAAGAACTATTTTTATGCAGATGGGGAAAATATATACATGAAACTCAAGAATCAACCATCTTACTATTCTCATTGTTAGAAACAATAAGAGACTTTGGTAACATGGGAGATTACAAAATTAATGTACCAATATTAACAACTTTCCTGTATATAAAAAGTAACTTCTTTAGAAAATATAATGGAAAATATAACAAAGCAAAAAGATAAAATGCCAGCACCAAGAAATGTAGAGGATCTGCTAAGAGACTAAAAAAAATATTAAGTAACTGGAAGTATATACTCTGTTCTTACATAGAACTCAATATTGTAAACTCATCCTCAAATTAATTTGTGGTTTTAATGCAATTTAAATTACAATTTTTTAAAAAACAAAACTTTCATAATGTTATCCTGAAGTTTGTTTGATAAGCATATACTTTTCTTTTAGTGATTAAGTTTAATTTGTGTATTATCCTTTTTAAGTTGCATTCAGAGAAGATTCCAGAGTTTGAGACTGCTGGCCTCTGTAGAGTCGATTCCATCAGTTCAGAACAACCAGAAAATAATAGCCTCTGGGAAAATTATTTCAGTTAAGAGTCTTTATCCAGGAAAAGAGTAAATTCCTAAAATTTACTCTTGTTTACTTTGTTGCTTGAAGTTAACATTAACAGCTTTTACTGGTTCAATTAATGAAGACTTTATATTTTTACTCTGTTTGATATATACAATTTAGTGTTTAGTTAAATGGCATTTTCAACACTGACATGAATTTTTGAAAGCAGGCAAAACACCCTAAGTAATTATGATTTCTTTCAGAATATGTCTTAAATACCAGCATATTCTATCCTGTGTTCTACTTCAGTATTTTTCTTCTGGTTTCAGCTATTCAATGAATATTTTATGTTGAGAAAGAATTCTAAGGCTATATCCAGGAAATACAAAAAAGAGAGTTCCAAAGAAAGAAATACATGCAAAAAAACTAAAAAGGTATTTACTAAGTTAGAAAAGTCACATTTTTCTAATGACAAAAATTTCTGATTATCTAGTATCATTCTGTATAATCTATTTAGTAATTTTCTTGATACAGTGCTTAGCATAGTGTTACAAAATTTTAAATTAAATGTTTAGTAAATGCTTTTATGAAGAAGCATGCTGCTCTCTGGGCTTCCCAGGTGGCGCAGTGGTAAAGAATCCACCTGCCAGTGCAAGAGATGCAAGAGATGTGGGTTCAATTCCTGGGTCAGGAAGATCCCCTGGAGTAGCAAATGGCAACTGGCTCCAGTATTCTTGCCTGGAAAATTGCATGGACAGAGGAGCCTGGCGGGCTACAGTTGATGGGGTTGCAGAGAGTCAGACACACTGAGCAACTAAGCAGACATGCACGCATATACAAACCTTAACGCATATACAAACCTTAAGACATCCAAATTGTATCCCTTTGTATCTGCTTTTGAGTCTTATTAAACTATTATTATAAGCTATAATGAGTGTAAAATCTTAACCTTTTTTTTTTTCACCTTTTAAATGGGCTTGTATTGAAATAGGTTACAGCAAAATCCTTGGTGGTCCATTGGTTAAGACTCTACCCTTCCACTTCAGAGGGTGTGTGTTTGATTCCCAGTCAGGGAACTATTATAAGATCCACATGCCGCTTGGCACAGCTTAAAAAAAATTTACAATTTCATTTAATACAGAATGTAGAATTACAGCTTAGATAAATCTCTCCACATGTTGATTGTTTCTAAGTTTTCATTTCTGTGAGCAAGAAACACTCAATTTTTAAAATAGATTTAGCTTTTTACCCCTGTATTTAATTTTGGGGGGAAAATCCAAGAAAAATAAATCAGGCCATGGGCAATTTTATGACATCTTTTATACTCTAACCAGAGAACAGTCTGAAGATACATACAGTTTTACAACAAGGGCCTGAATATTTCTTTTCTTCTTATGTCTCAGATAACTTTAGGTTTTGTTATTTAGATTATTTTTTGTAGTTTAATATGTGTGAAGTGGGGTTTTTTAATATTAAAATTTATTCAGTTAGTAGTGAGAATCTTTTTTCCCTGAGTGCTGATTTGATCTTTGTTGTTACCTAAATTGTCTGTATCCTTTTGCCCCATAATAGAAGATGGGTAAATGTTGTAGACATGAAGTTTTATCTGTCATAATTACTGCAGGTATTGCTTCCATTTGTTTATATCCTTTTACTCTTACAGTTGTTATTTTTCATTGCATTAAAGTATGTTTTACAAAACCAGATCTGTTGATTTGTTGCTTATGCTTTCTTTTATTGACCCAAATTTAATCTCTTTCCCACAGATGAGATAAATAGGCTATTCCGTTTTCTCCAGTATTATTTGAATGCTTAGTTCTTAATGTATTTAGAATTACTCATAATGTATGGTATGGATATGTTTTTCTCCACATTATCCTCAGTTTTTCTGACAATATTTAAATAAGGATTTTCTGCACTTTAAGCACTTTGGAGATTTGATCATTATTTTGGTCTTTCTAGTCTCATGGATCTTCTTGTATTTTTTTTTAATTGTGGTAAGTGTACATAACAAAATTAATAATTTTAACCATTTTCAGTATATCATTCCATAGCATTAAGTACATTTACAATGTTGCACCACTGTCCTCTACTATCCTTATTTGATATAGTTCTACTTTAAGCTGAAACATGATTGCTATTAACCTCAGGTAGATTGTTTAAATTTCTGAATTCCACTTGCCCTGTCCATAGGGGATATAAAGATATACCAATTGTGTTTTAAGATGCTTGTGGAAATAAAATTAAGTAAGACAACGAATGTAAAAATATGTAGTGGGTTTTACATGCTCAGTAATCAGTAGGTCTCTTATCCTTCCCACTGTAGTTTTCAAGACTGATGTAGGACTGATCTTCCTTAATTGACTTTGTTATTCTCCTCCAAGGTACCCATCATTATTTTTGTCTAATTTCAGTAAGAAGTTTGTACATATTAGAATAAACCTTTGTTTATTTATTTGAAACATCCTGTATAGATTCTATAGATTTATGATACCCAAATTAGCATTTAGTATCATCCCACCGATACTTACTACTAAGTACTGTTCTGCAAGAGACCATTGATATGTTTTCTTATGTTTCTAGAGCCATTTTCGTTACATCTTTTCTGATTTTGCTTTATGAGGCCTCCTAGTTTATAAATTTAATTTGAAGAGATATCTTTAAGCTTTATGTTGGTACTTTGGGTGTTAGGACACTTGTTTCTAAATTAATTGATAGATCCCCTTTAGAAGATTTCAGTTACTGTTGAATAATAGTACTTGAAGCAGTTTTCTTCAGGCCACATAGAAGAGGGTATTTTGCTATTTGTTTTCATTCTTCAATGTATATGTGTAATTATATTTGAGGACAGCATGGTAAACATTTGCCAGTTACCTACTTCTTGATAACTTCTTCAGGCTACTGATGCTTATAACTATTCTTGCTGAGGTTTATTTAATTTTGGGAAGCAGGCCGTTCATTTTCCCCAGGGAAACTTCGATAGCCTTTTCTCCTCCAGGGGATCTTCCCAACCCAGGGGTCGAACCTATGTCTCTTACGTCTCCTGAATTTGCAGGCAGGTTCTTTACCACTGGCACCACCTTTAGTTGTAGCTTTTCCAGATTTCTGCCCATGAAGGCATGTGGATATAAACTCTCTCCAAAAATGGTAAAGGGGTTTAATTAAAAGTCAATAGTAAGAATTGAAACTGGAAAATTATGAAAAGCTGTTACTATACAAATGCTTAAAAAGTATGAAAGTACTTGAAACAAATGCTTGAAAGTACTTAAAACAAAAAATGCACTCAGGATATGTTTTGTTTGACTGTTTAAGTAAGTTGTAATTACATTCATTTACAGTACATTAAGAATCTGCTTTCCACTTCTAAGTCAAGCCATTGTATATTATTGGATATTTTAATTCAGAAGATACTGAATATTTCAAAAGATGAGATGGTTAGATGGCATCACTGACTCAATGGACATGAGTTTGGGCAAGCTCTAGGAGTTGGTGATAGACAGGGAAGCCTGGCATGCTGCAGTCTTCCGTGGGTTGGAAAGAGTCGGACACAACTGAGCGACTAAACAACTGAATCTAAAAAGATGAATCTCACTGAATGTAAAATAATGTCAGGTTATATTAATGGTTAAAAGAAACACCCCAAAACAAAAAGACAAACAAAATATGCAGTTAAACTTCAGAGCCAGTACACGAAAGTAAGAAAACTAAGATTTGTATGGTAATTCTGTACTTTTATTATTATCAAGTACTGGAGCACCTTGTCTGTGTTATATAGCACTTTCATTTGGTGGTTAGTGAATGTGACTTTCTATTGTAAGCATGTGCCACTTGTAGAAAATGACGTAAGGTCTTAATAGTAAAAGTTTTATTAGCACATTGATAAATGCTAGGAACATGATAAATACTTGTGTTCTTTTATTTAGTATAATTCAGGTATTTAACAAATTATTGGAAAGAAGGAAGAATACTATATTGATGGAAAGTATCTTACTTGGGGCTCCCCTGGTACCTCAGCTGGTAAAGAATCTGCCTGTAATTCAGGAGACCCCCGTTTGATTCCTGGGTCGGGAAGATCGCCTGGAGGAGGGATAGGCTACCCGCTCCAGGATTCTTGGGCTTCCCTGGTACCTCCGACAGTGAAGAATCCACCTGCAGTGCGGGAGATCTGGGTTCGATCCTGGGGGTGTGAAGATCCCCTGGAGGAGGGCATGGCAACCCACTCCAGTATTCTTGCCTGGAGAATCCTCAGGGACAGAGGAGCCTTGCAGGCTACAGTCCGTGGGGTCACAAAGAGTCGGAAACGACTGAGCAACTAACCACAGCACATTTCAGTATCTTACACGCATGCTGTGATGGAATCACGTATGTTATAGTCATTATTAAAATATTTTATATACAAGTGTACCAGAGTATGTTTACAGACTTCACATATATCACATGCCAGCAGAATCCCAGAAATTCTGCAGCACTAAGTCCTATGCATCCTTTGTAGTTTGCTTTTTTTGTTCATTGTAAAATTATCAAAATTATTGGTGTTCATAGATTACTTGATTTTTAAAGTTTTTTTTCAAATGTAAAAATTATCTATGACCCTTTATTCTTCTCAGTTGAAAAATGAAAAAGATAAAGGTAATTTTTAAGATGGAAACAACCAAGGGTACTTGTTTTCAAAGAAAAAAGTAGAAGTAGAAAGGATTGTCTTCCAATTGTTCTGTTAACGAAAGTTTTCTTGCAACCTGCCATAGGATTTATCTCAAGAAAACTAGGAAGCTATTCCCTTTCTGTTGTAAAATCGCTGTAGTATTACCATATTTTTAAAAAGCAAAATTCAAGATTTTACCATTTAGTTTTGTATGGCTTGAGAATTTATTTCCCTGCTATTAAGAGTAGTGTCTCTTTTAAAACCCATGACCCTTTAGATCTATAAAAGAGATCTGTGTTCTCCTTTAATATTGTTCATATTTTTTAAATAAAGAAAATAAGGAAAGCACATGTTATTTAGTACAATACCCTCTTTTTTTTTTAACACTATTTTTCTTCCCTTCCTCTTGCTCAGGAGTAGATTTATAACCCTTCCTCCAAGAGGAAGACTATCCCTTTACTCTCCTTTGCTGAGAATCTACTGATTAGAGATTCAGTCATTACAGTTACAGCCTTCAATTAAGTAAGACAGAATATTATCACTTTTTGTTTAGGTGAGAGCTGGTCACACAAAATTTTAACAAATAAGGTATTTAAAGGCATTACATTTCTCTAATGATTTGGTGCTATTTTCCTGTTTCGGGATAAAGTCATATATGTGCATTATGTACACTGGCTCTGTAAAAATCCCATAGAGACAGGACATTTCATTTTAAAACTAAAACAGATATAAGCTGGTAAAACATTAAAACGTTTCATCTTTCATAATTGTGAATCAGTTTCACGTCACGTTGGTTATGCTCTCCTGAGCAGAGCAGAGCAAGTGCAGGGAAGATAGCTCCTGTGAGCTTTAGTTATTGCGCACTGTAATTCTGCAGCACTAGTTATCGACGTCATGTAGTTTGAGAACTTAGCTTTTGAGGCTCTGTGGATGAGCTACACGTGAGTGCATTGAGCATCAAGTGCTTCTGACCTTCAGACTTTTTTTTCTTTTGACATTTTAGATCAGGGCAGGGAGGAAAGCTGTGTCAGAGCTGCACAGTTGTGCATCTGATTGTATCCCTTACACGTGTTCTCTCTCCTTTCCCCATTCTGGAGTGTGCCCCTAAAGTATGTTGGATTGTACCAGGATAGAGCAGTAGAAGTGGAGTGGTGGTAAATTGGCACGATTGAAGTTTTTCAGTTCCCTTTTTATTCATTACATCTGCAACAAGATTCTCTACTCGCTTTATTTAGCTTTGTATGTTAAGTTGGTTAAAGTGGTTGGTAAAAAGTGAAAACAGGTGTGACCTTAATTAAAAGCAAAAACAGTCACATGTTTTGGAGAAATGCTATTCTCGTTTTTGTTAAATAGAAATGAGTTTTTAGTTTTTATAATCATGTCGTTTTCTAACATCTTTCTGTTCTGGCAGCAGGACACAATAAGGTGTTCTTACCAGTAAGTGTGGGCTCCCCGGTGGCTCAGCTGGTAGAGAATCCGCCTGCAATGCAGGGGGCCCTGTTTGATCCCTGGGTCGGGAAGATCCCCTGGAGAAGGGAAAGGCTACCCACTCCAGTGTTCTGGCCTGGAGAATTTCATAGACAGTATAGTCCATGGGGTCGCAAAGAGTCGGACACGGCTGAGCCACTTTCACTTTCTTTTTTTCATCAGTAAATGTGGGGCTTAGAGTTCTGTTTTTCTTCTTAGTTTGGAAATCAGTGCAGGAAGAGCAGGGGCTGAGAAAGTAAAGGCTTTGCTTTAATAATTGATTAAGTGGTACATTTAGTGGAGCTCATAATTTCAGGATAAAATGGATCCTAGCTTTCATTTTTATTTTCCTTAATTCTGTGATTCAATATTTCACTTTATTTATTTGCATTATTAAAATAGATCCAAAAGAGTTGAATTTTCCTTTATGTTAATTACGTATATACAGATAGTTGGTTGTGAAAGTATTCACTTGATGTTTCAGTTTACCTACTATTTAAAGTGATTCTGTGTGTGTTAGCAGTTATGTAAATAGTCCATGTTAAAGCAGGCTGGATGTTACCATAAGTTGTTGACTGGCTCGGCTAATATTTAAAATTTTTAATGTAACCCAGATTTTTTAAAAATTGTGTCTTAGTTCATTAACATGGCTGTTGTAGTGTTTAATGCCTTGGGCACTATAGTAACCATGTTTTAAGTACAGCAGAAGTGGTTCCACGTGTTGGCTTTTGCAAGGTATTATAAAGTCGGGTAAACCTACCTGACTTGGTGCAGCATGTCAATTTTGAAAAGCCACGTGCAGATCTGAGATTAGAGCTTACGTAGAAAGATTGAGGTAGCAAAATATTTTAAAAATTATTCTCTGATGGCCTCAATGATAATGCTCTAAGAGTACATAAAGTGTTGAATCCCCGTTCTTTTTAAAACAGATTGTGAAGACTGCTGGGAGACACTTGCAATCCAGTCACAAAAGTGTAATAAAGAAATATTGGTCCTAATGGAAGAAGAGCAAGATTTACCAGAGCAACCAGTAAGTATTTCCTTTAACAATTTAAAATTGATTGTAGAAAGGCTAATTTTAAGAGACTTTAAATATTATTCAGTTATACTGCAGATTCTAAGTGAGAAATAAAATTGAGGAAAGGACTCCTTAATAATATTCTTCTAAGAAAACAGTGTTCTTAAATTTATATTTTGCTGACTTAATGCCAAAGAGTCTGCTTAGAAAATTCAGCTTTACAAAATAAGTATTGTATTTAGAAATGCCATTTTAAGCAGTGGCGAATTTGCAGTAATGGATGGACCTAGAGATTGTCAAATTGAGTGAAGTCGGACGAAGAAGAAATATCATGTGACATCCTTTTTGCTGCTGCTGCTAAAACATGACTGTCACTTCAGTTATGTCTGACTCTTTGGGACCCTACAGACTGTAGCCTGTCAGGCTCCTCTGTCCATGGGATTCTCCACGCAAGGATACTGGAATGGAGTTGTCCTGTCCTCCTCCAGGGGATCTTCCAGACCGAGATCGAACCCACATCTCTTATGTCTCCTGCTTTGGCAGGCAAATAAATTCTTTACCGCTAGCACTACCTGGGAATCCCCAACACCCCTTATTTGTAAAATCTAAAAAGAAATGATACAGATGAACTTATTTATAAAACAAAACAGACTCACAGTCTTATGGTTGTCAGTAGTGAAGGATGGTGTGAAGGGATAGTTAGGGAGTTTGGGATGGACATGTATACACTGTTATATTTAAAATGGATAACCAACAAGGTTCTACTGTATAACTCCGGGAACTGTGCTCAGTGTTAGATGGGAGGGGAGTTTGGGGAAGAATGCGTGTATCTATATGTATGGCTGAGTCCTTTTGTTGTCCACGTGAAACTATCACAGCATTGTTGATCAGCTATACTCCAATATAAAATAAACTGTTGTCGTTTTTAAAGCAATGGTATTCTTAAAGTTTTTAGAAAATAAAAGAGGACATTTACCAAACAGTATATACCATTTCTGCTAGAAAATCTAGTTTTATTTTTGCCTGAATTTCCCTGACTAAATTTTTTAAAGTGGTAATAGTTGAAGAAAATATAATTTGACCACTGGCTAATTCTTTAAAATAGATAAGCCCCTTGAGAATAAGTTGAATTCTTAATTTCTTATGTTAAATTTAATATTTAACATAAATTAATTTTAAGTGTACTTGAGTGCCTCAGATTTATTGCCTTATCATGGTTTCTTTTTTTCTTTTGGTCTTTTTAAGTGTTTTTTTTTTTTTTTTAAACCCATAGCATTTAAAAAAGGAAGACATAGTAATCATTCTCTTAAAATACTTTTTTGTTAAAGAATCTTTTCCTTTTAGTTGAGCTTCTTTATCTGAAATAAGATAAATACTGATTCAATTTGCTCTCCTAAATAAGCCTCTTGCATTTTATTTTAAGAGAATAGTGAGTGGTACATTTTTACCTCTCAGTAAAAGTCCAGCCTAAAAAACTTTGAATTTTGAAAGCAGATAACAGAGTATGTTTTTCATGTTCTAGATGTATTCTTTACATCAATGAAAGATGGTCACCTGCTTCCATTTAAATGATAAAGTCCTTTAATACATTTTAAGTACTTTACTTTATGTTGAGACATGCATATCAGTGATTCCTTTCCCGTTACTCTTTTAGTCCCTTCATTTGAGTATAAAGCTAGGAAGACCTAAGTACTTGGTAAAATGACCTTTTGAAACATTTCAAATGTCATTCCCCTATCCCTGGTGGAACATTAATAATCAGGGAAATGGTAGGGTTAAAAATCATCCTCAGCGATGTATCAAAGATACACACTGTAAGAACAAAGAGCTAAATTAGAGACCCTGAATGTATCAAGGAAGATTGTGTCATTGAGTTTTTAATGTTGTAAGACATCTAGTCATAGTTTCAAAAGGCTTATGTAAATGTTGACATACTGCTGAAATGAGTATTGTTAGTTGCTCCTTACCTATTTAAGGTAGTGAGAATTGTGAAGCTGACCTGTTGGTCAGTCATTTTCCCCCTCTGCTTCATTTCCTTGTCATTCTGTTCAGTTTCTATAACATGGTATGCAAAACCTGATTGTTATTTCACAGAGAGATGAGAAATTAAAGTGGTTTAAAAGCAGATTTTCTGGGAATTCCTGGTGGTCCAATGGCTGGGAATCTCCACTTCCACTAACAGGGGCATGGGTATGATACCTGAGACTAAGATCTCACAAGCCACGTGGTGCAGCCAAAAAAACGTTTTAATTAAAAAAAATAAAAATTTTCTGCTGACTGTAAATGGTGATTGTCACGGGACATATATATATTTTTTTAATTGGTTTATACCTGGGTCTTAATTTATAGAGGTGACTGAGTGACAACACAAAGAGGTCAGTGCCATTGAGAGGAAAGTTGACTGTTATAATTCTCTTAGAAATAAGAGACATAGCATGCCACAGAGGGTCCCAGGGAGAGCACCAGTGTCATTTAGGAGGCAGAGACGCATAGAGCAATCCTAGAATGTATCGTAGGGGAATGCATAGGCCACAGTCTTAATTGGGGTTTCTACGGGTAAGGTACCAAGAAAGATCTTACGACCCAAATAATCACAATGATGTGATCACTCACCTAGAGCCAGACATCCTGAAATGTGAAGTCAAGTGGGCCTTAGAAAGCATCACTACAAACAAAGCTAGTGGAGGTGATGGAATTCCAGTTGAGCTATTTCAAATCCTGAAAGGTGATGCTGTGAAAGTGCTGCACTCAATATGCCAGCAAATTAGGAAAACTCAGCAGTGGCCACAGGACTGGAAAAGGGCAGTTTTTATTCCAACTCCAAAGAAAGGCAATGCCAAAGAATGCTCAAACTACCACACAATTGCACTCATCTCACACGCTAGCAAAGTAATGCTCAAAATTCTCCAAGCCAGGCTTCAGCAATATGTCAACCGTGAACTCCCTGATGTTCAAGCTGGTTTTAGAAAAGGCAGAGGAACCAGAGATCAAATTGCCAACATCCACTGGATCATCGAAAAAGCAAGAGAGTTCCAGAAAAACATCTATTTCTTCTTTATTGACTATGCCAAAGCCTTTGACAGTGTGGATCACAGTAAACTGTGGGAAATTCTGAAAGAGATGGGAATACCAGACCACCTAACCTGCCTCTTGAGAAACCTATATGCAGGTCAGGAAGCAACGGTTAGAACTGGACATGGAACAACAGACTGGTTCCAAATAGGAAAAGGAGTACGTCAAGGCTGTATATTGTCACCTTGCTTATTTAACTTATATGCAGAGTACATCATGAGAAACGCTGGACTGGAAGAAACACAAGCTGGAATCAAGATTGCCAGGAGAAATATCAATCACCTCAGATATGCAGATAACACCACCCTTATGGCAGAAAGTGAAGAGAAGCTAAAAAGCCTCTTGATGAAAGTGAAAGAGGAGAGCAAAAAAGTTGGCTTAAAGCTCAACATTCAGAAAGTGAAGATCATGGCATCTGGTCCCATCACTTCATGGGAAATAGATGGGGAAACCGTGAAAGCACTGTCAGACTTTATTTTGGGGGGCTCCAAAATCACTGTAGATGGCGATTGCAGCCATGAAATTAAAAGATGCTTACTCCTTGGAAGGAAAATTATGACCAACCTAGATAGCATATTCAAAAGCAGAGACATTACTTTGCCAACAAAGATCTGTCTAGTCAAGGGTATGGTTTTTCCGGTGGTCATGTATGGATGTGAGAGTTGGACTGTGAAGAAAGCTGAGCACTAAAGAATTGAACTGTGAACTGAAGAATTGATGCTTTTGAACTGTGGTGTTGGAGAAAACTCTTGAGAGTCCCTTGGACAGCAAGGACATACAACCAGTTCATCCTAAAGGAGATCAGTCCTTGGTGTTCATTGGAAGGACTGATACTGAAGCTGAAACTCCAATACTTTGGCCACTTCATGTGAAGAGTTGACTCATTGGAAAAGACCCTGATGCTGGGAGGGATTGGGGCCAGGAGAAGGGGACGACAGAGGATGAGATGGCCGGATTGCATCACTGACTCGATGGACATGAGTTTGGGTAAACTCCGGAGTTGGTGATGGACAGGGAGGCCTGGCGTGCTGCAATTCAGCATGCAGGGGTCGCAAAGAGTCAGACACGACTGAGCGACTGAACTGAACGGCAAGGTAGCAGAGTAATTGTTTATTTAGGATTGGAGGTTTATTTAGAGCAGGGGAATATAGTTCAGAATATGGTTCAAAATATAGGCTCTGGATTGCAGGGGAGATAAGCAACTTTGGCTGTTAGTTTGGCCCTGTGATTAATGGGTGCAAAATAGATAAATACAGAAAATGTAGAACATGTATTAACTGTTAAAAATAACTAGGATAAGAAGAGTTAATATCAGATGTTGAGGAAAATTCTCAGAGAGTGTAGTAGAGATCTAAGGCTTCAGTGGAAAGAATGGTCCTATCCCAAGTTGATAATGATAAAGTCATGATTTTTTAAAATTTTATTTTATTGAAGTGTGGTTGGTATATAATGTGTTAGTTTCTGGTGTACTGCAAAGTGATTCAGTTACACATATGTATAATACTTTGCATCTGCTAATCACCAACTCCCAGTCCACCGCTCTTCCACTCCCCTCTCCCTTGGCAACCACAAGTCTGTGCTTTATGTTTGTGGGTCTGTTTCTATTTCATAGATATATTCATTTGTATCATGTTTTAGATTCCAAACATATAAGTGATTTGGTGTCTGGTAAGGGCCTGCTTCCTGGCTCATAGACTGCTATATTTTTGCTGTATAGCAAAGGAGGTCTCCTTTATAAGGGTACTAATCGCATTCATGAGGGCTCCACCCCCATAATCTTATCACCCTAAAGTCCCACTTGCACATTTTATCATACTGGGGATAAAATTTCAACATATGAGTTGGTTGGGGGGGCCGAATACAGACATTCAGTCTATAGCATCCTGTGTAACCAGGGAGAGGAAAATGACTAGTGAATATTTATGTGTGAATCTACCATAATCTTTTCTTTGGTTCACCTATTTGACTTTCTGATGTAAAAAACATGTGACTCCTTTCCCCATACATTTCTCTTAAGAGAAACAGCCCCAAATTCCATCCATTGCTGCATCCAGATCAAGTCCAGGATCTGATGCTCACTAGTTTCTACTAGATCCAGTTGTGACCTCTTTTGAACTGGTAGCCTGTGACCTTAAAAAGACACATTTCTTGCCTCCCATTGCAAGTCATGCTCCGTATGCAGTGATGGAGCAGGCAGTTGTCTCTGCCACAGGTATTTACCTTTCTAGTCATTTGGAATGCTTATTCTCACTCCCTATATGCTGATTTCCTTATGTCAAGTTCTGGAAGTCAAATTAATAATTAGATGACTATTGGTAAGAGCTTCCCTGGTGGCTCAGATGATATAAAATCTGCCTGAAATGTAGGAGACCTGGGTTCGATCCCTGGGTTGGGAAGATCCCCTGGAGAAGGGAATGGCAACCCACTCCAGTGTTCTTGCCTGAAGAATTCCATGGATAGAGAGCCCTGGCAGGCTGCAGTCCAAGGGCTCGCAGAGAGTCAAACACAACTGAGCGACTGACATTGCCACTGCCCATTGGTAAGTGTGATCAAACAAAATAATGTTAAAATTTGTGTGTGTGTGTGTGTAATTTCATCTAGGTTATGATCAAACTCTTTGCCCTACTAGAACATACAGTTTAACTTTCTTGTAAAGAGAATGATATGCTTTGTTGGACAGTGGTGGATTAATTTTGACACAGACATCTTCCTTTTTAAGATTTCATGCAGACTTCTGTTGGATTTATTGACCCCAAGATTACAGTTTATCAAGCTCTAGTATGACTTAGCCTCTTGTTAAAACTTAAGAAGCATAATAATTATATACTTGTAAGGCATCTCAGAATAATTCTGGAGTGACATTTGAGATCTGTAATGTAATTTTCTTATCTAGAAAGTGTATTTCTTAATATAACAATTGTGTATTACTTTGTCTTTTCATAAACTGCTCGCTCATGCTTTCTCTCCCTATCCACTCCCCTTCACCAGTTTCATTTTCAGAGCAGATCTTTGAAGTAGATAGTGATGTTTTATTTTCAGAGAGGTAGACACACAGTGAATTAACTCTCAGAACTGAGCCTTGAACCTGTATATTCTGAATTCGTATGTTGTATTAGTTGTATTCCTTTGCTCTGCTATATTTATTTATTTATTTATTTTTGCTCTGCTATATTTAAAGCATGATTTTTTGTTGTTGTTGCTATGTTTTTAAGCAGAGGCACAAATAGAACTCTGATTCATGAATTTGTCAGTATCTTCCTTTAGTAACCTTTAGTTATAACATGCCCATAAGATAATGTCATTTTTTAAATGACAGCTCTAGTTATTGAGATATAATTCACATCCATTTTAAAGTATCCAATTGGATGGTTTTTAGTATATTCTCAGAGTTTTGCGGCTGTCACCAGAGTTGATTTTAGAACATTTTCGTCACTCCAAAAAGAAACTGTACCCATTAGCAGTCACCCCTCAATTCTGCCCTCGCCCCAATCCTAGGCAACTACTAATTTACTTTCCTGTTGACCTTTTGTGAGTATTTCATATAAATGGAGTTATGTGGTCCTTTGTGACTGGCTCCTTTCACTTAGCATAATCTTTTCAAAGTTTATCTGTGTTAGCACGCGCAAGTATTGATACTTCATTCCCTTTTATTGCTGAATGTTTCGTTATATGGATTTATTTTATCATTCATCATTTTTATTTGTCATTATTGTGTTTATCCATTCATCTATTCATGGACACTGGGTTTCCCCTTTCTTGCTGTTTTGAATAATGCTGATATGAACATTCATGTCCAGGCCTTTGTATGTATATGTTTTCATTTCTCTTTGGTTATATAGTCAGGAATGGAATGGCTGGATATATGGCAGCTTTATGTTTAACTGTTTGAGAAACTGCTAGACTGTTTTCCAAAGTAGCTGCACGATTTTACTTTCTGTCCATTTCTGGATTGTGTTATTTGAACCCATCCTTTTGTAATCCAATGAAATCTGTATCCTTTGAGTTAGTTTATAGATAACTAATACTATGTTCGATACAGGATGCTTGGGACTGGTGCATGGGGATGATCCAGAGAGATGGTTTAAGGATAACTAATACTATGTTCGATACAGGATGCTTGGGACTGGTGCATGGGGATGATCCAGAGAGATGATATGGGGTGGGAGGTGGGAGGGGGGTTCAGGATTGGGAACTCATGTACACCCGTGGCGGATTCATGTCAGTGTATGGCAAAACCAATACAGTATTGTAAAGTAAAGTAAAAATAAAAATTTTTTTTATAAAAAGGATAACTAATAGTTTATTAGTTTAGTTTAATAGGATAGTTTAACGCCTCTATGCCAAGGTACCATATTTCCTATCCCTGACTTACAGGAGGACAGAATTGCCTAAATCAAGGCGAACAGTGGGTCATGAAAGGTACAGAATTAGCTGGGAGCACATTTTCCACCCCCTGACTTCTTTGTTTGGTAGACATGTCTTTAGGTTCATTTTCTCTGTTTCTATTTGTGTATATGTACTTTACTGAGGGAGAAGGCAATGGCAACCCACTCCAGTACTCTTGCCTGGAAAATCCCATGGGCGGAGGAGCCTGGTGGGCTGCAGTCCACGGAGTCGCTAAGAGTCGGACACGACTGAGCGACTTCACTTTCACTTTTCACTTTCATGCATTGGAGAAGGAAATGGCAACCCACTCCAGTGTTCTTGCCTGGAGAATCCCAGGGACGGGGGAGCCTGATGGGCTGCCATCTCTGGGGTCTCACAGAGTCGGGCACGACTGAAGCGACTTAGCAGCAGCAGCAGCACTCTACTGAGCTGGCGATGTAGTAGATAAAAAATGAAAAAGCATAGTTCTTCCTTGAAAGGCCATTATGAATATATTTTAAAATTTTGCTCCAGGGCTTTTTTTTTGAGAGTTTTCTAGCTAAATTTGTTACTCTGTGGCTCTAATAAAATGAAGACTATGATAAGTTAGATTCTTCATTGTTCTAGTTTTCCTTGTATGGGTTACTGTGTGTAAACCATAGACTGTTTTAACTTCATTTCTCTGATTGCAAAGAGTCTTTGGGTGAACTAAGCATAAATTCATCACCACTATTGGAAAATGACTTTATTATCTGGATTGTATAAATACTGTTATCTTCCGGTGGGAAGGACAGCACATTTTCTTATAAGAGCCTGTATTAAGTTGAATTTTTCTTGTCTTAAGCCTTGCAGTTTCCAGTCAAACTGTTTTCCAGCATTATTACATGAGTGCATTTTTCTCCCACACCTTTCATTGAGGTTATGTCACATATTTGTAATACAGTTAAATTCTTTTGTCACAGTGTATTTACCTGTCCTGGTTTACCTCCTGCTTTACCTCCTGGTTGGTTTATGGTATCTTTTATCATACGGAAGTTTTGAATTTTTGTAAAATCAGCCTATTTTCTCCTTTATGGCTTTTTAATTTAATATCATGTTTACTAAGGGTTTATCTACCTCAAAGGTTTTGTTTTTGTTTCCTTTTTCTTCATATACTTTTGTAATTTTGTTTGTAAACATAGGGGATTTTTTAATACCCCTTATTATTTTATCTTTATTGGCACCTATGAAAGTTAAGGCAGCATTATATAATGTCAGTTGATATGCCATAAGCAAGGATCCAGAAGTATTTGGTTCTATTTATTTTGTCATGTTTTCTCATGAAGAATAGATGTCCATGAGAAATTGAATGGACCCGGGATTTATGTTGTATTTATTATTTAATTTGAAATTTTAAATTTAATCGTATTTAATAGCTATATTCCCACGTAATATGTTTGTTTGAAATTGTTTAGTAGCAGGGACTTCCCTGGTAGTCCGGCGGTTAAGACTGCCAGTGCAGGGGCACAGGTTCAGTCCCTCGTTGGGAAACCAAGATCCTGCATGCTGCACGCCATGGCCTAAAAAAAAAGCTGTTCAGCAGATTTCCTGCCTCTGCGCACACCTAACTCCTTGTAGTGGGTTGGCAGTACTCTCTGTACTTTGCGAACTTGAAACATTTTTTAAGTTTTCATAATTTGTATGGCTAAGCACACTAAGCTTACTTCTATAACTAGTTATTCTAATTCAAAACCTCTAAAATCAGATTCTTTGTAATATTTAAAACAACAACAACAGGGAAAACCATTAGTAATGTTAACCATAGATCTTCCATTTGTGACTTCTTAAACTGTTTCAATGGAAATACTTTTACCTTAGAAGGATTTAGAGAAGATGAAAATATGGGAAAAAACAGAATAGTATAAAGCATATTTTTTAAATTACTGGTAACCTGATAGGAATTTATTTTTATTTTTGGTACGTAAGTAATATAAATATAAAGTATTTCTATTAAATGAATGGTTAGATGATTGCAAAATTACCATACTTACTGTTTGAAAATATATTTATGTGTCTGTTAAAATTTTAAAGTAACCAGTTTGATTTCAAGTTTGGATACCTTATCCTGGTAAACATTCTGTGTTGAGTAAAAATCCTGGTAAACCTTTTATTTTACTGTGAGTTTAGAAGACACTGTTTTCATTAAAAAGAAAAAAGAGAGCCCCATGTGAAAAACAAGTCCATCTTTAAAATATATCAGGGGTTAATGAAATAAATCTAAGTCTAAGCAAGACAAAAGGAAACAATTACGCTGTAATTTATTAGTTAATCTGAGGCTACCATTTGAGTAGCTAGATGATTTTAAAAACAGATCATGACATTGATGCTTTTGTGTATTTATTTTACAGGTGAAGAAAGCCAAGATGCAGGAATCAGGAGAGCAGACTTTAAGGTATACAAAGTTGAATTTCTTTTTAATGACCTACTTATAATTTGTTTTTACCTGCTGACCAGTATGTGGACATGATTTGGATTGACTTACCTTTGGTTTTCAGCATCAGTTTTTATGTTTTGAAATTATTCGATTTAAGGTGAAAAGTATCCTCTGAAACTTTGTCCTTAAAATAAGGTTTGTCGCTCATTAGCCAGACTCATCAAGAAGCAAAGAGAGAAAAATCAAGTCAATAAAATTAGAAATGAAAATGGAGAGATCACAACAGACAACACAGAAATACAAAGGATCATAAGAGACTACTATCAGCAATTATATGCCAATAAAATGGACAACGTGGAAGAAATGGACAAATTCTTAGAAAAGTACAATATTCCAAAACTGAACCAGGAAGAAATAGAAAATCTTAACAGACCCATCACAAGCACGGAAATTGAAACTGTAATCAGAAATCTTCCAGCAAACAAAAGCCCAGGTCCAGAGGGCTTCACAGCTGAATTCTACCAAAAATTTCGAGTAGAGCTAACACCTGTCCTACTCAAACTCTTCCAGAAAATTGCAGAGGAAGGTAAACTTCCAAACTCATTCTATGAGGCCACCATCACCCTAATACCAAAACCTGACAAAAATACTACAAAAAAAGAAAACTACAGGCCAATATCACTGATGAACATAGATGCAAAAATCCTCAACAAAATTCTAGCAATCAGAATCCAACAACACATTAAAAAGATCATACACCATGACCAAGTGGGCTTTATCCCAGGGATGCAAGGATTCTTCAATATCTGCAAATCAATCAATGTAATTCACCACATTAACAAATTGAAAAATAAAAGCCATATGATTATCTCAATAGATGCAGAGAAGGCCTTTGACAAAATTCAACATCCATTTATGATAAAAACCCTCCAGAAAGCAGGAATAGAAGGAACATACCTCAACATAATAAAAGCTATATATGACAAACCCACAGCAAACATTATCCTCAATGGTGAAAAATTGAAAGCATTTCCCCTAAAGTCAGGAACAAGACAAGGGTGCCCACTTTCACTGCTACTATTCAACATAGTTCTGGAAGTTTTGGCCACAGCAATCAGAGCAGAAAAAGAAATAAAAGGAATCCAAATTGGAAAAGAAGAAGTAAAACTCTCACTGTTTGCAGATGACATGATCCTCTACATAGAAAACCCTAAAGACTCCACCAGAAAATTACTAGAGCTAATCAGTGAATATAGTAAAGTTTCAGGATATAAAATCAACACACAGAAATCCCTTGCATTCCTATACACTAATAATGAGAAAGTAGAAAAAGAAATTAAGGAAACAATTCCATTCACCATTGCAACGAAAAGAATAAAATGCTTAGGAATATATCTACCTAAAGAAACTAAAGACCTATATATAGAAAACTATAAAACACTGATGAAAGAAATCAAAGAGGACACTAATAGAGAAATATACCATGTTCATGGATCGGAAGAATCAATATAGTGAAAATTAGTATACTACCCAAAGCAATTTACAAATTCAATGCAATCCCTATCAAGCTACCAGCGATATTTTTCACAGAACTAGAACAAATAATTTCAAGATTTGTATGGAAATACAAAAAACCTCGAATAGCCAAAGCAATCTTGAGAAAGAAGAATGGAACTGGAGGAATCAACTTGCCTGACTTCAGGCTCTACTACAAAGCCACAGTCATCAAGACAGTATGGTACTGGCACAAAGACAGACATGTAGATCAATGGAACAAAATAGAAAGCCCAGAGATAAATCCACACACATGTGGACACCTTATCTTTGACGAAGGAGGCAAGAATATACAATGGAGTAAAGACAATCTCTTTAACAAGTGGTGCTGGGAAAACTGGTCAACCACTTGTAAAAGACTGAAACTAGATCACTTTCTAACACCGCACACGAAAATAAACTCAAAATGGATTAAAGACCTAAGTGTAAGACCAGAAACTATAAAACTCCTAGAGGAGAACATAGGCAAAACTCTCCGACATAAATCACAGCAGGATCCTCTATGATCCACCTCCCAGAATTCTGGAAGTAAAAGCAAAAATAAATGGGATCTAATTAAAATTAAAAGCTTCTGCACAACAAAGGAAAATATAAGCAAGGTGAAAAGACAGCCTTCTGAATGGGAGAAAATAATAGCAAATGAAACAACTGACAAACAACTAATCTCAAAGATATACAAGCAACTTATGCAACTCAATTCCAGAAAAATAAACGACCCAATCAAAAAATGAACCAAAGAACTAAATAGACATTACGGATGGCTAACAAACACATGAAAAGATGCTCAACATCACTCGTTATTAGAGAAATGCAAATCAAAACCACAATGAGATACCACTTCACACCAGTCAGGTTGTCTGCGATCCAAAAGTCTGCAAGCAATAAATGCTGGAGAGGGTGTGGAGAAAAGGGAACCCTCCTACACTGTTGGTGGGAATGCAAACTAGTACAACCACTATGGAGAACAGTGTGGAGATTCCTTAAAAAATTGCAAATAGAACTGCCATATAACCCAGCAATCCCACTGCTGGGCATACACACTGAGGAAACCAGAATTGAAAGAGACACATGTACCCCAATGTTCATCGCAGCACTGTTTATAATAGCCAGGACATGGAAACAACCTAGATGTCCATGAGCAGATGAATGGATAAGAAAGCTGTGGTACATATACACAATGGAGTATTACTCAGCCGTTAAAAAGAATACATTTGAATCAGTTCTGATGAGATGGATGAAACTGGAGCCGATTATACAGAGTGAAGTAAGCCAGAAAGAAAAACACCAATACAGTATACTAACACATATATATGGAATTTAGAAAGATGGCAATGACGACCCTGTATGCAAGACAGGAAAAAAGACACAGATGTGTATAGCGGACTTTTGGACTCAGAGGGAGAGGGTGGGATGATTTGGGAGAATGGCATTGAAACATGTATACTATCATGTAAGAATCGAATCACCAGTCTATGTCCGATGCAGGATACAGCATGCTTGGGGCTGGTGCACGGGATGACCCAGAGGGATGTTGTGAGGAGGGAGGAGGGAGGAGGGAGGGGGGTTCATGTTTGGGAACGCATGTACACCCGTGGTGGATTCATGTCAGTGTATGGCAAAACCAATACAGTATTGTAAAGTAAAATAAAGTAAAAATTAAAAAAAAAAAAAAAAAGGTTTGTCCTTGAAACACGTAAGTGCTGAATTTTTCTCCTTGTTTATTCATTATTTATTCAACATAATGTACCAGTCTCATGTTGTCACTCAGATCCTGTGATATGTGAAGGAGACACAATGGTGAATATTCTTCAGTTACATATACAGTATCAGAGAAGGCAATGGCACCCCGCTCCAGTACTCTTGCCTGGAAAATCCCATGGATGGAGCAGCCTGGTAGGCTGCAGTCCATGGGGTTGTTAAGAGTCAAGACATGACTGAGGGACTTCACTTTCACTTTTCACTTTCATGCATTGGAGAAGGAAGTGGCAACCCACTCCAGTGTTCTTGCCTGGACAATCCCAGGGATGGGGGAGCCTGATGGGCTGCCATCTGTGGGGTCGCACAGAGTTGACCCCTCTGAAGCGACTTAGCAGCAGCAGCACATATACAGTATACATAATAGGAAAAATAGAAATAAAAAAAATCCAAGGAGTTAGTCCTTAATTACCAAATGGACATGGGACACCTTAATCATTAGCTCTGTTCCCCTTACAGAAAAGAGGCAGCTTCTTTGCATGTCATACTCTGGTTTCCACAGCACCGTGATTTTCAGTTGTCCACAGTTCTTAACCTCCTGTTGCTTGTCTACCAGCCAGATGAACCAATAACCAATAACCCTTTAACATCTTAATTTCAAGAATCCTAATCTTACACCTCACACACTAGCATTCCAGCTCATTTATTCTATTGTCACACTAGCCCTGTGTCTTACTCTACACTTCCACTTATAATGGCAATGATCTATCATATTTTCACTGTCAGGCATTGACCCTTCCCTCAAAAAAGACTTCCGTATCTCCCTGTGCTGCTCAAAAGATAAGATTTATTACTGTAGTCAGTTTCTTACAAACATTCGTAACTTCCTCTCCCTTTTTCCGTGTCATCCTTCCCTAGCCTAACCTAGTGTTTAAAAACCCTAGTTAAACCCTCCTGTTCACCTATTTCATACTTATTCCCAATCATCTGAACGCTTTATAGGAAAACACAAAACTGCTCACTGGTCACAGTTTCCAGCCATGATTGCATCTCAGTGGGCACTTAAACATTCTTGGTGATGCAGTCACTCTTCCTGGTTTATTTCACAGTGGTAAACCTGTTTCTCTTTCCTCCTCACCTTCCTTCATTCCTTCTCTCCTTTCCTCCCTGCCTCTCAGCCTGCCTTCCTTTCTTCCTGACTCCGTCCCTCCCTTCTTCCCTCCTGCTGCTTCCTCTCCTCCGCCCTCCCCTTCCATTTACTCAGCTGGGGATCTGGCTCCCTAATGCAGAGAAATCAGAAGTGGATAGGAGCTGCCTTATTTGTCTTATCACTGAATCTACCCCCTTAACTGCTTCACTGCTTCTCTCTAATATTCTCTGCATCCCTTTTCTCTGAAGTTAATTCCCATGCTCATCTCTCTCCAGTTGTACAATGGAGCCTGTCAGCTTCATCTTTTCCTGCTATTATTCCTTCTGTCTCCTTCAGCAACTGCTTTATTGGGATAAAATACAAATAACCTAAAATTCACCATTTCAGTCATTTTTAAGCATATAATCCAGTGGTACTAAGTACATTCACATTGTTGGGCAATCATTACCATCTATCTCCAGAACATTTTTTATCTTCTCAAACTGAAACTTTGTATTCATCAGACTCTCCATTTCCCCCTTCTTCTAGCTCCTGGCAACCATCATTCTGCTCTGTCTATGATTTTGACTACTCTTAAGTACCCTCTATTAGCACAGTCATAAATTATTTGTCTTTCTGTGATGTGTTTGTTTCATTTAGCCTGATGTCTTAATGGATTATCCATTTGTAGCGTCTGTCAGAGTTTCCTTCCTTTTTAAAGCTGAATAATACTCCGTAGTAGTCCATACCATGTTTTGTTTATCCATTCATTGGTTGATTGTGTTCATTGTTGTCAAGAGTTTCATTGAATGAGAAAGAGGTATTTGTGATGCTTACTTTTAGAGTTCGGGTGTTTTTGCTCTTTTTTTGGAGGAGGGAAGTTTTATTTTTTTTCCATTTTTTCCAAGAGCATTTTTTTTCCATTATACACGTTGTTAAGTAAATTTTATATAACTGAGGATAATCATATTTTGAGGTAGTAATAATTTTTCTGGATATAATTTCAAATATCTAACAAAATGCTAGAGTTAATTCACTGTCTTGGTGCTTTTGTTTCTGTTCAATCTCTAGATACTTAGTTGAATACGTAGGAGATTTTGCTGTAAGAATCCGGGACCATGGGGTTTTAGGAACTTGTCCATTGTACACCAGACCATACAAGTATACCTTCTACAATACAAGATCTAGAAATAGTCTTTCAACAGTTGGTATAACAATGATCCCCAGACTTACTCAGACTAGTCTTACACATAGAAGACCAGTCATTATAGTCAGAAATGTGAAGTTCTTGTCTGGGTTTATACCATTCTCCTTGGAATCCTATTTAATTAGGCATAAGATGGGGCTCAGAAGTCTGTATTTTTACCAGTCATTCAGATAATTATAAGAAATAAGCCATTTTGGGAAACAGTGATATAACTGCTTAGTATGATTTCTTACCCATACCTTTCAATTCCCATGGTCATATCTTGGTTACTATATTAAGTGCTATTTTGAAAGTACAGACATTTGAGTAAATAGATTAAGATAAACTTCATCTGGAGATTTACTTTTTAAAATTAGTTACATCTGAAGAAAAATTGTTTGAACATTCAGAATATACCAGGGAAAAAACCTTTATTGATACTATACTTGAATATTAGAGGTTCATTCAGAAAAGATAAGAGAGCTTTAAGAATTTTGGTGCTTTGTACTTTTTTTATAAGTAACATTTCTTTTTAAATTTTTCTATGTAGAAACTATTCTTACTGTTTATTAGTCTTATCTTTCCAAAAAAAGAAAAACTGGAAAAAAAATTTTTTGATGATGGTATAGTGTTCCCTTGTATGAGGATACTTTACATTACCCAGTTCTTTAACCAGCTGGACATTGGTCTCTAAAATTTTATATAACAAATCATGTTGCAATGAAAATACTTCTTGATTAGTTTATACACACCAGTTCCAGTTACCCACCATGGATATGTAACCATAGTTCTTTTCATACTTCTCCAACATAGTGTCACAAACTTTTTGTCTTTGTTAACTTAATAAGTGAAAATAAAGTTTTATTCTAGTCTTTAAAAAAGTCATAGCTTTCCCGGTATGTGGAGTATCTGCGACAGTGTCCTCTGCTTCTTCCTAGAGTGCAGAACTGCAAAGCGGATTTCTTGCTGCAGGAACATGAATGTGGGAAGGATGGCCTGAACTAGGGAGAAGCTGTATTATAATAGTACTGGCCACAGTTACATTGTGTTTACTCTCTTCTAGTCTTTGCTCTAAATACTTTTCATATATTGACTCATTAATCCCTATAACAGCCCTGAAAGGTAGGTTCTATAATTATCCCTCATTGACGGTTGAAAAAACTGGAGTACAGAGAAGTTCATGACTTGCCTAAAGCCATAAAGCTAGTTTTGACAAAGTGCAATATGAGCTCAAGCAGTCTGGTTCCAGAGTCTGCACCCTTAAGCGCTGTACTATACTAGTGGTTGAGGGAATATGGGGAGAGTTGGAAAGTAAGGTAAGAGGAAGAGGGAGAACGTTGTGAAAGATCAAAGGGTAATCTCCATTTCAGAATCTCACTGAGGATCTTCCCAACATTAAAGTATCTAACATAATGATTTATCCTCCTAGTTTATATGACTTAGTCTTTTTCAGTTTCTCTTAATTTGTTACAAGTTTTTTTAAAAAAGATTTGCCAAGTTTGGGGTATAAGAACAAAAATTTGTTTGTTCTTAATTGGGGGAAAACAGAAGTGCAGTGTAATGCACCATCTTAAGGTTCAGAACCCCTTCTTGCGTAAGCATGTGTAATTTGAAAAAGCTTTTCAGGTGATTATGAGGCCCATTGTCTGAAGTCAGTCACCTCCCTACATTCCTTTGGTACTTTGGAAATAAAGTGGGAGCAGTTTTAGGTTGCTGTAGTTTTCTTTTACCATGTGGTCTTTAGAGAAAATCTGAGTTGCCTGTTGCTTACCTGAAACTTCCACGTGGTATAAAAACAGTCACGGTCTAGGGATGTGACAAAGAACTGGAATGCTGAAGGTACTAGGCCTGGCCTTAGCTGTTAGGTAGCCGATAAAAACCGAGAATAAGGACTTCATGAAGTAGACTAACCTTGCCCCTTATCTAGGAAGAAATTGGTTTGATTTAGTCACTTTTAGCAATGCAGCAGATCATCCAGAGGCTAATGTATTCATTTTGGTTTTTCCAGTCAAGTAAGCAACCCTGAAGTCAGTGATCAGAAACCTGAAACTTCAAGCCTTGCTTCAAACCTTACCATGTCAGAGGAGAGTAAGTACCATATTCTGTGCATCATGGACGTATTCCTGTGACCAGGTGATGCTGACCTTTTATAACTTGTTTTCACTGATTGCCTCACTTGTCTCAGAGTATCCAGAATCCTTTGATTGCCTTGTACATGTGTTCATCCTTACGCCCTCCTATAAACCTTATTGCATACCAGCTAAGGAGCAAAGTTACATGGGATCTACTCCTAGGGATTGGTGATTGTGTTTTTGTTTTGAGATTGAATGTTCTTCTAAAGGTAATAAATAGTGCTTTACTCAAAATCAGAAAAATTTGTGGGCCAGCCTCTGACTGCTTCTCTGGATGGCTTGATATGTTTCTAGCTTTCTAATAACCAGATGATTCTATCTATCCATCTAGACCAAAAAAAAGAAAAGTAGTCCCCTGAGAGCCCAAAATTGATACTGGGCCCTGAGGGAGACCCATCTCAATAGGATACACCCTCTGTTTACCAAACCTTAGCCAAAAATTTGTAGAATGTTCTATTGTTTTTCTTGTGGAGATCTAAGCTTTTTTTGGAATATCATGGTGGTATGCCCCATAGGGCAGTTAGTCCTCCTTGAAATTAAATAGCTATGCCCTTTCATATTATACCACACACTTCAGAAGAATAAATTTGTGTTGCTTTATAAAAAGACGTTTGTTTAGGACATATATCTTAAGATGCTTAACCTTAACTTTATATAATTCCCATGTAATAAAAGATGATATGCCTTTTTAAAAAATGGTTGTCTTTAGTTGTATATATTACCTCCTCAAAGATGCTGTTCCAGCAGTTCTCAAACTTTTAGCATACCTGAGAGTTAACCTGGAGTGCTTATTTGTAAGGTAGCATTCTAGCCTCATCTTTAGTGATTATCATTCAGTAGACCTGTTGTGGATGAGAATCTGCATTTTTAAGAAGATAGCTAGGTAACTCTGATACATATGGGAACTGCTCTAATCAACGAAAGGTGTCTCCACTTAATTTTTTTAATATCTCACTCCAGTATTCTTGGGCTTCCCTTGTGGCTCAGGGGTAAAGAATCTGCCCGCAATACTGGAAACCAGAGTTTGATCCCTGGGTTGGGAAGATTCCCTGGAGAAGGGAAAGGCTACCCACTCCAGTATTCTGGCCTGGAGAATTCCATGGACTGTATAGTCCATGGAGTCTCAAAGAGTCGGACACAACCGAACGACTTTCACTTCATATCCCTAAGAAAAAGGTCTGTTGCTTACATACTTCAGGGCCCAGAAGTAAGTTGAGTCTTCTTGCTTCTTAAAAATTATTTCTCTTTCTTTCCTTCAAAAACTCTAGTTCCTTTGAAGTCTATATTTATGCCCCTTCCTCCAGCTTTCTTTTTACCTCAGACTGAACTCTTAGTCATTTTGCTCTTTAAAGACTAGATCTTTGTTTTCTTCTCCATCCAGACCTTTATTATTCTTGGTAATTTGAACATCCATGTAGATGACCTGTCCAACACCCATAATGTCCCTCTTCTTTTCCTATCCCTTTTTACTCCGCATGGATTCTGCAGTTCTTTATTACAATTACTCTCTTACTAATACCTTCAATAATTTTGACTCTTGTACTGTCCTTGCTAAACCCCAATCCTGATTTAATCCAACTGTCCACCTTCTCTGTAAGTATTACATTAAATAGCTGAACATTACTGGGTAGTTTATACACTTAGCTGACTGTTTACTCGCAGGGCCTTAAGTGGGCACCCTACTACACTTTACTCATGAGTTTTACCTTTTACCATTTCTTTCCTCTCAGTGCACCCATACTGCTCACCTCTCTCCATATTTGACTGATGATTTCTTCTCGAATAGAAGCTGTCTGACAGGAGGTTCCCTTATTAACCTACCACCACCAAGTCTTCAGCCCTACTTGTGTTTGTACCCATGTAACCTTGTTTTATTCTTGTCAGAATGGAAATAGTATTCTTGTTCCTGTGAAAGGTAAGAGCTTTTATTTGTGCTTCATATCTTGTCTGTTCTCACCTACCCCAAGGACTTTGGTACTGTGATTATCCTAGTACCATTCTTGCATTGTCTTATTCTTCTCTCCTTAATCCATCCTGTCTGGAGACATGATCCAGTATCTTCCATCTTAAAGCACAAACAAAAGCCTCCCTGAAGTCCATGTTCCCCACCAGTTACAGACCTTCTCTTTGTCCCATGACCCGCCTTGGAACCTCTGGAAAGAGTTGCCCTCACTTGTTTTGCCTCCTCCCATTTACTCTTCATCCCTCTCAAATTTAACCTTGTCACCATTCTTCAGTGAAACTGCTTTTGTCAAGGTCATTAGTTCCTTTCAGTAACTGAAAGCACTAGTTCCAGTGGGTGTTTCTGTCTGCCTGTATCCTGCCTCTTACCACTCTTTCTCCCACCTTTCTTCTTTGCTGGCCTTGCTTCTGCTGTCTAATCTCTGAATGTTAGTGGGCCTCTGGATTTGGTTCTGGTCCACCATCTTTGTTCTTTCTGTATTCTCCCACCCATTTCGTTACTTTAAATATTTGATGCATAGTTAATAAATTCCAAATTTGTGTTCCTAGTCTGACTTCTTGCTCTAATTTCGTTTTTGTATCCTACTGCCTACTTGATATCTCCACTTAGATATCTAAAAGGAAAGTCATACTTAAAATATGTAAAAGCTTTTTCTGCCCTTAGCCCTCACCAAAGCTGTTCTCGTCCCCAACTTACTCATCTTTGGAAGTATTTTCACTATCCCTCCAATTTCTCAAGCTGAAAACCTAGAAATTATCCTGTTTTCCCTGTTTTCCTCATTCCTTAATTCAAATTCGTCAGAATGTCCTGTTAGTTTTACTTTCAGAGTATATTTCTAGGTTTTTGCCTTGTTTCCCTGCTGTTACCTTTTTTTTTTAAACTAGTGCAGAGTTGAACACATCCAAATTTATTTACACAGTGCTAAAGAAATTTGAGTTCTGTTTCCATTTTGTGGAATTTTATTCTGGGATACAGCTTTGTTGTGTAACTGACATAGGTCATTGAAACTTGATTATCCCACCTCACATGCAATTTTCTGTCTCAAGGGAACAGAAAGCTTGGGTTTTTAATGCAAATACAATAATGATCTTAATACTGCTTTACAATTTAGTAGGAAGGCAGCTGTCCCACAGCTTGAGGGGGAAGAAGGGCAGGCAGAGAAGTTATAATTAAGTAGATTATGCCTTGACTGTTTTTAATCTTTTCATAGTTCCCAGGTATCACAAAGATTAAGGCTTATTCATTCTCTAGAGAAGTAAAAATTGGCCTAGATCTCCTAGAATGTTTTGCGATCTCTTCTAGAATTAAATGAGAGAAGGAGAAGGATTTGGGTTTTTGAAAATACTTGTCAGCAGAGAAGGAACCATTATGTAGAAATCAAATGAACTTCCGTTCTATGTAATGGACGATAAGAACCTTAGATCTAACTGAGATTCCCTTCATTTTTGTCAAAGTAGTTAATGATTAGTATAATCTACAAATTGCTGTGAATTATTTTCAGAGACTGTGAACAGTGGCAATAGGCAAGATCCATGATAAGCCCATTCGCAGATGATTTGTGTTACTGTTGGGCATGAATTGACCCCACATCTGATCTCGATCAGTGTTCCCTTTTGGGGTAAGACACTCAGAAAACCGAGCTAGACATAAAGTTAGTTGGTTCACCCTTAGTCCTTATTCACAATAGAGCAACCTCCCTTATAATAGATAATGAAGGATGTTCTTGAACAATTTAGGAATCTGGTACAAGCTCTGTGTATTGTAGCTCTGTCTATAATTTGGACTGAAATACTGCTAATGAAAAGGATTCTGCTACCTGTCAAACTTGAGTTGAATATTTACAGTATTTATCCCAAATGAAATCATGAGGATTAAGCCTCATGACAGTATCTATTCTAGATGAAATGGAGGTCAAGAGGGCAGTAGCTGTGAAAGTCCCTTTACTTGATGGTTTATCAGAGCGTTACATCAGTTCCTCAGGTCTGTCTCTGCTTTACCAAACTTAAAGCTTTATTACAAAGCTGAAAAAAATACTAGTATAAAAGCATGCTTGCATCTTTCTGCTGCTGATTATATATAGCAGTAGCAACAGTTATTGGATACTTTTTCCAAATCTGTCTTCCTGCAAGTCATCCTTATGACCTTTTACTCAGAATAGGGTAAGCATCCAGAGAATGAATAAGCTGAAGAAGTATAATGTGGCTTCCTAGACATGGATCTTGCATTTTAACTTCACCTTTGAGCATAGATGAGAGCTTAGGAGGTTGCTTCATTTATGGTTTTAGAACAGTGATGGAGATGGTAAAGATCAATCGGTACTGGGAATTCCCTGATGGTCCAGTGGTTAGGATTCCACACTTTCACTGCTAAAGGCCCAGGTTTGATACCTGGTTGGGAAACTAAGATCCCACACACGACACAGCACAGCCAAAAATAGAGATCAGTTGGTACTGACCTTTAGCTCTTTTCTATACTGCCTTCATTCTAGCTTTTACTGTCTCTAAAAGTCTCTATAAACTCATTATTAGAAGAGTGAGGTATTGCTACTGTATAGTCTTTTTAAATTTCTTTATGTCCAGGCTTTATTCTGTTGCTTAGTTTGAAAGACTATACAGTGAGACATGAAATTTTCCCCTTTCATTTTTTAAATGTTCTAACTTTTTACCTGGTGATATCTTTCTTTCAGTTATGACATGCACCGATTACATCCCTCGCTCATCCAATGATTATACCTCACAAATGTATTCTGCAAAGTAAGTTGAATAATTGTTTCAAAAATCTGTATGCTTTTCCTCTCGATTCCTTGCAAAGTGTAACTTGATGTTTAAGCTATTAAGTTGACATTTAACTTATTTTCACCTCTCTTGTTCTCTCTGGCCCTACTCCAGTTTTTTTTTCCATGTAAATATAGTCTAGGTATCGTCCTTTTAAAAAGTTAATGATTGTCTGAAATAGATCACAGTTACCCAGGAGCTTTCTCAACGTGAATAGGCACTGAAAAGTGTAAGATACCATTAGTGATGAACATATATCACTGCTTAACCTCTCAGTACTCTCTCTTTGCTCCACTTTAAAAGAGAGATCAATTTAAAAAGCTAAAGCCAGCCTCAGACTGGGACTTCTGGGACTAATCTGTGTTCATCTTATTGCTTTAGAAGCTTATTCTTTTAGAAGTGTCCTCAAGTAGAAAGTAGGCTTGAGGTTAGACAGGTTTAGTGAGTTTAAATCACTCAGAGGCAATATTTTGGGCCTCATGAGATAAGATCAGCATTTAAGATCCACTAAGTTAATCATCTCCAAGAGGAGTAGGTGCAGAACAGTGTGTATATCAAGCTACCAACTGCACATTGATAAAAGTTGAGCCTGCATACATAGATGCATACAAGCGTGCTTTATTAACCTAGGATAAATTTTTACGTGCTTACATAGGCAAGTTACATAAAGAAATTGGTGACAGAATATGTCTGGGTCTCTTGTAAAAGAAAACTTCCTTTTTGTGCCCATTTGTATTAAGTGCCTTTTGTTTTTGCATCAGTTTGAAAAAAAGGAGCTGATTGAAAAATCATCTCGATGAATTCTCCAAATTCTAATCTGGTATTATCATTAACATTAATAACATCCTTGGGCCAGTCATTTCTGTGTTTTTCTTCTGTGAAATGACTGAACCTGTTCTCTGAGGTCCTTATGAAGGTGATAAAATAATTTGAGCTATAAAGACACTAAATAAAAAATATTTTATGATCTTTATCATATCTGGAGATTAATCCATTTGAAGTTACTGAGATTTTAAGTCATTTCCACATGATTTGATTGACAGCTACAGCCTGAGCTATTTTCTGGTCTCAAGTCTGGCTAAGAAGACTAGAAATTTTCAAATTCAGTCTTTTAAAGTCTACTGAGATGTGAATATAGCAAATTGCAAATTCATTCATTTATTCAAAAAAGTATTGTATACCTGTTGCACTCAGGACACCTTGTTAGCTTTCTACCTTAAAGTAGACCTCCTTACCACTTATCTAAACCACTGCATTTTTTAACTGCCTCTGTTTCAAGTCCCCTTCCCCCATCCATTTTACAAAGAAATGTCAAACTAATGTTTATTAAAGAACAGCTTTGATCTTGTCATCCTTTTCTCAACAATTTCAGTGACTCCTCATTGTTTCAGATTTGTCTGAATACTTTTAGCCTGGTATTCAAGGTCTTTGCTGTCTGTCTTATACTTTCCCTTAGTATAATCTCTGTTCCTTGTTGGCTGAAGCCCTGTCTGTACCCTTGGCAGAGGCTTTCTCTTTTTCTAGAACTCCTTTTCTCTCATTTTTGCACATTCTGTCTGCTCACAGATCACTTCTTTATAGCCTTCCTTCATTTTCTTCTCTTCAAAAACTGCAAAAAAAAAAAACCTTTCCCCTCTGAAACTACCTCCCCACCATTATTTTATTGTTATGACCTGCATGGTACATGACACTTACTTTCTTACTTTATAAGTACAGGATAATTCACCAAATAAAATAACTCGTATCTAAAAATTCAGTGCAAAAAAAAAAATTCAGTGCATAAAATGTGGCGCCATCTTATTCTATGGATGAAATGAGCAGGTCAGCCAGCCAGCTGGTTTAAAATCCCTGAAGTTTCACTGTTGAATTCATCTCTAGCTAAACCAACTAGTGGCAGTATACTCTGGCTTAAATATCAGCGGGGCAAGCCAGTGTCCTGTGTAGGACTTCCCGGATTTTATTAGTCACTTGACTCTTGATTTTATAGGCTCGATCTAGGGACATTGGGCCACACTCCTGATCCTGGTTTTCTAATATGGTGGTTGCCTGCTTTTTCTCTGAAGGTCTCACCCTCTTTTCCGAGTTCCACTTTCACTCTCAAAACTTTAGTTTGGCCTGGAGGGCTCGGTGGGGAATAGAGTCAGTTGCCAATCTATTCTACCCAGTTGTCTGTCCTTTTAGGATTTTATTCTATATTTAGACATAAGGGCATAAATGAGTTTAGTCAGTACTTGTATCTCACATAGGGCCTTGCACATAGCACACCACAAATGTTTGTGGTGTGACTGGACCTTTGGAGGATATTTGAAACTTAATTTTTCTATAAAATTGTTTGTTAGGTAGATGATAAATAGACCTGAAAAGGAAAAAATAATTCTACTTTCTGACCATATTAAGAGACATTTTATGTGACAGGTTAGTGTACTCATTATTGATTCTTTGCTGTTAGTGATATTAGCTGTTTTTTTGTTTTTCTTATGTGAAATTTTTGTTTTCTTGAACTTTTCTAGACCTTATGCACATATCCTCTCAGTTCCTGTTTCGGAAACTGCTTACCCTGGACAGACTCAGTACCAGACCTTGCAGCAGTCTCAACCCTATGCTGTCTACCCTCAGGCAACCCAGACGTACGGACTACCTCCTTTCGGTAAGGCATCCTGTTGTAAGCAGTTTCTAAGAATGTTGATTTTATCCCACAGAAATTTCCATCTTTCCCCTAAAAGCAAGCATGGCTGATCAGGAAGCTGAGAGAAAGCAAGTTGTTCTTGACAGCCTCTGCTTGTTTCAGGTGTGATAGAAGTTGGCTGTGCTTTTCCACAGTGTATTTGATGCATGTAATATAAAACCATAACTTTTCAGTACTCACTTGTTTATCCACCATAATTTAGATATTTCCAAGATGCTAAGTCTTGACTGGAAAACTTGGAATCTTCAAGTTTTTGGAAACTCTTTGAGGAATTGCTATTGATTTGACTTACTTTGCAGAAAACATGGTACCATGACAAATATATTTTGAGGTGGCTAATTTCTTACTAAAACTAAGTAATCTACATATTCAGGTAGAATATACCTTATAGTTCTCTCTCTCAGTCAGGTTTTCTCCTTCCTTCTTATCCCATACTGCAAGATCAGTTGTTGCTCTACTGAACCAAAAAGTCATCTTAGAGGGGGGAAATCCCTGATTTTGTACAGCCTTATCTTGTGCATAGAGAGTTTTGTTCTTTGGTTTTAGGTATCTTGGACTGAATTATAAATTAGAATGATTTACTAGAAGTCAGTTTGAGGTTTTTTGAGCACTTAATACGCACTGATTTTTCAGTGTGTATTGATAGATATGTTCAGTGTGGTTTAGTGCTACTTTGCTAGAACTGATGTCAGGAAATTGAAAGAATACTGTATTTAAAAAAAATATTCAGTATGTTAATAAAAGTATAACTTGGTAGCCTTTATTGCAACTAGCTGGGAATTAGAAAATCTTTCTAATAGATTGCTGCAGATTCTGGGTGTTGCTTGCTTTTGGTTTTGACATTCCTACTTTTCCTGGCCTGTTTGGCTCCTCTTAGCATTCCTTGGCTCTTGATAACTACTAGAAACAAAAATTGGAAGTTTTGTTTAATGGTAGTGGTAGCTGATAACTTCATGAAAGAAAAGAAACAGAAATGCTCTTGTTTTCCTGTTTGTACACCCACGCCTCAGTGCCTATCAGTATCAGCAAGTGTACTAAAATCTTATGTTGCTGATATATTTAACCAGCCTACTTGAGCAGTCCTTTCAGATGCAGAACTCTCTGTGAATATGTTTGTGTTTATTTCTTTTTGTATATATTAAAGCTAATTTACCAGCAGCTGGCTAGTATCAACAATAGGCTAGTGAATATAAAGTATTTCATGTTGTTTTTGGTTTTTTTTACTCTCTCTTTTGATTTAAATTCTTTATTGGAAAGCCAAAAGCCCTTTATGACATTGTTGAACAACTCTTTATTCCTGCTGTTCAGTGTTAAGTAAAGCTCTTCTTATATCTCTAAACTCAGATTATGGAATACATAGCATAGTGCCATGTGTATATAGGTCCTAGATATTATGGTATCTTTTATAATTACTTCATTTCCCTCATATTAAAGAAAGAAAATTCTGTAAACTAGATCCCTGTTAAAAACTTGAAGGAGACAGTATTTTATAAAAAAATATTGGTTATAATAGGCTATTTTATTAATGTTTCTGTTTAATAATTGGGATGAAGGAAACTTCTTTCTTAAATTCTTATCAGTAGTTCAGAGAGAACTGTTCATTAGCTTAATTTGCCTTTGAATGATAGGTATGGCATATCCTCAGATTTCATAAAGGAAATTTCAAAGAAATACTTGTAATACTTTTTATGTGTATGTGTGTGATAACTTTAAGTGACTGTATTTTTAAAAGAGATTTTCTTACTTTCTACCACATGGCTTTTTTTGTTTTATAGCACTCAGATATAAAACACTCCACTTCTTCCTGTATAGCAGAGGGCATTATATCCAATATCTTATAATAACCTGTGGTGGTGATGGTGTAATTGCTAAGTTGTGTCCAACTCTTACTACCCTATGGTCTGTAGCCTGCCAGGTTCCTCTGTCCGTGGGATTTCCCAGGCAAGAATACTGGAGTGGGTTGCCATTTCCTTCTCCAGGGGATCTTTGCAGCCCAGGGATTGAACCCAGGTCTCCTGCACTGCAGGCGGATTCTTTACTGACTGAGCCACCAGGGAAGCAAAAAAAATGGAATCACTATGCTGTACACTTGAAGCTAACCTATATAGTAAGTCAGCTACCCTTCAGTTAAAAAAAAAAACAAAAAAACTCTCCATTTCTTTTCTTGTGAAAAAGTGAAGTGCAAGTTGCTCACTTTTGTCTGACTCTTTGTGACCCCATGGACTATACAGTAAATGGAATTCTCCAGGCCAGAACACTGGAGTGGGTAGTCTTTTCCTTCTCCAGGGGATTTTCCCAACCCAGGGCTCGAACCCAGGTCTCTCTTATTGCAGGCAGATTCTTTGCCATCTGAGCCACAAGGGAAGCCCAAGAATACTGGGGAGTAGGTAGCCTATCCTTTCTCCAGTGGATCTTCCTGACCCAGGAATCAAACCAGGGTCTACTGCATTGCAGGCAAATTCTTTACCAACTGAGCTTTCAGGGAAGACCTTATTCTTGTGAAGGTTTCAGTAATTTTATTCTCTTACTTTTAGCACTAACACTCAATTAACTAGTCTGTTTTTTATTTCAGATATAAACAGAGCTTTAGAAAATCTTATTCTAATAATATGACTTTATATTAATATATTTATGGAATAATAATAATAGTTCAGTCACTCAGTCGTGTCCAGCCCTTTGTGACCCCATGGACTACAGCACACCAGGCCTCCGTGTCCATCACCAACTCCTGGAGTTTACTCAAACTCATGTCCATTGAGTCGGTGATGCTATCCAACCATCTCATCCTCTGTTGTCCCCTTCTTCTCCTGCCTTCAGTCTTTCCCAGCATCAGGGTCTTTCCCAACGAGTCAGTTCTTCACATCACGTGGCCAAAGTATTGGAGTTTCAGCTTCAGCATCAGTCCTTCCAATGAATATTCAGGGCTGATTTCCTTTAGGATGGACTGGCTGGATCTCCTTGCAGTCCAAGGGACTCTCATGAGTCTTCTGCAACACCACACACAGTTCAAAAGCATCAATTCTTCGGCACTCAGCTTTCTTTCTGGTCCATCTCTCATATCTATACATGACTACTGGAAAAATCATAGCTTTGATTAGACGGACCTTTGTTGACAAAGTAATGTCTCTGCTTTTTAATATGCTGTCTAGGATGGTCTTAACTTTTCTTCCAAGGACCAAGCCTCTTATAATTTCATGGCTGCAGTCACCATCTGCAGTGATTTTGGAGCCCCAAGAAAATAAAGTCTCACTCTTTCCATTGTTGCCCCATCTATTTCCCATGAAATGATGGGACCAGATGCCATGATCTTAGTTTTCTGAATGTTGAATTTTAAGCCAACTCTTTCACTCTCCTCTTTCACTTTCATCAAGAGGCTCTTTAGTTCTTTGCTTTCTGCCATAAGGGAGGTGTCATCTGCATATCTGAGGTTATTGATATTTCTCCCAACAATCTTGATTCCAGCTTGTGCTTCATCCAGCCTAGCGTTTCTCATGATGTACTCTGCATTCAGTTCAGTTCAGTTCAGTCACTCAGTCATGTCCGACTCTTTGCGACCCCATGAATTGCAGCACACCAGGCCTCCTTGTCCATCACCAACTCCCGGAGTTCACCCAGACTCAGCGTCAATCGAGTCGGTGATGCCATCCAGCCATCTCATCCTCTGTCGTCCCCTTCTCCTCCTGCCCCCAATCCCTCCCAGCATCAGAGTCTTTTCCAATGAGTCAGCTGTTCGCATGAGGTGGTCAAAGTACTGGAGTTTCAGCTTTAGCATCATTCCTTCCAGAGAACACCCAGGGCTGATCTCCTTCAGAATGGACTGGTTGGATCTCCTTGCAGTCCAAGGGACTCTCAAAAGTCTTCTCCAACACCACAGTTCAAAAGCATCAATTCTTCGGCGCTCAGCTTTCTTCACAGTCCAACTCTCACATCCATACATGACTACTGGAAAAACCATAGCCTTGACTAGACGGACCTTTGTTGGCAAATTAATGCCTCTGCTTTTGAATATGCTATCTAGGTTGGTCATAACTTTCCTTCCAAGGAGTAAGCGTCTTTTAATTTCATGGCTGCAATCACCATCTGCAGTGATTTTGGAGCCCCCAAAAATAAAGTCTGACACTGTTTCCACTGTTTCCCCATCCATTTCCCATGAAGTGATGTGACCAGATGCCATGATCTTAGTAAGTTATCAAATAAGCAGGGTGACAATATACAGCCTTGATGTACTCCTTTCCCTATTTGGAACCAGTCTGTTGTTCCATGTCCAGTTCTAACTGTTGCTTCTTGACCTGCATACAGATTTCTCAGGAGGTAGGTCAGGTGGTCTGGTATTCTCATCTCTTGAAGAATTCTCCACAATTTGTTGTGATCCACACAAAGGCTTTGGCATAGTCAGTAAAGCAGAAGTAGATGTTTTTCTGGCTCTCTTGCTTTTTCAGTGATCGAGCGGATGTTGGCCATTTGATCTCTGGTTCCTCTGCCTTTTCTAGAACCAGCTTGAACATCTGGAAGTTCTCGGTTCACATACCTGTAGAAGCCTGGCTTGGAGAATTTTGAGCATTACTTTGCTAGTGTGTGAGATGAGTGCAATTGTGTGGTAGTTTGAGCTTTCTTTGGCATTGCCATTGAAATAATAATGAGTGCTTACTGTGCCAAGCAATATGCTGAGAATAAGTACTTCACACTTTACATTATTTTCTTATTTAATCCAAACCAACAGTCATAAAAAGTAAGTGGTAGCATTATCCCTGTTTATAGATGAGGAAACACATTTAGAAGGATTAAGTGACTAACCTGAGGTCATACAGTTAGTAAATGCCTTGGATTAGAATTGCACCTCAATCTGTTTAAAGCCAGAAGTGCTCATAAATTTAGGTCTGTATGAAAAAGTTAATATTAGAGTTGACATGAGATTAAAGTTTCCTCCTTTTAAAGAAGTGAGAAAAGATGAAGGAAATCTAGGAAGCCCATATTATGACAGATATTTAAAAGTAAAGGAATAGTGGTCATCTTTCCACAGCTATATAGAAATGATGAGATGGCAGAATAAAGATTTGAGGTTTAACTTCCAGTGATCTGATTGAATATGTGTGAGTGAAAGGGTACTTATTTGTTTTTAGGAACTCACAAAAGATTGGCTTAACCTGCATTGTTCTGCCTTCTTTTAAAAGAGGTTTAATATGAGATGGAGATTTGACAATAGTATTAAGAGTCTTAAGGATGATGTTCATGTCATTTCCCTCAGTAATCCCTTCTAGGGATTTATCCTAGGAAATTAATTAGAGATAACCACAAAAAATTACTGCCAAGATACTCATCACAGCATTAGTTACAATAGCAAAAGATTGGAAACAGCCGACTTATTGAATGGAAAGATGTGTGTTAAATTGCAGTAGATTCGTAGAATAGAAAACTGTGTAGCCATTATAAACCATATTCTTAAAAAATACTTAGTTGTTGAGGTCCTTTAGTGGACCGGAACCTGGTGGTCCAGAGTCCACCAGTTTACTTTAAGAAAGTAAAGGAGAGAGAAAGAGGCTGATGTTCTTTGGTTTACGCAGAAAACCAATAAAGCCCCTGACACGGGGCGCACCTGGTGCCCTCTCGATGGGGTGAAGGCATAGAGCACCTTCTCGAAAGGGTCTTAGAAGCCTGGGCAGGAAAGTGAACACAGCGGGCTTCTGTGCTCCAGAGAGAGAGAGAGAGAGAGAGAAGACAAGGGGACCCAGGCTCTGATGGAGCCAAGGGTGTTTTATTCAACATTGTGTGAGTATTTATACTGTCTTACAAGGTAGCTATTTTCAGCAGAGATAAAATCAAAACTTACACGTTATCAAGGAAGCATGAGGTTATCCATATGAAAGAGAGATGGTTGTAAATAATCACTTTTACCAAATGGAAAAACTAACGGAAGGAAATGCATGCATTCCTAACCCCCACCCCCCCAACCCCCACCCCCCAGCAGTTTGCTGCTCCACTTAATTCCTGAATATTCAGGAATTGATAAGGGACAGAGGATTCATGACAGATCCAAAACAGCACACAGGAAGCCTTCTGTTAAATGCTTCCTGACACTTAGTGTCTTGAAAACATAGTTCATTATTAATTGAAAAAAGCAGTATATAAAACTGAAAGTTTAATATAATACAATATAATATACTAAGTATTTTTAAAAAAATACTACGTAAAGAATAATTTGGAAGAAAAACTGAATGTTAACAGAACAGGCAGTACAGGATTGATCTCAGTTACTGAAGAAGCATGCAAAATGAGGACACAGTTCCACTGTGCACCGGTTTCAGTTAACACAGTCCCATGCAAAAGTGAGAACTGCCTGTAGTTTTTTCTATATGATGATACTATGCAATATTTTTCTTTCCACTTTCTGTAGTTTCCCAATTTTCTATAATATACATCTGCTTGTTTTATTATTAACAAAGTACTCAGATTATTTAGTACTTATAATAGCTCATCCTAGTGAGCTATTAAATCAACCAGATATTTTTTCACATTTTTTTCCTAGCATTTACATGTACTTCAATTCTTAACCAAACTAATCTTCTGTAACCTGGAGAAGGAAATGGCAGCCCATTCCAGTATTCTTGACTGGGAAATCCAATGGACAGAGGAGCCTGGTGAGCTACAGTCCATCAGGTTGCAAAGAGTCGGACACAACTTAGCAACTGAGCTTGCACAGTCTTCTCTAAAGGTCCACTACTCTGACACGCATTACTGCAAAGTGAGGTGCTCAGGTTAGTTTGGTTAGTAACTAACCCATAGGGAAGTATTTGGGCTGAGAAACATGGGTAGAGTTAGTGATAAGACCCCACTGTGGGGCAGCAGGAATATAGCACTCAGAGACAAAAATTCCTTTGCCATTTTTTGGTCAGTTATTGCTCTACATCAGGCTCTTGGTGCTTAAATGACTTGAGAAAGTCTGAACTTACGGGCAAAGAACAGTGGACTAGGTAGGAGTCAGGAAGCCAGGATTTTATTTCTTTGATGTTGGCAATAGTGCTCTACAGACTATTTGGTGGTCATGCTACTTGTTACTTGAAATTCTAGGAAGAGTGCTTTTAAAGGAAGGGCTTAAAGGGCAGGGCTACAGTGATGCTGGATGGAGAAAGCAATGGCAGCCCACTCCAGTACTCTTGCCTGGAAAATCCCATGGGCAGAGGAGCCTGGTAGGCTGCAGTCCATGGGGTCACTAAGAGTTGGACACAACTGAGCGACTTCACTTTGGCTTTGCACTTTCCTGCATTGGAGAAGGAAATGTCAACCCACTCCAGTGTTCTTGCCTGGAGAATCCCAGGGACAGCGGAGCCTGGTAGGCTGCCGTCTAAGGGGTCACAGAGTTGGACACGACTGAAGCGACTTAGCAGCAGCAACAATGATGCCGGAAGCAATGTCCATGTTGTCTTTTATTCCTTTATTCTTTATAAAACAGTATTAAATATACTTCATGTTTATATTTCATGTTTCTGGCCCAGAATACTCAGGACTAGCTATTTCCTCTAACTTGTCTTGGACATTTTGCACTAATTTTTGACTTTGTCAGAAAGACCAATTTATAGAAATTATACATTTTTTTAAACTTTATATATTTTATTTATTTTTTTTAAATTTTACTTTATTTTACTTTACAATACTGTATTGGTTTTGCCATACATTGACATGAATCCACCCTGGGTGTACATGCGTTCCCAAACATGAACCCCCCCCCCCACCTCCCTTCCCAGAAATTATACATTTTGAAACTTTTTAAGAATACATACTAAATAATGAGACTAGCAAAGCCCTCCCAGTTAATATTATTTTTATTAGTAAGATAGTATTTTAGTACAGTGTAATAATAAACATGTTCAGAAATCCAGCACCCCAGGTTCAGAACCTATTTAGGGGAAAAAAATTGACTACAATAAATCTGAAAGTTACTGTGATGCTGGAACGGCAGGTTGTTTCTAAAAACTGTGATACTCAATCACCAAGAGTGTTAGCACTGATATTCAAATTTCACATCATGAATGTTTAAAAAACTACATTCTGAAGTATTTTTTATTGTTAAATGTCAACCATAGCAAGGACTTTAGCTGCGGCTTACCTGGACAAGACTTAAAATCATCATGAACTAAGTAAGGAGGGGGACGGCCCTTCTAATTCGTGCTAAGATGTTTGTGTTTCTTAATCTCTTCAAATAAGTTATTTCATGTGTTTAATAGGTGAGAAAAAACTATGACTTTTTAATGCTTTAAGGGTTTGATAAATTAGGAGTTCAGGATTAACATATACACACTACAATATATAAAATAGGTAAACAACAAGAACCTATACTGTATAGCACAGGAAACTATACTTCATATTTTATAACAACCTATAATGGAAAAGAATCTGCGTGTGTGTGTGTGTGTGTATATGTATATATACATGTATATATAAATCACTTTGTCATACAGCAGAAACTAGCACAACATTTTAACTGTACTTCAATTAAAAAAAAATAGTTTGAGACAAGGCAGTTACCATGTTCCATTGTCAACCTTTTAAGATTTTCACATCTCCTTTTACTGTTCTTACATTTACTTATCAACGGATTTTATAGATCTCAGTTACACTAAAATATCTGAATGCCCTGGTGAAGCAGAGGTCTTTACTATCAAAGCATTATATATTTATAAATTTCTTACCAGATTAAGAGTATGTGAAATAAGGTAATACTGAATTTGAAGCTGTGGCTGACCTTCATACTGATTTCCTATGGAATGTGTTTCATCGATGAATCTTCTTGGACCCAATTATCAGCTTCAACTATATTGATCCAGTAGCCATAACTATTCAGAGCACAGTGAGGTTTTTCATAGACTTTTGCATAGCCAAAATTATGACAGAAACAATTCATTCATAAAGGATATCCTTAGACTCTTATGTAGAAGCATGCTTTTCTTACAGTTTCCTAGTTTACTGCAGATGAAAAAGGAGATACAGCCAGAAACAGAGGATTGTCAAGAAGTGCCAGATCACAGAGGAAAGGCAAAGAGATAAAGAACCTCCAAATCATAGAACTGTAATTGAGTTCTGCTTAGTACTCAGCAGATGTTTTGACATACTGCAGTAGTCTCTGGGATGTTTCTGTAATGTACATAGCACAGCACAGAAGTGCTCTTGGAAACAATAATTCTGAAAAAAGGTATGTTCCCCTGCTAAGAAGATAGGAAAGGGTATGAATATATTTTTAAAAGATTGCCGCCTAGGAGCATTGTGATTAAAAAAAAAAAAAGTGAATAGCTGTGATATCTGTCAGTGTGAGGTAGATTTTTATGTTCTGACAGGGAGAGATGTCTCTCAGATATTATGTGGAAGAGTAAATTATGAACAGCAGGTAACATCCCATTTTTATTAAAAAGGAAAAACAAGATTGTAATAAGAAGAAATCTTAGTGGCTCTTATGCAAACTGTGAATAGTGGTTAAGTCTGGATGATGGGATTATATGTGACTTTATTTTTTCTAAAAATTAGGAATTACATATTTCTGTTAATGTTTTTAATTTATGAAAGTAAGCAGGTATATCTTTCCTAATCAGAAGAAACAAAGGTAACAAAATAACCAGCTTAAGGAGGCAGAGAAGTATATATACATTTTAGAAAAATCTGGTTCTTATTTAATGGGTAAGTGAATTTTAAATGTATGTGGAATATCTCCCACCTTGACAATGCACTCAAATAATTTGAATGTCAGACACTCTTTACAACAATGCTTGGGTGTCAGTAGCTCTTTTTCTGACTCCTGAACAATTTCCCCCAACCATTGAGGTGAACTTATATATGTATATTACTATTGGGGGTTTTGACAGGATTTTTATTTCTATGGCTCCACTCCCAATTCTTTGAAACTGTATTTGCTTGTGGTATATTACGAGTGGGAGATTCAGTAATTTTCTCTTACAAGCAAATTTATTATTGTTTTAAGATTTAAATTTTTAAACCTACTGGCTGATATGCTCCTCAGTCCCAGTGTATTGTTTGTAATTGGTCCATTTATCTGATTCAGGTGCATTGTGGCCAGGTATGAAACCTGAAAGTGGTTTAATTCAGACTCCATCTCCAAGTCAACACAGTGTTCTTACCTGCACTACAGGGTTAACCACAAGCCAGCCAAGCCCAGCACATTATTCTTATCCCATTCAAGGTAAACAGGCATGGTTGTGTGTGTTTCATTTTTTTTTTTTTAATTACTGTTTTTTGTTTTTAATCTACCTGTATCTCCAAATATATTGGGTAATACAGGATATTTGCATTTGTGCATGCTTTTTGTGTTAGACAAACCAGAACTTAGGAGTGAGGTTCATAAGTAGTTTAAGCCTTCGTGAACTGCTTAATAGAACTGAAGATTCCTCTTTTGCATGTTGGTGTCCAGAAGACCTGTCTGGTTCTGTTCTAGTCTGTTCCCAGTGACATTTTGTCCTGTAAACGAGCAGAAGACTGTAGGTTAGGGCTCCGCCGCCTCTTTTCTGTGGAGCCCAAACAGGGTGGAACATGAGCTGAGTGCTGCTCTGTGCGGTGTGTGCTGCTTTGCTGCTGTGGTTTTTGTCGTACCTCCTCCCCCATTTTGTACTTCTTGGTAAGCATTTTTCTTGCGCCAAAATTCAGTCTTATTTCTATTTTGTGATGAAAAGCATAGCATTAACGCTGGAACTCTAAACCTCTCTGCCTTCCCGAATTTTTCTTCTGAAAGGTTAGAATTAAGACAGGACTATTAGAAATGAAGACAAAGAAACTCGAAAGGCACTATGGAGTTAATTCCCTATCCTTTCAAGTCCAATGCAGGGAATTTGTCATTGCTCCAAGTGGGAAATTAATGTCCATCAACTTGGCTTCTCATCTGCCTTTCTTCCAGCTTTTAAATATTATTCTTTATAAAATGGTGGTGCCAGAGAGATGAAGTTAGGATAGCGACAGCTGGTCTGAGGTATTCTTAAGATACAAACTTTGAGGATAAAAAATGTTTTTATTTAGATTATATTAAACAAAATGTTTTGATTTTCGGTGTTAACTGTTTTCAATAAAATGATTAAGAACTACTTTTTCTTGGTCTTTTGTGAACAGAACTGGTTACATTCCTAAGACCTTACTCTGAGCTACCTCTATCTCTTATTGTTTAGCAAGTCTCCTCTCTTCTTAATTATTTTACCCCGTGTCTCCTCTTTTCTTATTTTCCTTTCTCCCCCCTCCCCCCCGCCCTTTCCCCCTTCTTTCTTTCTAAAATAGGAACAAGCCAGAAGGGAAAAACTTAAGAGCATGACTTTATCTTCTCCTCTAACCCTCTTCATTTTTATGAAGTGTTTCTCTAGGTTGGTAGGCTTTGGGGTCCAACTACAGGCAAGTCTAGTAGACAAGTCCCTCCTAAACATTCATATCTCTGATGACTACACCGTGGTCATGAAAGAAAAGCAAGTTCTCTTCTGTTATATTAATAATACTTTTCCAAGGTGTAGAACCACCACTCCCCCTCTGTAGTTGTATCTTGAATTTGTGGAACCTGGTAGCTGAGTTTAACTTCTCCCTCCTTGTAAAACAAGAAGAACCACCTTGTGAGGGTCTTTTAAGACCCATTGCTTTAAAGAAAAAGTCACAAAGCCATTCTGTGACTTAATTTGCCACTATCCTAACTTCTTTACCTTTTAGTACATTTTCTCCCTTTAGATCAGTTAACCCAGTTTCCTCCATTGTGCTAATGATTATTGTTGGTATTTATTAAGTTTGTATTATATGTTTAGCATTGTTTTAGCAGCAGATAAGTGTTACTCATGTAATCATAACACACCTATGTGGGAAGTACTGTCATTAATCTCATTTTACAAATTTGACACATAAGACACAGTGGATAAGTCAAGGATGTAAGCTGGGCAGTCTGGCCCTAGCACATGAGTGTCATGTGTATGATTTTCAGTATTGAAGTCATGGTATCAATATCAGCTCCCCAAACTGTGAACCTGTACTAGCAAGTATTTAAATTCATTTCCCTTCCCTTTTCTGGTTAATCTATTGGCCCTTTATAGTCTTCATTGGAGCTTTGGCACAGGGTAGAAATTAAGGCAGAAATTAACCATCAAGTTGTCAATTTTTGCCATTTATTCTGAGAAAAAGTTGGTAGAAAGAAAGTAGTAACAATTGGCTGAAATGAAATATGGATGTTTTTGGCACATTTGAGTACCTGAATTCTCCACCATCAGTATCACTCTTCTCACGCCTACTTCTCATTTCCATTAGCTTGGCTAATGAATGTTATTTAGCTCTCCAGGGCTTCATCTCCCCCAGCTCCCCACCCACTACCGTATAACTACCCAGTCACAGCATGGAATAAAAGCAAGGAGCATTGTACTGATTTTTTTTTTTAAGTAATCAAAATGGCAGTGTCCCTTCATCCCCTCCAAAAGCTTTCAACAGTTGACAATAGCCCATCTTCCCTGGAGAAATTAGAGAAAGTATAGGAAATTCTACTTCTGGCTTGATCAATTCTGATCAAAACCTTTTGTTTAGTTTCTACTTCAGTGCTCATGAAAACCCTTTGATTAAATATATTTGGGTTCTTTATATCAACCTTTTCCTAGAGTGTCTGTGACTATGGCCAAATCTCTGGTTATTTTCTTGAGTTGAAATGGTTAAAATAATTAAAATTCAAGTAGTAAAATTAGTTTTAGAATTTTCAAAATTAATTTTAACCCAGCCTTGATTTTCAGTGAATGTCTCTGGGCTCGAATAGTGTTGGTGATACATAATAGCTTTTGTTGACTAGATTTGTTTTGTATTTTCTTAGACTCTTATTTTTGATTGATGACAGATGATAGAGTTATATATCCCCTTCCCTACATGCAATTTTCCTTATTACTAATATCTCACATTAGAATGGAACATTTGTGATGATTAATGAACTAATATTGGTACATTATTATTAATTAAATCATAGGTTTACTTAGATTGCCTTAGTTTTTACCTGATGTCCCTTTTCTATTCCAGGATCTCATCCAAGACACCACATTTCATTTGATTGTCATGTTTTTTTAGGCTTCTCTTAACTGCAGTTTTTCACACTTCGCTTGTTTTTGATAACCTTGACATGCTATTATTTATAAATCCCATGAGTATTTATTGAGCATCACTTATTACAGGCCAGGCATTTTGCTAGATGTTCAGTTCAGCCGCTCAGTCGTGTCCGACTCTTTGCGACCCAATGAATTGCAGCACGCCAGGCCTCCCTGTTTAGCAAGATTCTGCCTTCATGAAGCTTATGGACTAGGAGGGGAGGCAGAGGACAAAGAAGTAAAGGGAGAAATAAATTTTGAAAAGTGCTTTGAAAGGGAAAAGAACTGGTTGTTGTGATTGGGAAGACAAGAAAGGAGTTCATTCTAATAGAGGAGTCAGACTCTCTGTGGATGTAGACGTGCTGAGCGGGAACCATCAAGCTGGAGGGCAAGAGGGACAGGCCAGGGAGAACAATCCAGGCATTGAGAGAGCGACATTGCAAAGGTCCTCAAGTGAGAAAGAGGGTCCTGTTTTCAGTAACTTGAAAGCTGGGGTGAGCAAGGGTGGTGGAGAGACATATATAAAATTAGTGAGGTGGGTAGGAACTAAATCTTGCACCAACTTCTCTGTGCCATCAACGCTTGGGTTACCCTCCAGCTGTGGGGTGATGTCACATAACTGTGCCTCTCACAGTTCTGTAACCACTGCCTTCTCATTAAAGCTGTCTGTGTATCCCGACTGTTGCAGCTGGACCTTGAGTGGGGCATGGTTCTCAGAAGCTTATCTTCCTGTGATTTCACGGTTTCATTGTCAAAACAGGAGTGGGAACTATCCAAAAACAGCTGGCCATCCCATTGGCACTTGGGGAGCTAATAGTCTTTAGATATATATATCAATAGGAGTTACCACTTGAGTTTTAAATGATCCTAGAAATTTATTCTTTTTGTTGCATGTTTTATTGCTGCTGCTTCTGTTTTTTAAGTCAGCAGTTGAATTTGTTGTTGTTGAGACCGACATATGTATTTCTGTGGGATGATCAGTGCTTTTTTTTTTTTTTTTGAAGTGCCTGACTTTTTGTCATAGTGCAGGAGGTAGGGCATGTAGTGATTGTGTATATTTTAAGGTGAGTTTAGCCTGAGTTCAATGCTGGTTACAAGAACCTAAATAAATATTACTTGTCATCTAACTTATATCACTAGAATTTAAATAACATGAGGACAGGCATTGTCTTCACTCCTCTATTCCCAGTGACTGGAACAGTTTCTGGGCACATAGTACACCCTGGTTTGATGAACAGATGAATCAATGAATGACGCTTTAGGAATGATTTGATCGAGTTGAGGAAAGAACTGTTATTAAGCCCTGTAAACTTTCTAGGTTAGCAGACCGACATTTTCTATAATGGAAGCCACTATTGCTGAGAGGAATTTGTGATGTTTAGTACTATACTTGTTAAAAACTTGATATCAGCAACTAGCTAATCAAGACATTAAACTTCCTGTCATGGATATTAAGAGTATGTGGCCAGTTGTTTTCTAGGTCAACCTTTTTACCTCCAGTAAGTGATCTGAAAATTGTTAAATTTATAAAACTACCTTGTCAGAATACCTTTTTCCCTGTGTGTGCATAGAGATCAGATATGAATAAGTTGAACCTCTAACCATTTATAAATTATTAAGAAGGTAGAACAGAATTAAAGGTAAATAGGAGGAACAGATGGAGAAGGAAATGGCACCCCACTCCAGTACTCTTGCCTGGAAAATCTCATGGACAGAGGAGCCTGGTAGGCTGCAGTCCATGGGGTCGCGAAGAGTCGGACGCGACTGAGCGACTTCACTTTCACTTTTCACTTTCATGCATTGGAAAGTGAAATGGCAGCCTGCTCCAGTGTTCTTGCCTGGAGCCGTCTGTGTGGTCGCACAGAGTCGGACACGACTGAAGCGACTTGGCGGCGGCAGCAGGAGGAACAGAGGAGCATATGCTAGGACGAGAGCTAAAGGGAAATTGGTCTAAAACAGACTTTGCTGGAAGAGATAACCGTGAGAGGTTAAGTATGCTCTTCATTTCCTTCCCCACGTTGAATCGCCTATGTTCAGCCAACAGGCCTGCCTAGCGTAATGTACTAGTAATAGAATCTGGAATGTACCCAAAATTCTTTTCCTTCAAGAATAATTTAAAAGCTACTTACAGAATCATCTAGCTTATATACAGTAATTTTTTAGGACTTCCCCTTAGGGAGAAAAATATTGATGGGAAGAAAATATTATTTATAAGACTATAAAATCTGTTTCATTTAGTTGTTGGGTTTAAGAAAGTAAATAAGAATCCTTTCATTTACCTGGGGAAGGGAGTACCATAGAAAAGGAAATCTCCCTTAGAAGTGAGGAAATCTGATTCCTAACTCAGGAAAGAAAGGGCACTGAATGAAGACTTGGGAGATCTCAATTATCATTTGCCTATCTACCTTTAACTTCGTAACTGTGGACAAATGAATTCTTCTCTGTCCCAAGTCTTCTGAAGCTACTGTTGCATCAGTAGCTGTTCCTTACGTCTAACTTGCTTGAGTCTCTTCTGGACTTTAAGCGGAGTAGCCTTGGGGAAAGGGATAAAAATTCCCTCTGATTTTGACCAGTACTCAAGTTTCTGCCACATTTGTTCACCTGCACTATTGTTAATGGAGATTTTCCTAATAACTTTCCCTCTGAGGACTTCGTCACCAATGGGATAGGTAGTCAGACAGTCTGATCTACCTGATGGTGAACGTTTATTGTGTGTGTGACTGCAGTAGGAACCAAGTGTAAGTGTGTTTATGATGAGTGAAGGAGAAGTTCAAGAACAGTAAGTGCCTCACAATTTCACTTATATTGTCCGCCTGGGGGAAAAAAAAATCAGTGTGGTAAATGATAGTCACTGAGGATTTGATTAAAACGCGGGTGGAATTTGTGATAGAAGGATGTGGAAAACTTAACCCAAATTCCTTGTGCTGACACAGGCAGCCTAAGTAGCTTAAAATTTTTTACCTGACCAGAATAGTATTGAATACTTTCCGAGTTTTTCTAGGCTCATTGGTGAAATCATTAAATGCCAGAACATGGTGTTTGTTGAAGCAACCCCAGACACTTTAGAATTTGGAGAGCTAACTCAGCTGCTCAAAGTAATTGTGTTGCATCAGAAAAGGCCTAATTTGGGGCAAGAGACCGTAAATATCACAGTATAGGAATTACGTGTGGATTTGCCAGAGCTTTTGTTGTTTTTACTGGTGTCAGTAGGTCACACTGCAGGTGAGTTATTTTGCAGCTGCCAGAGAAGATGGACTGGAATGATTTGGTTTAGCTTCTGATTTCCTTAGTATCATTAGCATGAAGCAGGGCATTGTGTCGTGTCCTTCTAGGACTTTAGTAGGAATAGTTGAAGACTCAAGTTGAAACAGGAAAAATGTGTGAACTGCTTTATTTCTAATTAAATCTCAATTAAGGTATTGCATGCAAAAGAGAAAAACTGGTATCTAGTATTTATTTCCTTTGCCAGTGTTTCTTATCTCCTTGTCAATCTGTTTACTTAGGACAGAATATATTCAATTTCTTTCAGCCTTTCCCATAATATCTTTTAACGCTTTCAATCTTATAGCTTCGAGCACAAACGCCAGCCTGATACCCACTTCATCTGCTATTGCCAATATTCCAACAGCAGCAGTTTCCAGCATCTCAAACCAGGTATGGTGCTCCTTTTGTTCATCCTACTTGATACTGTTCATCTAACTAGCTCTTCCTCCCTTCTCTTCATTATCAGTTTGCCATTTCTAAGAAACAACCAGTATGGGCGGCGGAGAGACCTTTTTCTGGATGCTCCTAGAGCAAGACCTAGGATGGTTTCTCAGGTCACTATCCAGTCTCTCTCACTCCTCTGCCAAGACTGAATGATGTCATTGTATCTGTCCCCTATTTAGCCCCTCATTTCATTGTGAATTCCTTGTGGTCTGGTCTTGATCACTGTTGTGTTAACTTTATGTTCAGATCACTGGTAACATCTTCAGTGTTTTAGAAGTTTTTTGGTTTTGTTGTTATGTTTTTATTTGTTGTTTTCTCTGTAGCAGTTAGTATTATCAACCACAGTCTCCATGGATCTTTTCTCCTGGCTGCAGTTAACTATTCTGGTTCACATTTTATGTTTGACTCCTTTTGTATTTGTTCATTCTTCTAGTCCCCAAGTATTTATTGAGTTCCTGCTGTGTACCTGGAACTCTTCAGGGTAACGTCTCTCTCCCTTTCATATCCTGCCTTCGGTCATGGACAGTCTGTATTTAGTTTTCCACGTTTCCTATTTCATCCCCAGGAATGTTTACACAGTCACAGTGTCTAGTTACTACTTCCAAAATGAAGAGTCTAGTCCTGACCTCATGATATCTATAGGCTTCCTGCTGATTGATTGGCTTTTTTCCTTTAATATCCTGTTGTTTCCCTAAGTTAACCATATCTAAAACCAACGTTTCTTTCCACCCTTCCTGCTGTTCATTATCCTCCAAAAGGAATGCCGCTTTTTCCTACAGTGTCTCAATTCTTCTCAGTTACCTACCTGTCCATGCAGGAGACATAAGAGACACAGGTTCGATCCCTGGGTCAGGAAGATCCGCTGGAAGAGGGCATGGCAGTCCACTCCAGTATTCTTGCCCGGAGGAGCCTGTCAGGCTACAGTCCACAGGGTCGCGAAGAGTTGGAAATGACTGAAGCGACTTAGAACGCACACTATTTTTTAACATACCTACACCTAAAAGCAGACCAGTCATCTTCTTTTTTTTTTTTCCCCTTACCCAGCCCTGATCCAACCATTCCTGGAATTCTTTCTTGCTTTTATTTATTTATTTTTTTTGGCCACACCACATAGCATATGGATCTCCGACTAGGGACTGAACCATGCCCCCTGCAGTGGAAGCTCGGAGTTTTAACCACTGGACTGCCAGGGAAGTCTCTGCTTTTTCGTTTTTTATCGCTAACTGGTTGGAAGTATTTTTGCCTTATATCCTGCTAGATTTTTAACTCCCTGAGTTCAGCTAGTATGACTTACTCTTTTCTTTAATATTTCTTTTTCCTGTCCATGCACCCACACCCACACCCACACCCACATCCACACCCACAATTATATTTGGCTTATGGTAGATGCTCAGTACTCTTTATAAATAATTGATCTGATCAATTAGCATCTTCCTACTTGTCACTATTATCAATATCAGTGGAATTTTTTAAGATGTGTTTGAGCTGTGCATCATACCCATTCTTTACAGCTTTTTTAAGGTTTAATTGACATACAGTAAACCACACAGGTTCCAGTGTATGACCTGATAAATTTTGTCACGTGTGTGCCTGTGTAACTACCAAAAGTTCCCTTCAGATATTTTTAAATAACTTTATTTTTAAAGAAGATGTGATTTTTTTTTTTTAAGAGAGATATACTGAGTTTTTGGAGAAGGCAATGGCAACCCACTCCAATACTTTTGCCTGGCAAATCCCATGGACAGAGGAGCCTGGTAGGCTGCAGTCCATGGGGTCGCTAGGAGTCAAACATGACTGAGTGACTTCACTTTCACTTTTCACTTTCATGCATTGGAGAAGGAAATGGCAACCCACTCCAGTGTTCTTGCCTGGAGAATCCCAGGGATGGGGGAGCCTGGTGGGCTGCCGTCTCTGGGGTCGCACAGAGTTGGACACGACTGAAGCAACTTCGCAGCAGCAGCATGCTGTTTTTAAACTGGGAAACTATGAAGGATATGTGCTTTTTTTGTTCATGCTCATCTGTCCTTAAAAGCACTACCATCTAGTGCAGTGGTATATAAACTTCTTAAAGTGTAGAATCTTTCCTTCAAAAATTCTATGCAAAAATGTATGCAGAAATTCTGTACATAAAGTGGGAGAAAAAAAATTATAGTAGAAAATGGACATTGTGTGTACAATGCATGGGACACTTCCCTCTCAGCCTTACCCTAGCATCTCCTCTTTACAGAATGCATTTTGAAAAATCATTGGCTTAGGTGGAAAACTACATAGGTACGTAAATGAGAAGTCAAGTTAATGTTTTAAGGAAATAATTATGAGACAGAGGGACATGAAAGTGTTTGGTGGTGAAATTCGTGTTTTTTTTCTTTCTGAGTCTTGTTTTCCTCCCTTATTCCCTTTGACCTACAGGACTATCCCACCTATACCATCCTTGGTCAGAGTCAGTACCAAGCTTGCTACCCCAGCTCCAGCTTTGGAGTCACAGGCCAGACTAACAGTGATGCTGAGAATACCACCTTAGCAGCAGCCACATACCAGACGGAGAAGCCCAGTGTCATGGTACCTGCAGCTGCAGCACCCAGACTTTCCTCTGGTAAGCTCTGCAGCTCTAAAAACTTTGGCTTAAGGGCATTTCATCCAGCCAGTGATGGTGAAGATTATTTTGTTCTTATCTAAGTCACTGTTACCATGCTCTTGGGTTTCCCTCTCAGGTGAGGGGTATTTTTAACACTGTATCCAGGCTGTGATGAGTCATTGGCAGACTGAATATAAAACTTGATGTTGTGAACAGAAAAGGACCAGGAATGAAAAGACTTTATTTCTGACTCCCACTCTACCGTCCCTGTAGCTCGTCACAGAGAACTTCAGAATCTCAGCACATTTTGTAATAGCTGGAGAAGTCCAGTTTTAGTCTGCGCATCATTTGGACTTCTCGTCACACTTCAGGGTGGTAGTTCGTAACTTTTTCTGTGTCATGGATCCCTTTAAGATTTTGAGAAAAGCTGTGGTCCTTTTTCCCCAAAGAAATATGTAGAATTTAACCTACGAATTTAAACTTCTACCTTGGCAATGAATCAATGAATTATGGTGTCCAGATTTTAATATCCTGACATAAAGACTTAAACTTTCAGTAAACATATGCACATACTTTTTATTTATCTCTATTTTTCATGAAAATTTGGTGTTTTGCTGTTACATCCCATAACGTGAAGGAGGACTGTTTATTGTTAACACTGACGCATTTTTTAAAAACAGTGGTCTGCTGTTCTCTGTGCATCTTGCCTCTACTACTAGTCTTCTAAATAGATGGACATACAGATGGTCACTGCTTCAAACCTGCATAACATTGAAATCATTACATGCGTTAATACCTTAGTTTTTAATTCATTTCTCTAAATATCTTTGTCCTTCATAACAATTTTAGCTTTTTAATAATGGAGAATTTCAAACATAGGCAGAAGTTGTCAGAATAGTATAGTGAACCCTTATATATCTGTCATCCAACTTCAACAGTTAACAACTTATAGGCAATCTTGTTTCAGCTGTGTGTGTACTAAGTCACTTCAGTCGTATCTGACTCTTTGTGACCCTATGGACTGTAACCCGCCAGGCTCCTCTGTCCATGGGATTCTCTAGGCCAGAATACTGGAGTAGGTTGCCATTCCCTTCTCCAGAGGTCTTCCCGACCCAGAGATCAAACTTGTATCTCTTATATCTCCTGCATTGGCAAGCGGGCTCTTTACCATTAGCATTACCTGGTGACCTCAGTTCAGTTCAGTTGTTCAGTCGTGTCTGACTCTTTGCAACCCCATGAATCACAGCACACCAGGCCTCCCTGTCTATCACCAACTCCTGGAGTTCACTCAAACTCATGTCCATCAAGTCGGTGATGCCATCCAGCCATCTCATCCTCTGTCGTCCCCTTCTCCTCCTACCCCCAAGCCCTCCGAGCATCAGGGTCTTTTCCAATGAGTCAGCTCTTCGCATGAGGTGGCCAAAGTATTGGAGTTTCAGCTTCAGCATCAGTCCTTGACCTGGTATGTTTCAACTATACTTCATCTAATTTCCTCCTCAAATTCCAGGTCTCGTGTCTCTAAAAGATAAATGCTTGATAACATAACCACAATGCCATTATCCCATATAAAATAATTCAATAATAATTCCTTAATGCCTACGGGTATTCATATTTCTAGTTTTTTTCATAAACGTTAAGAGTCTTGCTTTTGTTTAAAGTCCAAGTAAGGGCTTCCTTTGTGGCTCAGCTAGTAAAGAAGCCACCTGCAATGCGGGAGACCTGGGTTTGATCCCTGGGTTGGAAAGATCCCCTGGAGAAGGGAAAGGCTACGCATTCCAGTATTCTGGCCTGGAGAATTCCATGAACTGTATAGTCCATGGGGTCGCAAAGAGTCAGACACGACTGAGCGACTTTCACTTTCAAGGTCCATGCATTGTGATTGGTGGATATATATTTTGTTCTAACCTATAAATTTCCCCCTCTCTTTTTCTTTCCTGTGTAATTTATTTGTTGAAGAAAGTAGATTGTTTTCTCAGTATCAGTTCAGTTCAGTTCAGTCACTCAGTCCCATGAACTGTAGCACGCCAGGCCTCCCTGTCCATCACTAACTCCCGGAGTCCACCCAAACCCATGTCCATTGTGTCAGTGATACCATCCAGCCATCTCATCCTCTGTCATCCCCGTCTCCTCCTGCCCTCAATCTTTCCCAGCATCAGGGTCTTTTCAAATGAGTCAGCTCTCCGCATCAGGTGGCCAAAGTATTAGAGTTTCAGCTTCAACATCAGTCCTTCCAATGAACACCCAGGACTGATCTCCTTTAGGATGGACTGGTTGGATCTCCTTGCAGTCCAAGGGACTCTCAAGAGTCTTTTCCAACACCACAGTTTGAAAGCATCAATTCTTTGGCACTCAGTTTTCTTTATAGTCCAACTCTCACATCCATACATGACTACTGGAAAAACCATAGCCTTGACTAGACGGACCTTTGTTGACAAAGTAATGCCTCTGCTTTTTAATATACTGTCTAGGTTGGTCATAACTTTCCTTCCAAGGAGCAAGCGTCTTTTAATTTAATGGCTGCAGTCACCATCCACAGTGATTTTGGAGCCCAGAAAAATAAAGTCAGTATAAATTTCACCAATTATAAGTTTAGAGGGTAGCTTGCTGCAACCTACTGCTTTCTGTATTTTATTTAAGTTGGTAAATAAATCTAGGGTGGTGGTTTTCAACTGGAGGTAGTTTTGTACCTCCTGCTTCCACCCTAAGGCCCCGACATCCAGGGATATTTGGCAATGTGTGGAAGCATTTTTGGTTGTCATACTGGGAAGGGGGTGCTACTGGCATCTAATGGGTAGAGGCCAAGGATACTGCTTAACCAAACATCCTAAAACATACAGGATGTCCCCTCACAACAAAAATTGTCTGGACCAAAATGTCAGTTGTACCAAGTTGAGAAAGTGATTTCAGGCTTAATTTTTTGGGTGGGGGCAAAATGACTTTATAGGTAAGTTTTTTCATTGAGGAGGCAGGCATACAAATTCTAGTTATGATTCTTCATGCTGTTAGGTCTGAATTTCCAAATTCGTTAAGTAAAGTTTGGTTTCCCAGCCTTTATCCCTGCAACATGATTCTTAAAGGCAGAGACCCTGCTCTGGTTCTTATAGCCTGTGACTACACTGGCAATACCAGTGTCTTACTTTTCATTTTCAGGAGACCCTTCTCCAAGCCCATCTTTGACCCAGACCACACCAAGTAAAGATGCTGATGACCAGTCCAGGAAAAACATGACTGGCAAGAACCGGGGCAAGAGGAAAGCTGACGCCAGCTCTTCCCAGGACAGTGAATTAGAAGTATGGGAAGAAACTCATTTGAGTTACCACCTGCTTTTTTCTTTTCTCTTTTCTTTGTCAAATATATTTCTGAAACTCATGGATATTATGGGGTTCTATGTTGTGTACCATTTAATTCCTGAGCAGTAGAAAATGAATTGGCCACGTGTGAAAAGAGAAGTGTAAAAACACATTCCTCTATACCCACATTTTACCATATCACTTTCAGATGCTTTTTACCAACAAATTTGAAAAAGCTTTTTCAAATTTAGGTAGGTAACTTTTTAAGGGAAAGAATAATCTGTTCTGTATTCCAGAGGAGAACAGAAAGAACAATGCATCATATTCAAAAAGCAAAGGGTATCACAAGCAATGTCATCCTGTTCTCCATTTCACAATCTTAGAGTGAAATGACAGAACTGAAGTGCTTTAGGCCAAGTTTCTGTGAAACCTGCAACCAGATCTGGTAACTTGTAAATGAGATTGGCTCTCACTTACTCTGTAAACCCTAATAAATTTATTGTGGATATACATTTGGCTTCATTATGAAAAAGACTAGCAAGCCATACAAATTTCTAATAATAATGGAGTTTTGATACTAATCTTTTTGTTTTCTTTCTTTAATTTTTCTATAATGTGATTGTTTAATGAGAAGAAAAAGCCATATTTAAAAATGAGTCCATTGACAGTTGTTCATAAGACATTGGTACATTGAGGCAATGTTTCGAACCTCTCTTCCCTTTTGTTACTAGCAGGATGGGAATGGGCTGGGAGAGAAAGACAGAAAATCTAGAGACCTGATATATTTCATGGGAAAAACTGAGAATTCACTTGTTTTTTTAAATTGTGGTAAAGTATATATAAAATTTACCATTTTATAAGTGTACAGTTTTAAGTACATTCACAGTGTTGTTCAGAAGTTTTTCATGATTACAAACTGTGTACTCGTTAAGCAATAACTTCCCATTCTCCCCTTCTATTAGTCCTTGGTAACCTTTGTTCTACTTTCTGTCATGATAAATTTGCCTGTTCTAGGCATTTCAGATAAGTGGCATCATACAGAATCTTTCCTTCTGTGTCAGGCTTATTACTTCACCTAGCATAATATTTTCAAGGTTCATCTATTCTGTAGCATGTTTCAGAACTTCATTCCTTTTTATGGCTGCATAACTCCATTGTGTAAATATAGCACATTTTGTTTATCCATTCATCTGTGATGAACGCTTGGGGTTTTTCCGCCTTTGAGCTATTGTGAATAAAGCTGCTGTGAACACTGCTATACTCAAAAATACCACTTTGAGCCCCTCTTTTCAATTATTTTGGGTATAAACCTAGGAGTAGAATTGGTAGGCCATATAGTAGTTCTGTGTTCAGCTTTTTGAGGAACCACCAAAATGTTTTCCAAATGACTACACCATTTTACATTCCTACCAGCTCTACACTAGGGTTCCAGTTGCTTCCCTTTTTTGCGTATTCCATCCTAATGGGTATGATATGGTGTTTCGTGGTTTTGATTTACATTTCCTTAATGACTAATAATATTGAACATCTTTTCAGGTGTGAATTGGTCATTTGTCTATTTTATTGGAAGTAATGTCTAAATCCTTTGCCCATTCTTTAAATTAGGGGGTTTTGTTTGTTTTTGAATCTTAGGAGTTCTTTATTCTAGATTTTATATCCCTTAGCAGAATATGATGTGCAGATATTTTCTGTGCACTGTCTTTTCACTCTCTTGATGGTTTCCTTTGATGGTTAACAGTTTTAAATTTTGAAGTTCTGTTTTGATTACTTGTGCTGTTGGTATTATACTTAAGGATTTAAGGTTATGAAAACACCTGTATTTCTTCTAAGCATTTTATTGTTTCAGCTCTTAAGTTTAGGTCCTTGATCCATATTGAGTTAATTTGTACATAGTGTGAAGTAAGGGTCTAATTTTTTTTTTGCACATGGATATTCAGTACCCTTAGGACCTTGTTTTGGAAACACTTTCCTTTCCCCTGTGTTCATGGTATCCTTGCAGAAATAATAATAATAATCGACTCTCTCTCTCTCTTTATATATATATATACATATATGGGTTTATTTCTGGGCTCTCTCTGTTCCATTGGTCTGTGTGTCTGTCTTTATGCTACTACCACACTATTTTGATTACTGTAGCTTTGTAGTAAGTTTTAATATTAGGAAACATGAGTCATCCAACTTTGTTCTTTTTCAAGACTATTTTGGCTCTTTAGGGTCCCTTGAGATTTCATACAAACTTTAGGTTAGCTTTTATATCTCTTTAAAAAAGTGTTGGAAAACAACAACAACAAAAAACAGTGTTGGGATTTTGATAGGGATTTAGTATATAAGTCCTGAACTATCAATTAAGTTTATTCCTAAATATTTTATTATTTTTTATGCTTTTGTTTAATTCCTTTTAGGATTATTCATTTCAAGCTTATAGAAATAGCTGATTTCTGAATTCACTTTATTAGCTCTCAGTAATTTTGGGGGTTCTTAAAGGTTTTCTTTGTGTAAGATCACCTCATCTGTGAACAGAGGTAATTTTACTTCTTTCTTTCCAGTTTGGGTACCTTTTTTACCCTTTTCTTGGGTGTTCTTTTACCCTTATTCTGGCTAGAATTTCCAGTACCATGTTTGAATAGAAGTGATGAAAACAGAGACATACTTCTTTTACTCCTAATCTCAGGGGTAATACTTTCAGTTTTCCACCATTGAGTATGATATTAGCTGAAGGTTTTTCATCTGTGACCTTTATCATGATAAGGAAGTTGCTGGTATATTGAGTGTTTTTATAATGAAAGTGTGCTGAATTTTGTCAGATGCTTTTTCTGCATCAGTTGAGATGACCATGTGAGTTTTTTTCTCTGTTCAGTTAGTGCATTATATTACATTGATTTTTTTTTTTCTTCATTGAACCATTCTTGCAATCTGGGAACAAATCCCACTTGGTCTTGATGTATAATTCAATACACTGCTGAACTTTGTTTGCCACTGTTCTGTTGAGGTTTTTCCATCGGTGTTCAGATGAGAGATTGGTCTGTAGTTTTCTTGTCTTGTGTTTATCTGATTTCAGTATCAGGGAATTGCTGGCTTCATAGAGTGAATTAGGAAGTGTTTCTGCCTATTAAGTTGTTTGGAAGGTCTGAAGGATTTTAGTGTTGGGTAGAATTCACCAGTGAAACCATCTGACCCTGGCCTTTTCTTTGCTTGGGATGTTTTTTATTGTTGATTCAGCCTCCTACCAGTTAAAGGTCTATTCAGGTTTTCTTTTCCTATATGAATCAGTTTTGGCACATTGTATATTTCTAGGAATTTGTTGTTTCATCTAGATTATTTATTGGTGCATAACTCTTCATAGTGTAAAGGATTACAAAATCCTTTTTATTTCTTTAAAATTGGTATTAATATCCCCACTTTCATTTCTGATTTTATTAATTTATGTCGTCTGTCTTTTTTCTTAGCTAGTCTGACTAGACCCTGTCAATTATATAGATCTCTTCTAAGAACCAACTTTTGGTTTTATTGATTTTCTCTATTTTTTTCCTACCTTCTGTTTTTTCCTACCCTTTTCTAACCTTTATTTTTTCCTTCCTTCTACTGGCTTTGTCTAGCAGCATAAATTGTGCAGTTTGGTTATTGATTGAGATCTTTTTTAAGGTACACATTTGTAACTATAAATTTCCTCTGGGACTTCCTTGGTGGTCCAGTGGTTAAAACTCCCTACTTCCAATGCAGGGGGCATGGGTTTGATCCCTGGTTGGTTGGGGGACTAAGATTCCACATGCTGTGCAGTGTGGCCTTAAAAAGAAAAGGAAAAAAAGCCTTCTTGACTGTTTCCACAGCCTCCCATAAATTATGGTATGTTGTTTTTTGGTCTTCATTCCAAGGTATTTTCTAATTTCACTTGTTATTTCTTTTTTATCCATTGGTTGTTTAAGATTATATTAATTTTTACATATGTGTGAATTTCCCAGTTTTTCTTCTGTTATTGATTACTTGTTTCATTCTACTATGATTTTAAAAGATGTTCACTCATTTTTTAAAATATTTCCCTCATTCAGCGGGTATTTCTGTGGGACTTAGATGAAACCATCATCATCTTCCACTCCCTTCTTACTGGATCCTATGCCCAGAAGTATGGAAAGGTAATTTGAGTCTTTCTTCCTTTGTTATAACTGTCCCTCTCTGTGCGTGCAGGTAACCAAGATCACTGTCTCTGTTATCTCCATCTTACCTATTGACCTTTCACCTTGCACATAAAACTTCACCTGGTGGCTTATACCAGGCAGACTACATGGTCACGCAGAGTTGATAAAGCTGGGAACTAGACCTCGGACTAGTACTGAAAGCTGAAGTTGGTAGAGGGTGGTAAAGACTAAGTATGGGACTGAACTCAAAATAGAGTGGAGTCTCAGGATTACCTGCTCCAAAGACTGATATGTTATCCCTTACATCACATGTGACAGTCCAAACTGAGCGTTTCATTTAGCTGAGAATCTGTGAGATCTATACATTTAAAATATTAAATAACTTTCTAAAATAGATTGTATAGCTTCTTAAATGAAAATGTACCAAGCAGAATTTAAGTTTAGTCATCAGTAGTAACATCAGTTTTGACAGAGGGATGAGGTATTGTCTGTATATTTCTATACTGAATTACCTCTAGGTTCCTTTTTGTTTGTGTGTTTCTGTGAATAAATTTTATAAAAATATTTGCCTCATTTACCATCCTACTTTATCTACTCCTAATTATTTCTTATTGTCACTCTTTGTTTCTATTAGAAGTATTTTCCATAGGCTTTTAGTATCTAGGCTGGTAAACTAACATAAGTTTATATACTCTATAATAAGACTGGTTATGAAAGTATACAAAATAAGATCATACCACCTCTAAGTGAAGGTCTGATTGTTCCTTTTAAAGCTACATGCATTGGTTTTCCTACAGGTATTTCTTTATTGATTTTCTGGTTGTTTAGATTGTCAGATTACTGACTTCCAGAGTTATACTGTGTATGTGTGCAAGATAGTGAGAATTACAATAGCAATATTTTAGCAATAGTTAGAATTTCTGCTGAAGCAGGGAATTTTTCCGAAAATTGTTTTGTTTTTTTTTCAAGTGGGTTAAAGTGCTGAAAATTTTAACTTTGCACAATCTAAGCTGCTTACAACTGTGAATGAAATTGCATCAGTAATAGTGAGAAGCGCTATTGTGGACCAGTGTTGTTTTGGCCTTGACTTCAAATAATTTTGAAACAGTTAGAGGTAAGAACTGGTGCTGTAAGTGCCAAGTCAAACAAATTCTCTTATTGCCTTTCAGGACCCAACAGTAGTGATTGGCTCAGGTTTAACAATGGAAGAAATGATTTTTGAAGTGGCTGACACACATCTGTTTTTCAATGACCTAGAGGTAGGCATTTTACATTGTTGCTGTGCTTCAGTGAAACACTTTGTTCCATAACTTATTTATTGAGACTGTGACTTGTGTGTTTAGAGAAAGTGTGGTTAAACAGGGTAGGTATGGGGAGGCCAGCTGGGCACTTAGGTATACATAGTCTTGAAGAAATAGTTCCTTGGTTAGGTCAGCACAGTCTTGTTTCTGGGCTTCAGTTTTATTGGCTCAAAAATTTTTTGTTACCATATTTGGAAGTAATCTAGCTCTAGGGGCAGTACCGTCCCATCAGGTAAAGCACTTATACAGAAACCAACATTCTAATTTACTCATCTGCGTTAAATAATATATGAAGGTGGCACTGGTTGTACTCTTAATTATATTTCACCTGTTCTTCGGTTTTACCTTCTTAAAAGATAGTCTCTCGATTTGTCAGATCTGTAGAGGGCTACTCTTAACTTGTTGTATTTCGTACCTGCTTATTGTCCGTGTATAGGTAAGCCGTGAAGTCCAGATCATGTTATATTTAGGTGGAGGGAAACCTGGGAACACTGAGAGCTTCTTGGTTAATTGTTTTGGCTTTGACATTTGAGTTCATCTTTGAGGTAAACATGGTGTAGTGGAGAGAGCACAGGACTGGGAGTCAGAGGACCAGACTCGAGTACCAAGTTAGGAAAGTTATCCCCATTCTGGGCCTCGGTTAAGCAGTTATCCTACACAAGGAACTAGTAACAGTTGTTCTGTGTGAGGATGGGAATGCCTTGCCAAGACACTGAGGTGGGAAGGAGCAAATTTGTCACTTAATGTCCTTTTGAATTTTGAACTCTGTACGATGTGTATTACCTACTTTTTTAAATCGGGAAAATTTTAAAGTAAAATAAATACAAAGTAATCCTCTTTCTTCTCAAACACAGTCTAGTTCTACTCAGCAGTTCTCCAACAAGTTAAATTAGTAGGGCTGTAAACTCCAGTACTTTTATGTCAGCTCCACAGTGCTTTAATCTTCCATCAACTTCACATGTTGATAAATTGGAACATTATAGTTTTTATTCAGCAAACATTTATTGAAAACCTACTATGCGCCAGTAATTGTTGCCAAATTGTATTTGTAATGATTTTCTAGACATAGTCCTCACTCAGGACTGAAAGTTCTGTGAAGAATTTGACCTGAATGTGTTCCTGCCCCCCAGGTCAGTGTTTCTCAACTTTAGGGGGCATAAGAATCACCTGGGGAGCTTGTTAAAAATGAAGACTCTAGGACTTCACTCACAGAAATTCTCTTCAAAAATATGCATTTTAAAAAATCTTCCCCAGAGGATTCTGATGCAGGTGGACACCATGGCACCGCCCTAGGTGGTGTCAGAGGAATAAATCTGTCAGTTAGGCAGTGGGTGGCATTTTACCTCAGTAGTAGTGTGGGCTTAGAGTAAAGTACCCGTGGATTCAAATGGAAAGACCTAAGCTCCTTCTCATTTCTTTCTACCACTCACTAGTTTTATGACCTTGGGCCAATCATTTTATCTCACTTTTAGAATATGAGGAGATTGACTTAGGTGACCTCTTCTAATTTGTAAGTTTGAATTTACAAATTTCTATTTCAGTCATTCTCGGTTTTGATACTGCACACACTCTACCGGCATCTTTTTTGTCTGCAAAAACTTACTGAGTACATGCTACATAAGGGCACTGGAATAGACTGAAGGGTTCAAAAGGAGATGTAAGATATGGTTGTGCCATGAGAGGCCTACACTGTGGTAGAACTTAAGAGTCTAATGTAGGACATAAGCACACCTGACAATATAAGGGAGCTCCTGCTTATAGCCATGGGCTGTGGGGAAAGTGAACTATTGAGATGAGAGCGTAACTGCGGGTTGGTATGGCTAAGGAAGATTTCATGAAGACTGAGGAATGTAAATTAGGCCTTTAAAGAAGTTGGACAGCAACGGGGGTGAGACTGATCCTCCACACATAAGAAACCATAAGGTATTTCATCATCCTGCCATTGTTTGTGGTATTTTTACAATATATCATGGAGATAATAAAACTGCTCTCTGGGATGAAATAATGGGTGGCTTTGTCTTTTAACAGGAGTGTGACCAGGTGCATGTGGAAGATGTGGCTTCTGATGACAATGGCCAAGACTTGAGGTAAGAAAAACAATGATATCTTAAACATCAGTATACCTGTTATGCACAAGACACTGACCAGGTTTAGAGGAAAACAAGATGGTTAAGACATGGCCCTAAGTCCATTAGAGAAGATAGAAACAAAGACAGTAGATGATGGCATGCGGTGTGAGAAGGTGACCGTAGAAAATGTGATGGGGTATAGAGTAGAAAGTAATTCCGATGGCTGTGGGGAGCCAGTGGTGCCAGCACTGGAGTGGGCTTCTCAACACAGTAGACTTTGAGTATAATCTTGGAGATTGGGTAGCCTGATGGAATGAGACAAAACCATTCCAAAGTAAAGGATATACTAGTTTCTCTTTGGCCAGATTTTCAGTCAAGAAAAGTGTGCTTCCAGGTTGGTTAGTCTCAGATAGAAATAAGCATCAGGTAATTTCACCAAGGAAGTTATATGGTGGGGTCTGGTGGTGTCAAATGACCGTATGGAAGACAATCTTAAACATTAATATCACAGTGAACGCTAAACCAGGGAGGTCTCCGTGGCAAAATCCTTGCTCAGTCCCTTCCTGTCTCTCTTGGCTACGGTCTTCTAGTCTTAGCTAAGAATAATCCAAAAATTTGTCTCCCTTATATTTAAAGACTTTTAGGAAAAAAAAATTGTCACATCTTTTCATGTTAACTTATTTTATTAATGTTTATCCCTTTCCATAGGCAAAAAGGTTTTCCATGTGTCTACCCTAAAATTGTCTGTTCTGTGAATTCTCAACTCTAGAGCAGATCTGGACACATCACTTAGTAAGGACACAGACAGCCCCGCGGCGCTGAGGAGGAGAGGTTTCCCTTCGCGAGCAGCATCTAGCCGTGCGTGTTGCGTCTTGCACAGCTGTGAAGGGCACCATTCTTAAGAGATTTTACTCACCTTAGGAAAAAGCTTGCTCTGAAGCAGTTTACGATCCCCTCTGAGCTCTAGTGCTCTTTTGTTTCTCGTATACATATGTCGGCTTCCTGGTGGCTCAGACGGTAAAGAATCTACCCGCAGTATGGAAGACCCTGGTTCAATCCCTGGGTGGGGAAGATCCTCTGGAGAAGGGAATGGTAGCCCACTCTGGTATTCTTGCCTGGAGAATTCCATAGACAGAGGAGCCTGGTGGGCTACAGTCCATGGGGGTCACAAAGAGTCAGATAACGACTGAGCAACTAAGCACAGCACATATATATGGCTAACTAGTAATGGCCTATCTTTTTATTGGCAGCTTTTTCTTAAATATAGAACCTCACACTTGTGGAATTCTGTTTTGATTTTTGAACCAAGTTGTCCCTAATTCCGTCAGTCATTTTTAAATCTTGACTTAGGAAGTAGTCATCCCGCCCAGGCTATTTAACTATAATAGTTGTCTATTGCTGTGTAACAAATTACTCCCAAGCCTAGTAGTTTAAAGCAATTACCATTTATCATCTCATTGTTTCTGTAGTTTGGGAACTTGAAAGTAACTTAGCTGAGTAGTTCTGAATCAGGGTCTTTGAGATTAAAATCAAGATAGCTAAAATCATCTGAAGGCTTGAGTGGAGCCAAGGACCTGCTTCCAGCCTGTCGTGTGTGGCTGATAGCAGGAGGCCGCAGGCCTCACTGTGCCCCTTCACAGAGCAGCTTGAGTGTTCTCACGTGACAGCTGACACTTAGAGCAAGCCCTGTAAGAGAAGTCTGGTCTCTAAAGCCTGACACCATCAGTTCCACCACATTCTGTTTGCATTCAAATACAGTCTGTACCTGAAGGGAGTGGAGTTAGAAGAGAGGAGTAGTGGCCCATGAGCTTAGCAAACGAGTCAACAGATCCCTGAAGGAAAACATTCCCATTTTCTTACTGTTATTAGAACTTGGGGTTCATTCCTCCCGTTATTTTTTCACATTTCTCCTTTTTACATAGTTGCAATCATATCGTGGGTGTGTACAAAAAATTTTATATTCTGAAGGCTTTTTTTCACTGTAAGATGTCATCTATCATTAGTGAAAGGATGGTCTATCTGAAGCCAGCCTCTAGGGGATGCTGACACTCGAATTGTTCCTGCCCCTCTTGGTCTCCCTCTCCATCCTTTGTTTGATAGAGGTAACAGGTGAGATGGCGGACCGATGGAAGATAGCCTCTGACATACAGAGATCAGGGAAGAAGAGTCTCACGGCTTTGACATCAGATGCCTATGGAATAGGGCAGAGAAGCTCAGGTGGCCTTCAGCCGAAAACTGCGGTATAGATTTTCATTATCATCATCCTCTCTCTCTGCAGCAACTACAGTTTCTCGACAGATGGTTTCAGTGGCTCAGGAGGCAGTGGCAGCCATGGTTCCTCTGTGGGTGTCCAGGGAGGTGTGGACTGGATGAGGAAATTGGCTTTCCGTTACCGAAAAGTGAGAGAAATCTATGATAAGCATAAAAGCAACGTGGGTGGTAAGTGTGGCATATAACCAGCTAATTTTCTCTTTTGTTCTGATTTCCTGTTTTCCTTTCCAGGGTTTACCTTAAAGCTCCTGGATTATGAATTTGTGACACAGTGACAATTTAACTCTGTATTTTAAAAATGGGGTTTGATTGAAACCCTGTGGGGAGGAAGCTCTGCATTCCTCATGGACTCTTGTTAGCATAACTTCACCAAGTTCTCCTGTTCGTCTTAGACAGCTTTCCTTTTTGGGAAATGTGTTCCACAGACTATGTTTAATGGCATGTGTTCTTTTGGACTCAGGACTACTGTCAGTAATATTTAAGAGGTTGCCATATTTTTGGACAGATTTATCTAGCCATCAGGACAAGTCAGGTAGAATTAGCGACCAGGTTTACAGTGGATGGAAAACTAGATCCAGCTTGATAGGTTGGCAGTATCCATGCATTGTGATTTAAAAGACCTTGGACTTCCTTTCTGCCCAGATATGTCTCACATATCAGGTGCCATTATGCCTAAAATTCATATATTTGGAATTAATCAGCCATAGATTGTTCATATGAGAAGAGACGTTAGTAGAAAACGAATCTAAATCCTTCATTTTGCATTTGAGAAAACTGATGGTCCATCATGAGGATCACAAGGGCGAGTTAGTGACCATACCACAGGTGGACCCTTGGTCCAGTGCACTTTACATTCGTACAGACCCTTCTTTAGTGACATGCCCTTGTGAGAAAATATTGAAAACTCTGAACCATCACCCTCAAACACCTACATCCACACAGAACGTTGTGTGAAGTTTCAGGGATTCTCTGGACTGCCTAGAAATATATGACCCTGGGTCAAGAGAGGCCTCAGAGCCAGTACTTTTTACTTTGGCAACCAGGTCATTTTCTTTTTTCTCTCTCACAGATATTAGGCTTTCTTTTGTTAGTTTTCATATGCAACCTATATGTCTGGTCCATTTTCTGCCCAGTGAGTGTCTCAACCTGGTTTCCTGAAGAAAGTGCTTTATAACCCTCTTTGAGAATCCTTGGAGCCTACCCTGGGAAACATATTAAAAGTAATATCCACCTGTATTTTTTTTTTTAAGTGAATTAACAAAAGTGCTACATCATAGTAGTTCAATCTATGACATAGGCATGCTTGTGTATGTCATACATGACATATATTTGTTTGGTTTTTTGTGTTATCAGAAATGTTGAGAGTCCTCAAATTGCAGGCTTACATTGTGAAACCATCTGTCTGAAAATAAATTATAAACAGTTCTACTTGATTTCTATTTTTATGGCTTACTGGTAGTAGAATTTCTTTTTACCTTCACTATAGAAAAATTAGAGGCAGATTTATTGTCTGAATATTCTAACTCAAGCATCTGATAACATGCTCCAATCAGATGAACTCTTCTTTGTTTTGTGCTTAGTTATCTGATCTTAAAGCAGTGCTTCAGTCTCTCATCAGCTGGAATTGTTTCCGAAGTAAGTACAGATGATCAGAATTTGGTGATTCAACCTGGAATCCCAGGTTGATGTGTTCTGAAGGTGAAAGCACCATCATCGCCTTGGGAGCAGTGTATGTCAGTGGGAAGGTTTCTGAGACCAAAAGACACCAGTTGCTCTGTATTCTTAGGCAGCCTCCTTTCCTCCCTGAGCTTTGTTTTCTTTAGAAAGAGACTGGAAATGCCGTGGGCTTTTCCATCTGTAATTGTTCCCCCTTTTTTGGTTCTTGATGTCACATCTGTAGCAGTGCTACTCAAACTATGGTCCACCAGTCTGCAAATGATGTTACTGGTTGATTAATGAAAGAACGAGCTTGAGCCAGATCCTAATCACAGTGTTTCTCTCAGCTGATTTTGTTGTGGTTATGCCCCACCAAGCGAAAGACTCTGGTGGAAAGAGTCAAAAGGGCATGTTGAGTAGGCTACTCAAAGAGAGAGAGGTGTTAGCTCAGTAGATATTTCAGTAACACACTATTTCCAAATTGAATTTAGAAGTTGCTTTCTAGATGCCAGCACGGATCTTGTCAGATGATGACTGTGTCTTCTTTTATTCCCAAAGGGCTCCTCAGTCCCCAGAGAAAGGAAGCACTGCAGAGACTAAGAGCAGAAATTGAAGTTTTAACAGATTCCTGGTTAGGAACTGCCTTGAAATCTTTACTTCTCATCCAGTCCAGGTATGGAAATGCTTTTTCTAGGTCTCATCCTCTCAGAGAGATTCTTTCTCCCACCCTGGTCCAGGATAAGGCCATTCCTGAAAACAGGCTGTGGGGAAGGGCGAGAGGAGTTCAGTGATGCAGGCGAGAATTCATAGGTGAGAGGCAAGGCCATTGTACTCTAACAGCATGCCTCTGAACATCTTTTTCTTTTCTCTGACTTTTTGCTCAAAAATTATACTCAGTAACCCAGAGTGTCCAGCACTGGAGGTGGATGGGCCTGATAACATTGAAGAATACATGGAGGAGACTTTACAAATACCCTAAATACAGGAAGCTCCAAAGAAATGTAGCACAGCCTACTCAGGAAGACAGGATTCAAAAGAAAAAGGGCGCATTAAGCAGATTAAGGAGATTTGAGCTCAAAGCTTAGAATGGGAAATAAAAACATAGCCTTATTCGTCCCTCCTTCAAAGCAAGAATTCCACACGTACAGCCTAGTAGAGTAAACAGAAACTGACACCCACGGATGGATATCTGTGAAGGGAAGGACTTGAGAAAAGAATGTATATGCTGACCTGTGTGTTGCCGTTGTGTGACGAGCAGAGAGGACTGAAGTCGGATCTCCTGTAAGGGCTGAGCTGCACTGAGATGAAGTGCCGCTGCAGCTGAAAGCCTCGTCATGTTCCTGTAGTGTGGTGTCAGTGCCGTGGGCTCATGGCGTTTGCCAGCAGTGCACTGAGCTAGAATGCAAATGAGGTGAGAACAGGGTGCTGCTCTGTGTCCACCACAGAATCTCTGCCTTTGAATTTGGAAGGTGAGTAAACCTGAGCTGGAGCAGGAGCTGAACGTTGGCGCTGAGCAAATGCCACACCGGGAGCTTTGAGGTTCATTTTGCACAAGTAGATCCTGCAGAGAAGACTCATTTGAGTTCTTGTTCCCAGATTGGTTTGATTTCACTTTTTTATTGTCTTTTTCTCCCTTGCAGAAAGAATTGTGTAAATGTTCTGATCACTACAACCCAACTGGTTCCAGCTCTGGCCAAGGTTCTCCTATATGGGCTAGGAGAAATATTTCCTATTGAAAACATCTACAGTGCTACCAAAATTGGTATGGCATCAATTTTGTTTCTTGTGACTGGCCTTACAGTAATACTTGCTACTTAGGATGCTCTTATTATTTACCAGTCCTGCTGTTAGACACTTTACATACGGGTATATCTGTAATCCTCTGTATTCTTCTCCTGACATTACTGATGAGGCAGTTCAGGTTGACTCAGGACTTCGCAGCTTCACAGGATTCAAATCCAAGTCTGTCAGACTTAAAATGTATTGTGCTCTTTTCTTTTCCATTTGAAAGAACATAATACCTAGTTTAGAAATCTACTTGTGCCTCATTTCAGATTTATCTTTCATAGAGTACTGCAGTATAGTATCATCAAAAAAACACCAGATTAAAAAGACTAAGCTATGTACTTTAAATGATTAAATCCCTCACACCTGTTAGGACAGTTGCTATTAAAAAAACAAACAGAAAATAACAAGTGTCGGCAAGAATGCGGAAAATTTGGAACCCGTGTGCACTTGTGGTGGGATTGTAAAATGGTGCAGCTGCTGCGGAAATCAGTACGGCTGTTGCACAGAAAAATTCAAAATTGAACTGTCAGGTGATCCGGCAGCCCCACTGCTGGGCATATAGCCAGAAGGATCCAAAGCAGATCCCAAAGAAATACGTGCAAGCCTTTGTTCATAGCAGCATTATTCTCAAAAGCCGCAAGGTGGAAGCAACCCCAAATGTCTGTCAAATGAATGGATAAATGAAAGGCGGAATATACATACAGTGGGATAGTAGCCAATCTCAAAAGGGAAGGAAATCCTGTCATATGGGTACTGCATGTATGAACCATGAAGACATTGTGCTAATAAGTCAATCACAAAAAGATAAATACTGTATATTTCCACTTATATATAAGGTTCCTAGAGTAGTTCGATTCATAGAAACATAAAGTAGAATGGCAGTTAACAGAAGCTTGGGGAAAGGGGAAATAGGGAGTTGTTGCTTGGTGGGTATAGAATTTTAATTTTGTAAAATGAAAAGCTCTGGAGAACTGTTGCTCAACAATGTGAGTACACTTATTATTACTGAAAAATATATTTTTAAATGGTTAGAAAAAGAAAAAAAAATGAGGACCAGGATAGTGTCCTAATTCCCCTGCTTCTTAGCTCTTCAGGAAATTACTATATCTCCTGAGCCTCAGTTTTCTCATGTAAGATGAGAAACTACCAGAGAGGTTTTGAAAATCAAATCAGACTGTGTATGAGAAGATATTTTTTATCCGCTAAAAATGTATTCAGTACTAAATATATGAAATAGACTTCCCTGGTGGCTCAGATGGTAAAGCGTCTGTCTACAATGCGGGAGACCCGGGTTCGAGCCCTGGTTTGGGAAGATCCCCTGGAGAAGGAAATGGCAATCCACTCCAGTACTATTGCCTGGAAAATCCCATGGACAGAGGAGCCTGGCAGGCTGCAGTCTATGGGGTCGCAAAGAGTTGGACACGACTGAGTGACTTCACTTCACTTCACTTCAAGTACTTGATAAGTATGTGCTGAATTGATAAACTAATTGGCACCAGGCTTCCCTGGTGGCTTTAGAGGGTAAAGCGTCTGCCTGCAATGCAGGAGACCCGGGTTCAGTCCCTGAGTTGGGAAGATCCTCTGGAGAAGGAAACAGCAACCCACTCCAGTACTCTTGCCTGGAAAATCCCATAGACGGAGGAGCCTGGGAGGCTGCAGTCCATGGGGTCGCAAAGAGTCAGACACGACTGAGTGACTTCACTTTGACTCTTTTTGACTTTCTATAAAACCAGCTTGTTCTGCTGAGAAGGCAGCACACTCTAATCGTATGTGCTGTACAAGGTCCAGTGACAACTGTCTCCTGCCCCCTCCAGACGCTTTAGTCTGTGTCTACAGTTCCTGCTTCCCTGTCGCAGCAGAGGAGACAGCTCTAGTGTGAAGGTGAACTCTAGGTATCCACTAGATTAGAAGGTGTCAGGCATTGCCAGGGCACTAGGAATATACCCGTGACAGAATCCTCTGTCCACATGGGACTTACCCTCAGTCAGTGCTAAAATAATTGGTTTTCTGTATGGGGGAAAAAGCAGAATTGGATTTCTTCTTTATGCTATTTGCAAAACTAAAATTCTAGGTGGATAAAAAATGTAACATGAAAAGCAAAACTTGCAGTTTTGAGGAGAAATATAAAACTATCTGTATGACCTTGAGGTAGGGAGGGATTTCATTTAAGAGAACCCAAAAATAGTGTTTAAAAAAAACAAAAACAGAAAAAAACAATCATTTTGGTTGCATCAAACTTTTATATACAGTGAAAGATGACATAAAGTGACAAGCCAAGTCACAGACTGAGAGAAGATATTTGTAATACATGTACTTGTTAATTAGTAAAGAACTCCTACAAATCAATGAACAACATAATGTAAAAAAAAAAAAAAAGTAGGCACAAACCTTGTAACAGCCAATTTGCAGAAAAAGAAACCCAAATTGTTAGTAATTGCATGAGAAATTTTTTGACCTCGTCGATTAAGGATCTGCAAATTAAGAAAATGCACATTAAAATGTGATACATAGCCCATTTATTAAGTTGACAAAAACTATTTTGAGGGTCTCAGACTAGAGCTACACACCGAATTCTGCCCACTGCCTGTTTTTGTAAAGTTTTATTGAAACAGAAGCCATGCTTGATCATTTCCATAGCTGCTTTCACACGACAGTAGCAGACTTGAATAGTTGCAACAGAGATCGTATGACCTGCAAAGCCTAAAATATGCCAGCTCCTTCCCTGGAGTAATTCTCATTTGCAAAAGGAGGTACATGTAAGGACTTTTTTTTATGCAGTCTTATTCATAGTAAAAGATAATGAGAAACAGCAGGTAAACCTGTCTGTGAACAGAAAATAGACATGAAACAACGGAATACTATAAAGCCCTTGTAAGTAAGCTATATGTATCCCTAAAGATTAGTATTAAAAAGTGTTGAACACAAAAAAAACACATTGCAAATAGTATGTACACTATGCAAAATTTACATAAAAGTAAAAAAAAATATTCACAATAATAACCATACATTGTTTATAGATATATAGACTTATGGGGAGAAAGGAGGAGGAAGAATAGCATCAAGTAGGCATACATCAGAAATTTCAAATTGTATGATCTCATTCTTATTTCTTTATGTATATAATTCTTTTTACTTTTGGCTGTGCTGGGTCTTGGTTGCTGTGTGGGCTTTGCTCTGGTTGCGGCCAGCAAGTCTCCTCTGTAGTTGTGGTGCTCGGGCTTCTCATTGCAGTGACTTCTCTTGGTGCAGAGCACAGGCTCTAGAACACAGCCTCAGTAGTTGTGGCGCGCAGGCTTAGTTGCTTTGCAGCATGTGGGATCTTCCCAAGCAGGGACTGAACCCATGTCTCCTGCATTGGCAGGCAGATTCTTTACCACTGATCCACCAGGGAAACCCTCATTCTTATATATTTTTTTTAATCTAAAGCAACTCTAAAGTGTTATGGTTTGACAAAGCTGGGTTGGTGATAGGTATACAGGGATTTGTTTTTATTGTTCTTTTTTTGTGTGGTCGAATTATTTCATTTACAAGGGATTTGATAGGGGAGATATATCTGAAACCTCCCCTTCAGATTTTGCTCCTGCTGCCACTGCTTTACTGTGCCTTTTGAAAGAACTCTGATCATTCACTTAGGTTCCCACACCTGAAAGGTAGATTTCTGTGGTGCTTGATTCGGCTTCCTGGCACTCAGAGGCTCATCAAACTAATGGACGTGACTTTATTCCTTCTGACAATAAGTGTGCTTATTTGGTGATTTTCTCATTTCGTCCAGAGCTCATTAGCTGAGCTCCAGTGGTACCTGACACCATGGTAACCACAGTGAGAGGCTTGAGGCTTTCCTTCACAGAGCTGTAAGATGAGAGTGGGCAGAGGGAATGTTTGTTCAGTTCCTCTGAAATTATTTCAGAACTGCAGTTCTCTGCACAGCCACTCTGTGATCTGGACGTTAAAGAGAATTCTCAAGATCATTTCTGAAAATGGCAACAGTGTTTCTAATAGAGGAAGCCCAGGAACTTGAATCTTCTCCACAGGCCTGGGTATCTTGCAGTTACAGCTTCTATTGCTTGACATTTGGTAAGCTTACCACTCATTGGTCTCATCCTCCCGAACAGGAAAGCTCATCTCTAGGATTGCTTTAAAAGTATAAAATGAAAGTGTATTTACCAAGTATGTTGAAATTATTTTTTCAAATGGCTACTACTTTACTCTGAGCTGTTAATAACTCATTCTTAATCCTTTTAAAGGAGATATTCCTAATTTTATTTCTTCCTTGATCATTGCAGGCCAGGACAATGAAAACATCTCAGTCTCTCTGTCTTCTAAATATAAGACTTACCCTTTGTTAGGTCTTAGGAGAAATTTCTAAAATCCTACTGATTTAGGATCCTACTAAAAGTCTTTTCTCTAAATTGTAAATTTGACTGTGGCTCTAGCAGAGGTTGGATTAGGTAGTAAGGACATAATGGTTGGAGTGGGATTAGACACACAACTTTTAACACTTAATAAGAACATAAATTAACTCATTATTAGTTGAATTATTTAGTGCTTAAATTGGGGCTGAAGATCTGGACTAATGTCATCCCCTGAATCATTTATGAAATTAATATGTATTTACTCAGCAAACATGGTTTGAATGCTTGATATCAGTGTAAGGCGTGACAATGCTGTTGTAAAGTGGGAGCATTGAAAAGGACCTAAGTGCATCTAAACCAAGCCTTGTGTTGAGTGGGAGATTGAAGCCCCTTGTGTTAAGAGTGCACTATAGTCTGGTCCAGGTTTGAGGTGCCACCTGAGCTAGGCTTGTCACAGACTTGGGAGTTGCTCAGCTGTACCACCTAGGACTTCTGAGTATGGGTGTAAGGTTCTTGTTACTTATGTTGTAGTCATCTGAGATTTGTATATTTCCTATAGTTGTATATTTTATTACAACAGTTTTCCAGCAGATGGCATTCAAGTGCCTTGAGGAAGAGGCACCTTTTTCTTATTCACACAGGAGCCCTGGTGTGAAGTCAGTCACTCGAATCAGGAAGGACAAGAAGGTTAATGGAGCAGAATGAAAAAAAGAAGCAGAGTTAGGGCCTTGCTTAACTGAAGAATATGGCAGAAACAGAAATAAAGCCTAAGAGATGGTGAAGGAAGTGCAAGAGAAATAATTTTATTTACTTGTGCAAATAGTGTCTTTGCCACAGCAGTGTTATGTGTGAGCGTTTAGATTTAGATGTTGGTTCCAGGCGGGATTTGAGCTCTGATACATTACTGTGTTTCCAAGAACTGTCTGCAGTGGTTTTAAATCGCCCATTTCCCAAGGTCACTGAAAGTGATACAGGATCTCAGCTGTAGCTACGCAGATGAGGGAGGGAGTTCCAGCTGTGACACACTTCGGTACTCTGGCTCCTCCCCTCCTGAGAGACAGAGGCCCACGCCTAGAAGTATTTCTCTAGGAAATGTAGAGTTGGAAGGAAATGCCTGTTTGTTCCCAATTACTCACCAGGAATCAGGGACTTCCTCATCTTTTTCTTTCACTAATAGTTTCCCCTCAAAAATCATCCTTTCTTCATGGCACAGTGACCAGAGCCTAGACTCTCAGAGGCTCAGAGTCTAGCTACTGGCTTGTTTGTAATCTGGGGCAAGTTTGGGTGTATTTCCATCGACTGAAAGAGAGGATGGATCTCATCTCACCAGATTATTTTAAGTGGAAGAATTACTTGAAAACTGCTCTGTATGCCATGAAGTCCAGGAGCTGTGGAAGAGGGAGGAAGCGTGCACAGCTCCCACACTGTGTTTATAGAAACCCCCACGCTAAGATCTTTGGGACTTCACCCTCACTGCTAAAGAAAGAACCCAGGGAGCCTAACTCTTTACTAACTCTAACTGTCTTTTTAGGAGCCAGTGCCTAAAAAGTCTGCGGTGTGAATGGAACAGTTTCACATTCTTTGGGCAGAGGGCCTGCTGGCTCTCCAGCTGCCGCCCTGACTTTGTCTAAGCACAGGCAGGTGAACCGAGCAGCATCCCTTTCCTTTGATATTGAAGAAAGAAGGAGTGTCTTAAGAGGAAATGTCTTTTTCTTATCAGGTAAGGAGAGCTGCTTCGAGAGAATTGTGTCGAGGTTTGGAAAAAAAGTCACATATGTAGTGATTGGAGATGGACGAGATGAAGAAATTGCAGCCAAACAGGTAACCAGGGCAAAAAACATAGTCTATATGCGAATACACTGAGCAATTAGAAGAATCCTAAAACTCTGAAATAGCGATCTGTTGTGCATTTACACTGTTTTCCCTTCCTCTCCCATTTTTTCTTTCTTTTTTAAAACATGTATTTGGCTGCGCTCGGTCTTAGTTGCGGCATACAGGGTCTTTTAGTTGTGGCATGCAGACTCCTATTTGTGGCTTGTGGGATTTAGTTCCCCGACCAGGGATTGAATCCAGGCCCCTGCATTGGGAGCATGGAGTTTAAGCCACTGAACCGCAGGGAAGCCCCCATTTTTCTTTTGTCAAAAAAAGCAGAAGGGTCATGCCCCCGCCCCCGCCCCGCCCCGTGCAGTTTTCCTTGTAAGTTATTAGATCCTCCCCTTTTCTCTCCTCCCTGCCAGGCTAAAAATCTTAAAATGTTTGAGCCCTCCTACAAGGAGCCCACATAATTAAACCTGATGTTGGCCTCATCTTCATCTTACAGGGCTATGCTTTCTCAAGAGGGTGAGACTCCACTACCAAAAAGACCAATCATTCAGACTTTCCTAGGGTTTGGATTCTCAAAAAACCAGTGCAATCAACTGGGAGTTGTTTAGAGAAAGTCCTGCCTGCTCCTGAGCCCTGGAAAAATTATCCCGATGTTAACCTCCTTGCTAAGCACTCCCAACTCCAGGTCATCCCTTTTTAATACGGGGAACAGCAGATGAGAAAGTCTTGGCTATGAAGACACGTTCACGTCTCATTGCACCCATTTATTAGCTCTGTGACTTTGGACAGTTTACTTACTCTCTTTGAGAGTCTACATCTGCTAAATGGACCTACAGAAGTTCTTTCCCTCTCCACCTCAGTTTTCTTCCAGCAGTTTCTTAGACATGCAGGCACTGGGTTGCCAGCTAGAACCATCTGCCCTGATTTTTTTCCATCTAGCTAACACACAAACCTTCGGCAGCTATTAATGAATTGGTAGTCAGTGGCATTAATACCTAATTATGTTTTCATTTGCCACTCTAGATAGCAATTCAAGGAGTTTCTTCAAGGGTTTGTTTTTGGTTTTTTTTTCATGTTATCTCCAAAACTTTAATTTTAAAGTGCTTGTTGCCCTCTGGGGAACTCACTAGTGGATGTAGGCGCTGCTGCTTCTTGGTCTAAAGAAGGGAATGGGGAAGATAACAACTCAAGTATTATCAGACTTCATGTCTCCAAGTAGATGCCGTAGGCTATAGCCAGTGGCAAATGTCTTAGAGCTCTATCCAGGTCAGTCTCCTCCCTGTGAGGGATCTTTTCTGCAGCTTCTTTGCCAGACTTTCTGTCAAGTCCTTGCTTGAGGATGAGGAAACTGCTTCTCAGGTATCCTGTTCCACTGTGGAGTCGTTCAGGTTCTTAGAATGTTCCTCCTTCCATTGAACGTAACATTTCTCCTTTGCTTCCTGGTCTTAATCTCTTACTGCTGAGCGCAAGTCGTCTTCCTCTCTTTTTTCTTTTTCTTCTTTTTCGGCTGTGATGGGTATTTTTGTTGAAGTGTGCAAGGGCTTCTCTGTAGGTGTGATACATAGGCTTCTCTTAATTGCTGAGCACAGGCTCTAGAGGGCACAGGCTTCAGTAATTGGAGCATTTGGGATCTTAGTTCCCTCACCAGGGATCGCATTGGAAGATAGATTCTTAACCACTGGACACCAGGGAAGCCCTCCTCTTCTGTATATTAAAGACCTTTAAAAATACTATATGTGAGCTGTAGGCTTGAAAAAGCACTGAGCTCCATGCCAAAAGAACTGTGTTCTCGGGACTTTCAATATTCCAGGTCACTTGCAGCCAGTGTGAACAAGATGATTAGTAAAGCTAACCTCCATCGACTTGATAGAACATGTTTTCCACCACTCACGTTTTTCAAAGCTTTTCTTTAAAATGTGGCTTCCAGAATGGCACACAGTATTCTGTACATGACTGATCACCTAAGATAGTGGGATTATTATTTCCTTTTTTTTAAATATAAATTTACTTATTTTAATTGGAGGCTAATTACTTTTCAATATTGTATTGGTTTTGCCATACATCAACATGAATCCGCCACGGGTATACACATGTTCCCCATCCTGAACCCCCTCCTCCCACCTCCCGCCCCATACCATCCCTCTGGGTCATCCCAATGCACCAGCCCCAAGCATCCTATATCATGCGTCGAACCTGGACTATTATTTCCTTGATCTCTATGTTGTGCATCTTGGTCATTAACAAGATTTGGGCCTGCAGCTCTGCACCTAATAGAAAATAGACTATTTGTAAGAGAATGTTCAGTTCAGTCGCTCAGTCGTGTCCAATTTTTTGCGACCACATGAACTGCAGCACGCCAGGCCTCCCTGTCACCAACTTCCAGAGTCCACCCAAACTCGTGTCCATTGAGTCGATGATGCCATCCAGCCATCTCATCCTCTGTCATCCCCTTCTCCTCCTGCCCTTAATCTTTCCCAGCATCAGAGTCTTTTCAGAAGAGTCAGCTCTTCGCATCAGGTGGCCAAAGTATTAGAGTTTCAGCTTCAACATCAGTCCTTCCAATGAACACCCAGGACTGATCTCCTTTAGGATAGACTGGTTGTATCTCCTTGCAGTCCAAGGGACTCTCAAGAGTCTTCTCCAACACCACAGTTGAAAAGCATCAATTCTTTAGCATTCAGCTTTCTTCAGAGTCCAACTCTCACATCCATACATGACTACTGGAAAAACCATAGCCTTGACTAGACAGACCTTTGTTGGCAAAGTAATGTCTCTGCTTTTTAATATGCTGTCTAGGTTGGTCGTAACTTTTCTTTCAAGGAGTAAGCGTCTTTTAATTTCATGGCTGCAGTCGCCATCTGCAGTGATTCTGGAGCCTAGAAAAATAAAGTCAGCCACTGTTTCTACTGTTTTCCCATCTATTTCCCATGAAGTGATGGGACCGGATGCCATGATCTTCGTTTTCTGAATGTTGAGTTTTAAGCCAACTTTTTCACTCTCCTCTTTTACTTTCATCAAGAGGCTTTTTAGTTCCTCTTCACTTTCTGCCATAAGGATGGTGGTATCTGCATATCTGAGGTTATTGATATTTCTCCTAGCAATCTTGATTCCAGCTTGTGCTTCTTCCAGCCCAGTGTTTCTCATGATATACTCTACATATAAGTTAAATAAGCAGGGTGACAATATATAGCCTTGATGTACTCCTTTTCCTATTTGGAACCAGTCTATTTGTTCCATGTCCTGTTCTAACCGTTGCTTCCTGACATGCATACAGGTTTCTCAACAGGCAGGTCAGGTGGTCTGGGATTCCCATCTCTTTCAGAATTCTCCACAGTTTATTGTGATCCACACAGTCAGAGGCTTTGGCATAGTCAATAAAGCAGAAATAGATGTTTTTTTCTGGAACTCTCTTGCTTTCTCAATGATCCAGCAGATGTTGACAATTTGATCTCTGGTTCTTCTGCCTTTTCTAAAACCAGCTTGAACATCTGGAAGTTCATGGTTCACATATTACGGAAGCCTGGCTTGGAGAATTTTGAGCATTAATTTACTAGCGTGTGAGATGAGTGCAATTGTGTGGTAGTTTGAGCATTCTTTGGCATTGCCTTTCTTTGGGATTGGAATGAAAACTGACCTTTTCCAGTCCTGTGGCCACTGCTGAGTTTTCCAAATTTGCTGGCATATTGAGTGCAGCACTTTCACAGCATCATCTTTTAGGATTTGAAACAGCTCAACTGGAATTCCATCATCTCCACTAGCTTTGTTCATAGTGATGCTTCCTTCCTAAGGCCCACTTGACTTCACATTCCAGGATCTATGTGAAAATGTAATATTACAAAATAATATTATATTAATACTGATTTCTTACATGGGTCATCTTAGTTGATCTGAGTATCCTACATAGTATCTAGAACAAGTATATCTCAAAGCACAGAGTTACCGCTGAAACCTAATTAAAATCGCTCACGTATGTTAAGTGTATACGAAGTCCTTACGTGCATGTGCAGTCGCTCACTCATGTCCAACTCTTTGCAAGCCACGGACTGCATGCAGCCCACCAGACTCCTCTGTCCATGGAATTTTCCAAGTAAGGATATTGGAGTGGGTTGCCATTTCTTACTCCAGAGTATCTTCCCAACACTGGGATCAAACCCACGTCTCCTACATTGGCAGGTGGATTCCTGACCACTGTGCCACAGGGGAAGCACAAAGTCCTTATACATATTTGATCAGTATAATGATCTTACAGTGTGGGTAGCAGTAGAGAGGGTTCCAAGTACTTTGGGGAGAGGTCTGTGGAGGAAGGGGTATGGATGAATATGAGCTCCCAGAAGAAGTTGAGTTAACCAGTTACCCCTGCTCCCCTTCCAGCACAACATGCCCTTCTGGCGGATCACAAACCACGGAGACCTGGTGTCCCTCCACCAGGCTTTGGAGCTTGATTTTCTCTAAAAACTGGAATGAAGAGCCTTCCCCATGAGCTCCTTTTCACTCCTTGAAGGGAGCCGGAGACCGGAACCAACTGGGAATTCTCTCTCTCTTTCTCCATGGAATGCTGGCGAGAACACAATCAAAACCAACAGCTGCAAGAGATGAAGCTGATTTTTGCTATGCGTGAGCTGCAGCCCCGTGTTCATCCTCGCACAGGAGCGGGAGATAGTTGGATTGAGAGAACAATAGACTCACCGCAGCTACAGTGCTTTTAATTCTTCTGGTTTTTTGTTTGTTTGTTTGTTTTATTTTGTTTCAGAAAAATGAAGAAAAAGAAAAGGAAATCCTTGGGGCAGAGTTGCACTCTGCATCCATGACCAGATTGAGAACTGCTGTTAACTTGTGGTGATTGGATAAACGCAGCAGACGTTTATAATAACATCTCTTGCAGTCTTTGTAATCTCCTTAGCTGTAGAACATACTCCCAGTGAATGTATATGTTATTTTTATAGGTAAGGGTCTGGTCTCTCTGAAGCAGATTCCCCTCCCCCTTTCTTTTTCTAGCAAGAAAGGGTTGTGTAAAGTTTCCTTGGAAAATCGTAACTGAAATGTCTGAGATACCTCTCTGTGACAGTAGCACCTCCTTAGCTGCTCCAGTGGTCTGCTCGCGAGGCTGGGCTCCTTCCCACTCTTCCACCTCCTGGTTGGCTAAACTGTAGGGCCTGGGACACTGATTAATTTTAGACTTTGCTGTTTCCCATCCTAGAAGCCTTAGTCCCCTTCCCAATCCCTCTCCCTTTTTGACCAAATGGCACAACCCTAGAAACTCTTCTTAGTAAATTCTCAGCCTTCAGCTTGACTCTTCGTCAAAGCTAACGAGGGCTTACCCTCAAACTGGAGAGAAGACCTAAGGCTTCTTAGGAATTTCTACTTCTTTGGCCCTTGAAACAGGAAGATTCCAACTTTTCCTCCTGCAGAGAAGCACCCTTCCCCAGCAGAGGCCATCCCCACCGGGCCTCCCCCTTCTTAGTCATCAGTGCCAGGCTAGTCCACCCTCTGCACCTCATATCCACCCCCACACACAGCTCTGGCCAGTCCCCAGGCTTTGGACCCAAGTAGTCAAATCAAGTCTGAGAAAAGGCCCATAACCGCATTTTGGCCAAAACTACTAAGGGATTTGACTTCATGCTCTGAATCCTTTAAGCCCTGTGAGTGGTGTCCTGGGCATGTACCCAGATCTCGGCCTGAAACTGAAGACCAAATGGCTGTGATCATAAGCCCAGTTTTCCAATAGGATCCGCTTCCCACTTCTCAAGTCCCTTTCTAAAATGGGAAACTTGAAAGCCAGAAAAACTCACCTGATTTAAATGAGGTTGTAGATCGCCTATGCCATGCCTGAAAACTCAACCATGGGCCAAATGCAGGAACATCTCCCAGCCTGACCTCTGGGAAGTTGGGTGGGTGCCCAGACATGAGTCACAACCTTCAGTCCAGCTGTATTTGTGGATGCCCCACCCTCCATGAGCAGCCTGGGCACGTGCTCAGGCCACATAAACTTCCTTAGAGCTCAGGAAGTTTAGCCTCTCCCAGGCTGCATGGAGAGAGGTGATTATAAGTACCTCAGAGAGGTGCAGTCTGGGTCCTTAGCAGGTGGCATCCTTGACCAACCACAGCCATCACTGCTTACACTCAGAGGTTCAGCGTATCCACTTGGGGATGCTCCCAGCACAAAAGGGGCCAGATTCCCTCTAATGCCAGATCACCCAGAGAAAGGCTGGTGTACACATTCCTTCAGAACGGATTGAGAAAGTGCTTCGTAACTCAGTCGTAGGGAAGAGGTGTTTGGAGAGGAGCTCAAATCAGTGCTCATCACCAAGCTGCCTCTTAGGCCTGTTTCCTTTGGACGGGGGAGGATATATAGTCTGAGGCAGACCTGCTTGGTCCGAGTTCAGCATAGCTGCCCAGCTGCTGCTCTGTCTTGCTTGATAATTGATCTTAGCGTGCTCTAGGGCGCATGGCGGATCCTTACTTCCAGGCCCCTCCACGCCCACCCCATCCTGCCAGTAGAGCTGTTGGTTTCTTGCCCTGCACATAGGCCACCCGGTTGGTGCTGTGCTTCAGGCTGGTGAGACTGCAGAGCAGTCCGCGCATCATGCACACAAGTACACACGCACACACACTCACACTTTCCTCTGCTTGCCTGCTGGGAGCTCTTTGTTCCTAGAGTATGACTTGGGACTCCTTTTTCGATGGCCTTTTCCCTCCTGCTCTGACTGCACAGCTTAGGTCTTTACAAAAGGAACTTGAAACTGGCTAAGAGAGGTGAGGACGCTCCCTGGGCAGTGCCGTCTTTGCTCTTTTCTGGTTGTTCAGAGGGCAGACAGAAAATGGGAGCTTCCTGGCTCCTCTCTGCCAAAATGAATCATCCAGGGAACCCAGTGCTCTTCAGTAAACCTGGTTTCCTCCACAGCACAGAGATCCAGAGAGGAAAGCAAGTGGGCAGCGCAGCAAGCTCTTGGAGGCTGAGGTCTAAAGGACACTATGGGTCCTTCTCATTTAGGGGGAAGCCCTCTACTAGAAAGAGTCCCCACCCGATGAGTCCCTTTCCCAGCTGGGCACCGTGGGTTCTATAAGATGGGTCTGCACGTTTCATGGTGAGTGCTGGGCCATCTCTAGTAAGGGATCTGGAATTGTCAGCCGTGTCCTGGGTCTAAGAGGTGGTTTTCCTTTCGAATGTAAAACTGACTGTGCCTTAGCATCACCCTGTTCGGTGCCCCTGGGGCACCAGGTGGTGGCCGGGAGAGTGGATGCCTGCTCCAGATCTAGATGCCTAGTGGGGCTTTTATTTGGTTTGGGTTATTTCTGTCTTCTGCTCTGCAACTGGGGGGAGCAAACCTAGAGTCCCAGGAGACTTTGTGCCACAGCTTGTTCGCAGTTTACACAAACTTGTTCGCGTTAAAGATCCAGGCAGAATCTGATGGGCCAACTCCAGCTGCAGCATATGGAGCTTCTCAATGTTCACTGCCTTGAATGGGTGTCAGTGCCACTGAACCAAGGGGGAGAGGGGTTAAGGGGTGGAGCCGCACACTCCCTCTCCCTGGGGGAGTGATGGCTGAAACCATGGGGTGGTGAGCTTCCGGCCTTCCTCTCCTTGCTCCTGCAGAAGGGGGCATTAGGACCCCTCTTAAGCCAAGCTTCTGTTTCTCACTAAATCAGTTTCCCTTTTCATTCAAAAGTTGAAACTCCCCAAATACTCAAGCTATAGAAGCCAAATTGAAATTCTTAGATTTTGAAATATCTTAAGATAACCATGAGACAACATCTAATTCTGGCCCACCTCTGATCAGCAGGCCCTGTCCCTTCCTCTCCCGAGTCAGAGAGCTCTAGCACACAAGGTTACTTGGCTAGTTCCTAATGCACTGATGGGAGCCATCCCATTAAGGACGACTTCTACTCAAAACATGACCCTCTGGACTTCAGGTGCCTCATTTATCAGGAAAAGGCATTGATTGGATATATTTATGTGACTGCGGGCATTTGTGGCTGTCGAGTCCTTGACCATAATGTTATATGTAATGGGAACTATCTTATAAACTTGAAAAAATAAAGTTTTTATTTTCTATATGGTTTGCTCCTGTGTCTTTTCTGGGTAGGATCAACCCAGTTGCTTAGCTGAGTAGGCTCCTGAGTCAGGCTTCAAAAAAAATACGCAGAGCTCATTAGAAAGATGACACCCTCTTAATAATTTCATCATTCATTTCACCAAAAAAAAAAAAACACTAGCCGTTCAGTACAGATAAATGAGAAAATAAAAATTTTTAAATAATTTTCAAGGGAAAGTTTTTCTCAATTCTTTCGAAAAATATTGCTTTTCAAAGTTTAGGACTGGAATGCCAAGAGATTTCATTTGCTGTCAAATGTGCTGAAATTTAATTACTAAGAAATCAATACCTTGCTGTGCTGAGCTTAAAATGCAAAAGCAATAAAGCCGACAAATTGATATCAAACTGTTTGATTGGCTTGTTTACATGTTACATTAGCTAATTTTTTCCTCTTTTCATTTTTTTAGATTTGAGTCGGACTTTTCATTGGTCTGGAAAACGAGTCCTTTTGCCTTTTATTCCAAACAAGATTAGAATTAGATTCTAGCTTCCAAATACCATCCATGTCAGACTATAATATATATTTTTCCCCAAATAAGTTCCCCCAGAGAAGAGGAGGTTTTCTTGTATACTGCGGCATTAAATCTTTTGCTCAGAAGGTGCATATTTTGAGCTGAGCCACACTGTGATGTTGAAGTAAACTTGTTCATTGCTCCGAAGTACATCAGAGTATCAATTACCTTTTGAGCCCAAAGAGCAAAACATCTCTTCCAAAAAGTGTAATATCTGCACATTTCTCAAGAATCTTTCCAGTGGCAAGTTAAAATGAACAAATCAAGAGTTTCTTTTTTCTTCAAAAACAAGGTTCTTAACATTAAAAAAAAAAAAAAAGTCTTTGAAAGAAATTTTTAATTGCAAGTAATATCGCTGTCATCTTTTTAAAATTCTTGATTCTGTACTTCTTTACAAATGAAACCACTCAGTTCCACAGCTTTTTAAGCTACAGGCCTATTATCCTCATTTGACAGTTTCATCTAAAGGGAGTCTATGTAGATGAGAGCTTAGCCAAGATGATCTCCCCTGAGCCTAGTCTTCCACATGTCACAGGAAGAAGTAGAGAAAAGTAAATGTAGGAAGTATTTCTATTTTACTGAAGTATAATTGATAGCAAGTATTCATTTGAGTGGACTTCTTAAGAACCTCTTATGTTTGCGGCTAGGTTGGTCACTAAGACCAGGGATTTCTAAAGGTCAGGCCTGCCCTCCTGAGGTCTCAACCCTTGATAGTCCCTCTGAATTGAGAAGAAAAACAATTTTGCTTTTGGGTGTATGTTTAAATATATTCAATTGAATGGTCTTTTTTTGAAGTTAAATATCCTTTCATAAGGTGATAATAGATGGTGGTAGTTTTTACTGCCCTTTTATATATATATATATATATATATACACACACACACATATATATACTAATACATACATAGTACTTTTAAAATATTTTATTATTTCTTATTTATTTGGCTGTGCCAGGTCTTAGTTGCAGCATGAGGGATCTTCAGTTTTCATTGTGGCATGTAAACTCTCAGTTGCAGCGTGTGGGGGTCTAGTTCCCTGACCACAGACCGAACCCAGGCAGGCCCTCTGCTTTGAGAGCACGGAGTCAGCCACAGGACCACCAGAGAGGTCCTGACTACCCTTTTTTATTAAAATAGCCATTTTACTGGTTCATGAAATTCAGATGTCTGGAAATCACTGAACTGAGTGATCCTGGAGATGCTTTCTGCCTCTACCATTCTGTGTGTATAAAAAGCACCAGCATCATCTTCCACAGCCTCTCTGCTCCCAGCCCTCATCTCTGTCAGCCTTGGCCCCAGGCCAACATGACTGCTAGAAGCCCTCCTTCATCCAGGCACCGCTGCCTTGGCATCCAGGATAAAGCACACATGCACCCTCACCTCCTTGAGGGCTCATCACTTTCTCAGGGAGGCCTTGCCAGCCATTCTATATAAAATTATATCAATAACTCCCACCCCTAACACACACACTTCCCCTACCTTCTTTTTCTTTGAGCACTTAACACTGTCTGATAGACTGTTTATTGTGTCTCCACCAGATGAATGAATAATAGACACTCCTGGGTCCCCTCCTGGTGGTGATGAACCTTTCCTTCTGTCTCCAGCACCCTTTGCCTGCTCCTTGTTTCTCCAAACCACAGACCTCCCAGAACAGCAAAAAGTTCCACCTCCCCGACACCACAGCCCGTATCCACATCCCGTCATCACTCCCACACTCCCACTGAGCTCCCAGCAAAAAGGCCTTTGTGCATCGGCACTCCTGTATTCACTTCCTGGTACCAAGTGGTGTGGCTACTCCTCCAGGCCCAGCAGCAGAGCTGGCTAAGAGCACACACTGCAGTCAGCCCAGATCTGGGTTCTGATGCTCACCTGATGCTCAGAAGACGAGATGGAGAAGTGTTAGCTCAGCCAGCCCTCTTCTCTGGCCCCAGGGGCTTTACCATTTTTGAGCGGTGGATTATGTGTCCCTGACCCCTTTTTTCCAGGCAGCTTTGAACTTGGCAGTAGATTCAATGACACAATTAGGCTGGAAGATACCATGAGGTTTTAATAATAATCTAATAACACTGTTCAACAAAAACAACATACACGTGTCTCTCACAGAGACATAGAAACATAGACAGAGACATAGTCTTCCTCCCGCACAGACTCTGAGGTAGAAAATAACACCGCCGGAAGTATAAAAAAATACTCAACAGGCTGAGCCATGGCCCAGACCACAGGTTCACAAGGCACCTGGCTGAAAGGTCGCCCCTTGAGAGCGGGGGCAGAGGCTGGGCCAGCTGCACTCCAGGCAGCTGGGCATCCCTGGCTTCTAGCGTGAAAGCCTGCTCTCAGGTAGCTGGAGAGGGTAGGGGCTGAAACAAATGGCAGCTGATCTGCGAAGAACAGAATGATGCTCCTGGCACGTAAGAGGCCTTTGGTAAACATCTGCTGAATGAATTGAATGACTGGAGGGGGACAATTCCAAAGAATACATCCTGGAGGTTCTGGGGCCTTTCAGCCCTGGGCAGGGCAACCAAGGGTGAAAGAGCACCTCCACGAGTTATTTCAGAGGTGGCCAAGGAGGTAGAAATGCCAACACTGGGATGCTCTGGCCTATGTGGGTGGGGGAAGAGTGCAGTGGAGGGTCTCTTCTTTCCTCCCAAAGTGTTTCGTACATAACTGGGGCCCTTGACCCAACAGGGCCCAGCCCTTCTCATCTAGTTCTCCTCCTTGATGGCGGACCTCTGTCTTAACTCAACTCTCATCTCCTGTACCTGGCACAGATCAGGCATCGAGGGCTCATTGAGTGAATCAAGGCCCATAGCAGCATTAGTAGCTTATCTTCATTCTATTAACCGATTCCATCTGGCCTCAAGCCTCCCTGGCTGGGTCTGACCCTGCCTCAAAGGACACCATTCACCTCTCCCTTCCATGGCAAAACAGCTTCATCTCTCGGCTTGGGGAAAAAGTTCTTAGCCAGGTGGGCCATGCGTCTGTTCTGTGGGAGCTGACGTTCCTCAAGGGAGCGGAGACCCCAGGTCCCGTCCACCTGGTCAGGCTCCCAGCGGCGGCTAGGGTGCAGCCAGCAGTAGTAGGCCAGCCGCAGAGCCAGCCCCAGAAGGAAGCAGACGCCGGCCGCAGGCAGCAGGCTCTGCAGCAGGCGCCCACTGGGCAGCCAGGCACTCTGAGTCGCCCAGGCCACCACCAGGAGAAGGCTGTCATTCAGCAGGAACACCAGGTGGATGGTGGCACGGCCTCGGGTGTGGCCCTCAGCCACGTTAAACCAGGAGAAATACAGGATGGTGGCCACAGTCGCCCGGTACAGCCACTCAGAGTGGGGCCCTGGCATGAAGTCCGTGCCCTGCAGCCAGACCCAGAAGAGGAACACCAGCCACAGGCCCAAGAAGTGCAGGGCCACGTAGCGGGGGAAGAGGGCTGAGAAGAGGGCCACGACCAGCACTCGGGGCCACAGCAGCAGCAGGTTCCACAGGAAGTAGATCACGGAGGCGCCCACTCCCAGGAGAGGCTTGGCGGGGAGGCAAGTGCGCAGGGCCCGGTGGTAGTCGAGCAGCGCCCACGAGATACCCACAAAGGACGTACAGATGCTGACCCCTGTGAAGAAGAGTGGACAGGTGAGCCCTGCGGGCAGCCTGCAGGCGCTCCCCCGAGGTGGTGGGCACTGCGGAGGGCTTGTAGCCACGCTGCGGTGGATATTAGAGCTCCCAGTTTGTTGAAAAGTACAGCTGGAGCACAGTAGGTTCACACAACCCTACCAGAGCTCCCATCCACATGGAGTCTGTCCTTCACCACAAACCTTTCAAGTGCTACCCCTGTTACGTTTTTCAAGGATGAGACTGTGTGACTTAACACTCTCATTAGCACCGCCGCCCAGCATCGAGTACCCCCTGGGCCTCGGCCCCACCCTGAGCACATTCCGAACCTTCCTTTCCTTGAAGAGTCCATGCCTTTCTTGAATCGGCACCCCAGCCATCCAGTTCCCCTTTTCTTAATCTCAGAAAGGGAAGCAGGAAATCCCACAGGGTGACGACAAGCCTCTAGCTGAAGCCGCCTCAGGGGGCCAGAAGGGATGTCCCTGCTACGTGGCTGGAACAGCCCATACCCTCCTCCCTTCCACCCTCGGACCAGGCCCTGGTTTTGATTTTCCAAGACATCCGCCTCCCACCTCCTGGTTGCCCATTCTAGACTAGAAGCACCAGGCCCTCCAAGGAGGGCTGGAAGCATCTCTAGACAGCTTCCTCCCTGGCCGCCTTCCTACCTCATTCAGTCAACAGATGTTCTCTGGGAACCTGCTGTGGGTCGGGAACCCACTCCCAGCCTGGAATCAGCTCTGTGGCCTCTCTAACTACCCCACCCTCAGGGTCTCTGCCTGCCTGATGTTCCTCCAGCTGCCCCACATTGCTGCATTCTCTGACCTGACAAGCTGTGCCCTTGCTTATTAGGGAGACCCATCCCTATTTCCTCTGGCCTACTCCTCCTTACCCTGCAAGTTCTGGCTTGACTATCCCCTAGAGTCACCCATCCTGACGCCATCCCACCCATCTCTGCCGTGCAGGTCCTATAACACCCCACCTCTGTCTGGAGTCTTCTTTCCTTATCTCTGAGCTCCTTCAGGGTAGAAAACAGATTTTGCCCCCCGGGGATCCCTCAGCAGCCTAGTAGCTGGCATACAGCATCAGCTGAAGAATTGTTCGCTAAACAAAAGTTGGGAAAATCCACTTCTTCCCTCAGTTTCCCATCCCCACCTGTCCATACACACAGGGCAGATGGTCTCCACTTAGCCCTGGTCCTGGACACCCACTGGTCTCAAACAGACAAAAACACAGCCATCCCTCAGAATCCACAGGGGACTGGTTCCCCAAATCCACTGGCGCTCAAGTCTCTAATATAAAATGGGGTAATAGGGGTGGCCCTCAGAATCTGCGGGAGCAGAATCCACGGACAGGGCTGACGGTATGTACCCAATGAGTGCTGTGCGTCCCAGGGAGAATCACGTCACCTTTCAGCCCCTCTTTCCTCACGTGTAAAGTGGAGATAGAGGGTGCTGTGAATATAACGACGACGACGTAGCACTTTGCACCATGCTGACCAACAGCAAGGGCTCAATCGTGACAGCTGCTAGTACTGTTTTGTTTTTCCCCAATTAATATTGCAGAACTGGATGAGCAAACGGAAAGGACCCTTGAAGATGGAGTCCAACTCCCCAGCTTGCACGACCGTGGAAACTGAAGCCAGAGCGGGAAAGACTCTCCAAGCCCCGCAGCGAGCGGTGGCAGAGCCAGGACTGGCTCCTCGGGAGGCTGTGCCACGTGCAGCAGCAGGTGTGCGAGGGTGGAGGCGGGAAAGTGGAGATCCTGAATCAGATGTGAGCTGGAGTCCTAACTTGGCGGCCAGCTGGCATGTGACCTTGGGCAACTCACTTCCCTAAAAACCCTCTCAAAGCTGCTCATTGCACAAACCTCTCCTGTGGTTTATGAAGCCACCTGCTTTCTTCCTTTTCAGATCACTCCACTGGCTTTACTGTAACCGCATGCTTTACAGTCTGTGGTCCTGGCAGGCCAGGGCTGTGTCTGTCTGCTTATTCACTGTGGTGTCTCTAACACACGGACAGGCACAGAGGTGCTCCATAGAGGCTTAAGTGTACAAAGGTGCTCAATAATTTTTCTGTTGATTAACTGATTTCTTATTAGACATTAGGCACCAGCATACATTATCTGTTATGTTCAAACTAGTAAAAATAGTAAAAATCCTGTAGACTTATTAGGCACTAGGCCTTCTATGCATCACTTCACTTAAAAACTTTTCATTCACCTTATGAGGAAGGATCATCGACTATGTCCATTTTACAGATGAGAATAATAGCTCAGAGAGATAGAGTCCTCTTTGTCCAGACTCAAGGCTGGAGCATGACTTTGGATTGGAACCCAGACCTGCCTCTCTAAAGGACATTCCCCTATTTTCTAAACAGCCTTTATGAAAAAGAGAAAACCTTTCTGACGTTTGTGGGCAACTTTCCCAAGGCATGAAGGTGCAGGGGGGTGTCGGGGAGTGGTGGGCAGGGGTGGCTGGCCTTGGGCCTGACACTCACACTGATAGTACTCAGCGCTGCCGCTCTGCAGTATGATGGCCAGCACCAGGGTGAGCTGCGGTGTCGTCTCCAGGAAGGTCTCGAAGAGTCGCAGCATGCTGATGTCCAGGGAAAGGAAGTCGGCGTAGGCCACATCAAACTCAGAGGGGACCTCCTGCCGCCACACCAGCAGCCCCTGCTGCAGCCCCTGCACACACCTAGACAGCACACGCGATGCCCCAAGGGGCCCAGTTAGCATCCAGTGGCATTCTTCCTTCTCTCCCCACTGAATAGATGCAGACAGGCTCCAATCCTGGCTTGTCACGTACACGCAATGGAACCTTGGGCAAGCAACTTAACCTCACTGAACTTGTTTCTTCATCTGTGAAATGGGGATAGATTACTGCTCCTGCTCCTGCAGTAGCCACCATTCCAAGCTCATCACTAACCTTGTTCCATTTCCTCCTTTACAACATCCCTGTTTTATAGATGGGGAAACAGGACCAAAGAGCGAATGAGCAGTGGAAACAAGATTTGGATGCCAAGCTGTCTGAATTTGAAAGATGTACCATGAAAGCGCCTAAAGTGATCGTTCTCAAATTTCAGCAAGCCTAAGATTTTCTCATTGGAAAAGACCCTGATGCTGGGAGGGATTGGGGGCAGGAGGAGAAGGGGACGTCAGAGGATGAGATGGCTGGATGGCATTACTGACTCGATGGACATGAGTTTGGGTAAACTCCGGGAGTTGGTGATGGACAGGGAGGCCTGGCGTGCTGCAGATTCATTGGGTCGCAAAGAGTCAGACACGACTGAGCAACTGAACTGAACTGAACTGAAGAATTTCTTAGGATCCTGTGGGGAAGGGGAGCCGTGGAGAGCTTCTGAGCACAGATGAGACAGGTCCTACTGTGCTATAGAAAGAGCACCCAGGGATCCATTGGAAAGGCCTGCCCAGAGTGATGGGAGCAAAGAAGGGGCAGAGTTAAGAGGGTCCAGAGAGGTCTTCCCTGGTGGTCCAGTGGCTAAGAATCCGCCTGCCAATGCAGGGGATACAGGTTTGATCCCTGGTCCGAGGGAAGATGCCATATGCCCTGGGGCAACTAAGCCCACACCCTGCAACTACTGAAGCCTGTTTGCCTAGAGCCCGTGCTCCACAACAAGACGTGCCACCGCAATGAGAAGGCTGTACACCGCAACAAAGAGCAGCCCCTGCTCACTGCAACTAGAGAAAACCCACACATCAAGGAAGGCCCAGCACAGCCAAAAATAAATAAAAAATTTTTAAATGAGAGAGAGGGTCCAGAGGTTGGACGGGCAGACCTGAGTGACCCACTGGCCTGAGGGAGGTGGAGGATGCACCAGGATCTCGCCTGCCCGGTACTGATCTCAGTTGGCTCTTGGGAGGTGAACCCACTCACTCATTTCGAATTCATTCATTAGACATTTAGCCTCACTTCCCCTGGATGGTCTTGACAACATGCTAAGAGAACAGACAGGCATGCCCAGGTTGGGGTTGTTCCCCAGTGCCCTGGCAGAGGCCTCAGCCTGTCACAGGCTGGAACAGAGACCCTGTTTTCTCAAGCAAAGCTCAATACAGTCTGTCCGACTCATGCTCAGCAAAAATAGAAGATGCATGATGCAGTTATCGATTCAGGGCTCATTGCAGGCTGCCAGGACTGTAATATCTGTGCCCCTTCGTGTTCATCGGGGGTGTTATTGATGCCCGGCCAGTCCCTCAGGCGAAACTGCAACATTCAAAGCTCCTCTCGCCCACTCCTGGAGACTCGAGGCAAGATCTGGACATCCTGACTTTGTCGCATGACTCTGACCCCTTCGTTTCACTTTCCCCCTCTCCAGATGGTCCTGCCACTTCTGAAAAGCAGCACAGCCCACACACAGATTTTGTAGGCTCCCCCCACCCCCACAACCCCTGCGCCCAGCCCTGCCTGGCTCCAGGAACATACATGAGTCAGGCCCCATCTCTGCCCTCTTGCTTGGCCCTGGGGGTGAGGGGGTGGGGTGGGGAGCAAGTGCTCATGGAGAAGGCAGCTGGGGAAGATAAGGAGGGGGCACTGGCCGTGAGGGACCAAGCGCTGCTCTGGGGGTCAGGGCTGCTCAAACTGCCAGGCGACCCAGCTAGCTGATCATGAAGTGAGCTGACGCTGCTGCTCACCCTGCACGGGGGCAATTCACAGGTCTCATTCCATTAAGTCCTTATACTGGGAGCCTCTGGAACACTGAGTAAACTGAGATCTGGAGGGGGCTCAAGTGACTTGCCCAAGGCTCCGACCACAGCTAAAAAAGAACTGCTGGGTCCCGTTGCCATTAGAACAGAGTCCGCCCCGGCCAGGCGCTGCGCCCTTCACGACGGGTTTCTCGCCACACCCACCTCCGGATGATAACCTGCTTTTAACAGAGGAGGGAACTCAGGCTCTGAAAAAGCCTGGAAGGAGGCCACAGGTGGTAAGGCCAGAAGTGGATCCCAAAGGGCCTGACTCCAAGTCGTGTGCCTCAGTTTCCTCTCTGGGTCCCCGTTTCTTCACTTGTGCCAGGAAGCTCGAGTGATGAGCTCTGAGGGCCGTCAGCCGGAATTTTCCTCCATCAGAGGCCAGGAGTTCACCTGGTGGGAGGGGCGCCCTCTAAACTAGCAGGGGCTTAGTTTCCTCTCCTGGGTCGCAGTCCTCTCCTCTCCGCGCCCCCGTGTCCCAGAGTCAGCCCAGCAGCAGGAGGTGACGTGACCTCGTTCCCTCCTCTCGCTCCCCAGGGGCGGGGCGCTCACCTGTACAGGTAACCCAGCTGGAGGAGATGCAACAGCGCCAGGTGCCGGCCAGGGGGCTTCGGCGCGAGCGGGCTGGAGACGTCGGAGCGCAGCCAGATCCAGCTGAAGAGCTGCAGCGCGACCGAGGCGAGGCCCAACAGCGCCAGCACCAGCGCGGCCCACAGGTAGCGACCGCTGAGCACATACTGGCTCGCGGCCCACAAATCGGCGCCCAGGTCGATCAGGAAGGCGAGGGTGCCCAATATTCCAAGGACTAGGTCCCTTAAGAGCACGGCGCGGGGCGACCAGGGCATGACCCGCTAGCCTCTCCCTCCTCTGTTTGGGCTCCGGCCCGCCCTCCCGGCCCAGGGTCGCAACCCGCCCAGATGCGCAGTGGCAGGAAGGAGGCGTGCACAGCCCTCGGGGCCGCCCAGGACCGGACCGCTGGGCGGGACTTCCCTGTCCCGCCCCGTCCGGGGAGGAGCGAGGCCCGGAGACTCCGCGGCTGGGGCACCCGCGGTCTCAGTGCTCTCTGGCCCCGCAAGCTGCTAGGGGTTCCCCGCCCCGCCCCCTCCAGGCCCCGCTGAGCCCAGAGGGCCCCGAGAACCGCTAGGCCCGAAGACGCACCGTCCGAGGTGCAGTGTAGCAGGCTTGTTTTACCCTGGAGGCCCAAGGCGGAGAATATGGCCCGCAGATGAGCGCCCGGGTTAGAACTGCCTTGTCTCACGTCCGCACTGCTGCAAAACCAAACGCCAAAGCCCGATCCGATCCCTGACTGGATACCTCGAGGCCGGGCCACGTGCCAGGGGAGACGGAGGGCACTGGGTCAGCCAGGCCCATCTTCCAGGCATCTCATTTTACTCGGATTATCCGAATAGGAGGAGGGGAGGACTTTCAATAACGGGGCAAGGGAGTTTTATAAACATGATTTATAAATTAATAACATGCATGATGAGCACAGAGTGTTCTGGATAAAACATGAAACGTGAAAGAAATGTGCTCCTGGTGGGACCTTCGGGGCTTCATTTCCTGATCGTCTGCCCAGTCCCAGTTCATTCTGCTGTCGCGGGGAAGGGAAAGGGTGAAAGAGTCCAGCTCTCAGGGCTGATGCTGCCTCCATTTTACCAAGCGCGTAGGCCGTTGGTCCCCCAAGGTCAGGACACGAGCAGCGCGCGCAGGCCCAGCAGCGCCGCGGGCAGGAGCGCGAGGCAGGGCGCGGGCACGACGCCGGGGCCGCGCAGGCAAGCTGCGTACCGGTCGAAGGCCACCTCGCGCAGCGCGCACACGTGTTCGGCGCGGCACGCCTCGTCGCAGGCCCGCGTGTCGTAACTGACCGAGTTGTAGACGTAGTAGCGCTGTAGCGCGCCCTGGTCGCTGGCGATGCGGCCCAGCGCCGCGTGCATGGAGCGGGCGCCTGCATCCGGCACCCCGTAGGCCTCGGTCACCCGGTACTCGAGCTCCCAGCGTGGCGCCCCCAGCGCGTTCGCCTGGCTCAGGTTCAAGAAGTAGGTCACCATGTCCTGCAGAGGGGACGCGAGGCGGGCGGGCCGTGAGCCGCTGTCCACTTCCGCCCCCAACCCTCCACCTTGCATTCACCTCCCGGATTCTAACATCTGTAATCACGACCACTTGTAGTATGCTTGGCAGACAAAAGCTGGTCCAAACTCCTGAGGTAACTGCATTATCATTCCCATTTCACAGATGAGGAAACCGAGTCTTAAAGAGGTTAATTCATTTGGCGAGAGTCTCACAGGTGCCTGAACAGGATTGGAACCCAAGCTGTTTACTCCATGGCCTGTGTATTTTCTGTTCCCGGGTGCATTGGAATGCCTGACTGAGAGAGGTTATAGAATTGTGTTTTGATGGGGGCTTGGGATGCACCCAAGACATCTAGAACTCAGGTGCATTTTCTGGACTAGAATGTGGAAGGCTTATCTGTCCAGTGCTTTCCACCCAAGTTTGAGGATCTGCTTCAGATCAGCAGAGGTGGGGTGAGAGGGGCTGCTGTGTATGGATGCCAACTTTCTGCTAGGCATCTACATTATTTCATTTCACACCACCTGCGGGCCAAGTGCCCATGTGCCCATACTCTTAAAAATCCTTAGCCTGCTTCTACTCTAGAGTCAAGGACCTAATGTCTCAGGCAGTCCCTGGTTTTGAATACCCGAGGTTAAGTCTCTGCACCCACCTCTTTCTGGAACTCCAACTCCAGCTTGAACATTCAGCTGCCTCCTCCCTTGGCATTTTCACTTGGATGCCATATAAACATCCCAAAGTTAACAGGAAAACCAGGCTTCTGATCTTCCCTCCAAAACCTGCTCCTCCCACAGTGATCCTGTTTCAGTAAATGGCAACCTCATCCTTTTAGGTGCTCCATTCAACGCCTTGGAGCCCTCGTTGCCTCCTCACTTTCTCTTCACCTCTCATCCAGTCCACCAGCAAATCCTGTCCACTCAGCCTTCAAAATACAGCCAGGACTTCCTTGGTGGTCCAGTGGTTAAGAGTCTGTGCTCCCAATTAAGGGTCCTTGGATTCCATCCCTGGTCAGGGAACTAGATCCTACATGCTGCAGCTGAGAGTTTCTTCCATGCCCCAACTAGAGATCCTGCATGCCACAACTAGGACCTGACGTAGCCAAATAATAAAATTAATGCTTCGAAAAATAAATCCATCCAGGATGTAGCTCTCCTCATGAGCTGCTGCAACCACCCTGGCTCACACCACTGCGACCTCTCAGGGGTTGTAGTCGCCTCCTCACCGATCCCCACATTTCCACCCTTGCCCCCTACAGCCGGTTCTTCACCCAGCAGAATAGTGATTTTTTTTTTTAATTCCAGGGTCTTACTCACAGCCTATGTGACATGACCTCTACTGTGACCCCGCAGGCCTTCTTGCCCCTCCCCCCCAACACACCCAGCCTTCCTCCTCATTCGGCAGACACTCACGTGGCTCACTCACTGACTTGACTCAGAGTTCAGATGTCACCCTATCAGTGACACTTCCTCACCCCATCTACCTGACACCACACACACATGCACGTGCTCCGTAACTGTCACCCACTGCCTCCTCACCCTCTTCTCTCCTTAGCACTGATTTCACGCCGCACTTAACTTCACTGTGTTTGTTTATTGACTGTCTCCCTCCGGTAAGGATGTCAGCTCCGGGAGAGCGGAGACTTTTGTTCACCTCTGTGTCTCCTGAGCTTACTTAGCACAGGGCCTGGCACGTGGCAGGTGCTTAACACATTTTGTTGCCTACATTAAGGAATCGTACTCCTTTGTCATTTCTGTAGTCACCAGCACAACCGAGGAGGTGTGGGATTGCTCGATGAGTAGGGGCCTGCTTGGCTGCAACCCAGTCAGTATAGAGGAGACATGGGCAGCGGGCCTCCAGTCACACTGTAAGAGACTGACTGCCAAGCCAAAGAGATCCAACGTGTCTGGGGGGCACTGGGGAGCCACTGAAGATTTTTGAACGGGAGAGAGACAAGAAGTGCTTAAGAAAGGTTAATCCCTTCTGCTCTGCTGTACCAGATGAGCTCCAGTGGGTCTGGGCGGGAGGCAGGGAGACCAAATAGGAGGCCCCGGCAGTGACCGGGGCAAAGGGCGATTTGGGGGAGAACTGATCTGACCTGGTAGCAGGATTTGGAGGTAGCTCCGGGGTTCTAATGCTGAGCTCTCAAAGGGTGGAAGTAACTTGCCCTTCCTGAGGCTCGGGTGGATTAGCTGGGGAAGGTGGTGATCCATTTAGGTCCCTCCCCCACCTCTCTGGCCCCAGCAGACCCAAGGCTCCTGACCTGCAGGCTCAGCGTAGCTCGGTCGTATTCAAACACCCGGATGCCTGGATTGTTGGCTCCATTGACCACTCCAGGTAACGTGGTTTTCCACGGGGTGACCCCAGGTATAAGGAACATGACACTGATGGGGGCACCTTCCAGGAGAGAGACAGTGGAGCTGAGAGTTTGAAGACAGGGGGAGGGAAGTGGGCTGGCCGTTGCCCTCCAGGGTGGGTACCTGCACCGTCATAGAACATCCGAAAGCTGTCGGTGTGGTGGTGCCCAAAGAACTGCCCTGCGATGACTCGGTGATGCCTCTGGACCACCTTCAGGTACTCCTCGTTGAAGCCCTCCCGGAACCATGCTTTGTTCCGTGTCTTCTCAAAGAAGCCCGGGGGCACGTGGCCGATGATGTACACCTATGAAGAAGGGGTACCCAGCAGGGGTTCAGAGCTGCTTTCCCCAACTCCTCTCCAGCCCTCACAGTCTACCCATCTCCCCAAAAGCAAGCGACAGGCTCCAAGGTACCTCCTCCCCCTTCCCTCTCCCAGGTGATTCTGGCATCTCTGTACTCAGCGATGAAGGTGCTGCATTTGCCCATACTATGCCTGCCACCCAAACCACCCTCTCCTGTTCACTTCTGTAAATTCTGACGTTACTGTTTAGTCGCTCAGTCGTGTCCGGTTCTTTGTGACCCCATAGACTGTGTAGTCCGCCAGACTCCTTTGTCTGTGGGATTGCCCAGGCAAGAATACTGGAATGGGTTGCTATTTCCTTCTCTAGGGGACCTTCCCGACCCAGGGATCGAACCCATGTCTCCTGCATTGGCAGGCGGATTCTTTACCATTGAGCCATCTGGGAAAGCGGAAGTGAAAGTTGCTCAGTCATGTCTGACTCTTTGCAATCCCATGGACTATACGGTCCATGAAATTCTCCAGGGCAGAACAGTGGAGTGGGTTGCCATTTCCTTCTCTAGGAGCCATCTGGGAAGCCCTCTGTGAATCCTGCCCATGCTGCAAAACCCTTCTTATGAAATCTTTCTGATCCTTCAGATGAGCCTTCTCCTGTTGGAGAGCTCAGGCACTGTAACCAAAACTTCCTTACTTGGTTTATAACCTCTGCTGTGTAGTAGTAACGTATGTTCACATCTTGCATTCATTGAGTCCCTCAGCTATAATGACGGTGCCTGGGCCCTTGGCCCCCACTGTGAGAGGTAGAATGGTGGGGTGGGGCAGTGGTGGCTGGTAAGGAGGGCAGTGAAGAGTGTGAGCTTTGGAGACAAACCACCGTTGGATACCAGATGTGTGTGACCTCTCTGAGCTTCAGTTTTCTCATCAGGAAGGCTACCTAACCAGTGTGGTTTTGAGAGTTCATATGTCCATATAAAGCACTTAGCAACTTATCTGATGTATAGTGAGGACTCAAAAGCACCAGCCATGAGATCCTGCCGGGATGCACTGGCCAGAGCAGGGACTCAGGCAAATGAGACACAAGGCCATTCATCAGGGGCTGCCAACCCAGCAGACTAGAGCGACATACCTCACAGGGGACTAGATGGACACGCCTCAAGGGCAAGTCATATCTCTGAGGTCTGGCCCACACTGTGGCTGCAGCTGTGCTGGACTTGGCCTCTGGAGACTGGGGTTCTAGTCTCAGTGAGTGAATGATAGTCTCTCAGGCGTGTCCGACTCTTTGCGACCCCATGGGCTGTAGCCTGGCAGGCTCCTCTGTCCATGGAATTCTCCAGGCAGGAATACTAGAGTGAGGAGCCATTTCCTACTCCAGGGGATCTCAGCCCCACCACTCGTGTGACTTGAGACCGTCACTGCCCCACCGGGAGCCTCACAGCACAATGGGTCCCAGCCTCACAGGCTGTTGTGAGGATGGAAGAAGCCCTCTCAGGTGCCAAGCTGATGAGGGACCCTCTGTGTCGTGAGCATCTTGAATGAGTGAGTGTGAGTCTGTGCCAAAGTGGGGGACTTGTTCAGGAAGAGACCCTAGGGAGGGAGGAGAGGAGCAGGGAGCCCTTACCATTTCCCCAGCCTGGGAGGCCTTGGTCAGCACTTCGTCCAGCCACTGGAACTGCTGGCTGGGGTCCGCCATGCCGGCCGTCTGCTCATTGCTGCTGTAGTACAGGTTGGTGTTGAGGACCACGATTCGCCCAGCCCCGCTCAGCCCTGGCAGTTTCTCAGAATAGAAGGCACCTAGGACATCACGGGCATGGGGGATCTGAAGGGGTCTCTTGCCCCCAGGCAGACACACTCTGTCCCCTGTTACTTCACTTGCCCACCTTCTCCTTCCTTGGCATCCCCCCTTCCCTTTTTTCCCGCAGGATGAGCATCGTGGGTAGGACCAAAGGCTCTGGAGCCAGGCTGCCTGGGTTCAAGTCCTGGTTCTACCCCTTACTACCTGTGCCACTTGGGGAAAGTTCCTTAAGGTCTCGATGCCTCAGTTTCCTCCTCCATAGAATGGGAATAACATGGGGGTGTGTTTATCCCTCTGGACTCACTGTCAGCCCTTCTCCACCCAGCTCTCTGCCCCAGGAGCAGTGGATTAAATCAATGGGTTTCTGTGCTACTGAGGGAAGGAATGAGAGGAGGTCGGGTCTCCTTGGGATGCTGTGTCCCCCATACCAGTGATTCTCAACCTGGTGATTTTGTCCCCAAGGAGACACCTGGCAATGTCTGGAGACATTTTTGGTTTTCACAATGGGAGATGTTGCTTGCAACTAGTGGATAAAGGCCAGCGATGCTGCTGAACACCCTACAATGTACAGGACAGCACCCCCCCCAACAAATTACCCCTCCCCAAATGTCAACAGTGGCAAGGTTCAGAAACCTGGCTTGAACCAAAGGTCACTGCCCCTGCAAGGGCTGTTGTGAGGAATCTAGCAGTGGACTGAGGGCAGTGCCAGGCACACAGAAAGTCCTCAAGGAATATTCACTTCTGATTCTCATTAGTATGTGGTTAAGAAGATGGGCATTGGGATCAGCCCTGGATCCTGCTCCTGAGGTTGCCTCCTCTGTTGCCCTAATGGTCCAGGAGCGACGAGAATGAAGACAGAACACAACATCTGGCGCAATGGCTCAGGGGACGAAGCAGCCTCTATTGGACTGAGGTGCAGAGTCCACTCTGAGTCCAGTTTTTATTCCTGACTGCAGACTACAAGACTTTCTCAGATCTTATCTTTCTCAAGACACATGCCATATCAGTTGAAAGTGAAAGAAAGTGAAGTCACTCAGTGGTGTCCTACTCTTTGTGACCCCATGGACTATAGCCTACCGGGCTCCTCCATCCGTCCATGGGATTTTCCAGGCAAGAGTAGTGGAGTGCCATTTTCTTCTCCTCTATCAGTTACATATCTCCTAAATATCATGGACTACACTGATATAGTCCAGATCTCCTTGCGTTTACCCCAGGCCATTCCCTTCTGGGCTAGTCTCGGGAACAATTAGCAAGTGCAGAGACAGCATTCATGCCTGACAGCGAGCATTCCAAGGTCCATGCTTTTATGATCCTAGTCATAATCCCTTCTGGGTCTGGCCCTGGCATTTTTAACAAGGCTATAATTCTAAGAAAGACATGAAAAATAATCACCAATATAGTTTCTCTGTGAAGTTTCTCAAGGCTTTGAAAGTACATTATTAGGAATTTCCACTGCATCCTCTAAGCTAGGTGACCTTGGCCAAGTGACTTAGTATATTCAAGCCTCAGTCTCCTAATCTGTAAAATGGGGATAAAATCAGTTCCTATTTCACGGAGGTGTTGTGAAAATGAAATTAGATCAGTCTTTGGCATAAAGGGCTCCTTACAGTAGCACATGATGTTAGTACCTTCTTTGAAGAGAGTGACAGATTCGTTACTGAGCCAGGGTCGCCACAGCTCTGCTACCTGGTTGTAGATATTGTTGCTCCCTGCAGGTAATTGGTTTTTGGGGTGAAAGTCATGATTTCCCAAAGCAGCGTAGACTTTAGTATCTGGGAGGAAAAAAATAAATATAAAAATATATATGGAGGACTCTCCTGGTGGTCCAGTGGCTAAGACTCCACGCTCCCAATGCAGAAGGCTGAGGTTTGATCTCTGGTCAGGGACCTAGATTTCACATGCCGCAACTAAAAAACTCCTTCATGCTGCAACTTAAGATCCCACGTGCTGCGATCAAGATCAAAGATCCCTCATGCTGCAACTAAGACCCAATGCAGCCAAATAAAATCTGGAAACGCTGAGCTCTGCCAGAAGAGGTCATAGAATTCCCGTGAGGAATTGTCCACAGAGCCAGAAGTCATAACTATAACTGCCTGGGAAAAGAAACTCCTCTGTAATATAGATGCAAGCAGCCATAAGCATTCATTTAAGAGAAAACACAGATCCTTGGAATCCCAAAGACAGATGAGAAGGGAGGGACCCTGTCCCAGTTTATAATCAGATAAGGTGGGAGTTCCCAGAGAAACAGGACCAGACTTGGATTTCTTGACCTAAAGTGAAAGTGAAAGTGAAGTCGTCTTTGTGACCCCATGGACTGTAGCCTACCAGGCTTCTCTGTCCATGGGAGTGGATTGCCATTTCCTTCTCCAGGGGATCTTCCCAACCCAGGGATTGAACCCAGTTCTCCCACATTGTAGACAGAAGCTTTACCATCTTAGCCACCAGGGAAGTCCTGTTTCTTAACCTAAGAGAAGGTATTTTGGGCCTAAGCCATTCAGGGATGTAAGCCTGGCTCAGTAATGAAGATCTTAAGGGAACAAAAGGACAGACCTTGTCATCAGGGAAGAGAAGAAACAGGCGCAAGATAATGAATCAGTTGTAAAGACTTAGTTCTGTATCAAAGGTAAACATTAGCCTAAAGCACTTTCTCGAGCTGTTTTATAGAATTTAACCCCTGCAATCTCAAAAATGACAGAATGACCTCTGTTCATTTCCAAGGCAAATCATTCAATATCACTGTAATCCAAGTCTATGCCCCAACCAGTAACGCTGAAGAAGCTGAAGTTGAACGGTTCTATGAAGACCTACAAGACCTTTTAGAACTAACACCCAAAACAGTGTCCTTTTCATTGTAGGGGACTGGAATGCAAAAGTAGGAAGTCAAGAAACACCTGGAGTAACAGGCAAATTTGGCCTTGGAATGCGGAATGAAGCAGGGCAAAGGCTAATAGAGTTTTGCCAAGAGAACACACTGGTCATAGCAAACACCCTCTTCCAACAACACAAGAGAAGACTTGACACATGGACATCACCCGATGGTCAACACCGAAATCAGACTGATTATATTCTTTGCAGCCAAAGACGGAGAAGCTCTATACAATCAGCAAAAACAAGACCGGGAGCTGACTGTGGCTCAGATCATGAACTCCTTATTACCAAATTCAGACTTAAATTGAAGAAAGTGGGGAAAACCACTAGACCATTCAGGTATGACCTAAATCAAATCCCTTATGATTATACAGTGGAAGTGAGAAATATATTTAAGGGACTAGACCTGATAGACAGAGTGCCTGACGAACTATGGAATAAGGTTTGTGACATTGTACAGGAGACAGGGATCAAGACCATCCCCAAGAAAAAGAAATGTAAAACAGCAAAATGGCTGTCTGAGGAGGCCTTACAAACAGCTGTGAAAAGAAGAGAAAGGAAGAGCAAAGGAGACAAGGAAAGATATACCCATTTGAATGCAGAGTTCCAAAGAATAGCAAGGAGAGATAAGAAAGCCTTCCTCAGAGATCAGTGCAAAGAAATAGAGGAAAACAACAGAATGGGAAAGACTAGAGATCTCTTCAAGAAAATTAGAGATACCAAGGGAACATTTCATGCAAAGATGGGCTCGATAAAGGACAGAAATGGTATGGACCTAACAGAAGCAGAAGATATTAAGAAGCGGTGGCAAGAATACACAGAAGAACTGTACAAAAAAGATCTTCACGACCCAGATAATCATGATGGTGTGATCACTCACCTAGAGCCAGACATCCTGGAATGTGAAGTCAAGTGGGCCTTAGAAAGCATCACTATGAACAAAGCTAGTGGAGGTGATGGAATTCCAGTTGAGCTGTTTCAAATCCTAAAAGATGATGCTGTGAAAGTGCTGCACTCAATATGCCAGCAAATTTGGAAAACTCAGCAGTGGCCACAGGACTGGAAAAGGTCAGTTTTCATTCCAATTCCAAAGAAAGGCAATGCCAAAGAATGCTCCAACTACCGCACAATTGCACTCATCTCACATGCTAGCAAAGTAATGCTCAAAATTCTCCAAGCCCAGGCTTCAGCAATACATGAACCATGAACTTCCAGATGTTCAAGCTGGTTTTAGAAAAGGCAGAGGAACCAAAGATCAAATTGCCAACATCCGCTGGATGATGGAAAAAGCAAGAGAGTTCCAGAAAAACATCTATTTCTGCTTTATTGACTATGCCAAAGCCTTTGACTGTGTGGATCACAGTAAACTGTGGAAAATTCTGAAAGAGATGGGACTACCAGACCACCTGACCTGCCTCTTGAGAAACCTGTATGCAGGTCAGGAAGCAACAGTTTGAACTGGACATGGAAAAACAGCCTGGTTCCAAAGAGGAAAAGGAGTACATCAAGGCTGTATATTGTCGCCCTGCTTATTTAATTTTTATGCAGAGTACATCATGAGAAACACTGGGCTGGAGGAAGCACAAGCTGGAATCAAGATTGCAGGGAGAAATACCAATAACCTCAGATATGCAGATGACACCACCCTTATGGCAGAAAGTGAAGAAGAACTAAATAGCCTCTTGATGAAAGTGAAAGAGGAGAGTGAAAAGGTTGGCTTAAGGCTCAACATTCAAAAAACTAAGATCATGGCATCTGGTCCCATCACTTCATGGCAAATAGATGGGGAAACAGTGGCTGACTATTTTTTTGGCCTCCAAAATCACTGCAGATGGCAATTGCAGCCATGAAATTAAAAGACGCTTACTCCTTGGAAGGAAAGTTATGACCAATCTAGACATTATATTAAAAAGCAGAGACATTACTTTGTCAACAAAGGTCCGTCTAGTCAAGACTATGTTTTTTCCAGTGGTCATGAATGGATGTGAGAGTTGGAATATAAAGAAAGCTGAGCGCCAAAGAATTGATGGTTTTGAACTGTGGTATTGAAGACTCTTGAAAGTCCCTTGGACTACAAGGAGATCCAACCAGTCCAACCTAAAGGAGATCAGTCCTAAATATTCATTGGAAGGACTAATGCTGCAGCTGAACTCCAATACTTTGGCCACCTGATGCAAAGAGCTGACTCATTTGAAAAGACCCTGATGCTGGGCAAGATTGAGGGCAGGAGGAGAAGGGGATGACAGAGGATGATATGGTTGGATGGCATCACGGACGCAATGGACCTGAATTTGGGTAGATTCCGGGAGTTGATGATGGACTAGGAGGCCTGGCATGCTGCAGTTCGTGGGGGTCACAAAGTGTCGGACACAGCTGAGTGACTGAACTGAACTGAACTGAACCCCTGCAACCACTAGGTCATGGGGTCACAAAGAGTCACCTGTCACTAAGACAGGACTTAGCAACTGAACAACAACAACAATCACCATATCTACTGAAACCTAAGGGATGATAATATTGACCTTTTCTGACCCTCATGACTTTAATCAGCCAAAGCATGGACTCTCTCAACTTTGCCCTAATTCTATATTGAATTCTCCTGCTTAGGCCGCTTAAAACTCCCTAGCTTAAAACTGCCCCAATTTTACTGTTCAGGGAACCACTGATTTGGGAAAGATTCCTGGTGTTCTCCTTATTTGTTGCAAGTAGTAAATCTTTCCTTCTCCTGACATTTAGCTTGGTTGTGTCTTTTGGCCTAACACCCACCAAGAGTCAAACCTAGTTTTGGGGTAATAGGTTTTTGCTGTGTCTATGTGCTGGACACTTCTAGAAGCTCCTCACAAGCATAAACTCCGTGAGGGCACCACCTGGCATCATGTTCATGACCAAGTCTGCTGTCCCTAGAATGCTGTCTCACCCATAGGAGACACATTTGTTGACGGACTAAATGAATGAATAGGTTACCTTACTTAGTCCTCGCAACAGCCGTCTGGGCAGGTACCGTTATTTTCTTCTCTAACACCGAGCATCCAGGGCATGGCCCACCTGGAGCATGGCAGAGCCTGCACTGGGGCCCGAATCAGTTTGCCGTGCACACCCATGTGCACCATCAGCCACAGTGGAGAGGCAGGGGCCAGTGTCCACAGCGACTCTGATGAGGAACCCAGGTGCACATGGCAAGAAGGACTTACAACATGGAACCAAAATCTCAAATTTCAGCCTCTGCCTCCTCTCCAACTTGTTGCTTCAACTTATTTATCTTTATAATGGGGACTGTTCTGCTTGACCCATGTTGCTACCATTCTCAAATAAGATTAGGCCTTGTTTCACCTCTTCCAATTTGTTCTCATTTTAACATCTCTACCAGTGGGCCATGTCTTACCATTGAGGCCAGGAGAAAGCGCTGTGTCATACTTTAATGGACAGTGTTTTGTTTTTATTTTTTCTTAGCAATACATAAAACAATGAAACATCTTACAGTCAATGGTATCTCAGATTTAGGAAATTCAATACCTGTGCAAGCATGTTATGAACTATAAAATCTTATCATTTACACTTATATGTTAAATCATAATAATAAAGCATTTTCTTATCCATTATTTCACTTTTATTCGTGAAGCTGCACGTGGAGCAAAGAAAAGAGCTCTCAGAGTAAGATCTGAGTTTGAGTCCCTCCCTAGGAACTGACTAGCTTTGTCCCATAGATTTGTTATCTATACACTGGGAATAATACCTGTTATTGAAGTGCCCTGGTTTGAGCCTGTGTGGCTGTGTGTTAGTCGCTCAGTCATATCCGACTCTTTGCAACCCCATGGACTGTAGCCTGCCAGAATCCTCTGTCCATGGAATTCTCCAGGCAAGAATACTGCAGTGGGTTGCTGTTCTCTTCTCCAGGGAATCTTTCTGACCCAGGGATTGAACCTGGGTCTCCTGCATTGCAGGCAGATTTTGTTTTTACCGTCTGAGCCACCAGGGAAGCCCCAGTGATTTCTGCTGGAAGATTAACTAGCCCAAGCAGGTCTGAGTTGGTTGAGTCGAGGTACACAGACTGGAAGTGTCCAGTCAGCTTCTCTGCACAAATTGATTTACATTGAGGGAAGGAGGTGTCAGAAAGGAGGTTGCCTCAAGGACAGATGTGGGAATTGTGGGGCGGTGGGGGGGTCCCTCCTGGAGTGAGAGTGGTAGGTATGAGATGTCCTCAAACCAGGATCTGCATCCCAAACCTTGCCTGTTTTCTTGACCACAAGGGTCACATTTGTCTTCAGTAAAACTGAGGCAGTAATAACACCTCTCTCTAGGATTATCCTGACAGCGAAGGAACTAGGGCATATATACAATATTCTCAGAGGAGGGCCTGACACAGCACTTGATACATAGATACAGGACTTCCCAGGTGGTGCTAGTGGTAAAGAACCCGCCTGCCAATGCAGGAGACTATGAGAAACACGGGTTTGAGAAATGCGGGCTTGATCCTTGGGTCAGGAAGAGCCCCTGGAGGAGGGCATGGCAACCCACTCCAGTATTCTTGGCTGGAGAATCCCCACGGACAGAAGCGCCTGGGGGGCTACAGTTCATGGGGTCGCAAAGAGTCGGACATGACTGAAGCGACTTAACACACACACACATAGATACATATAATTGTTCTTGCTGCTATTACCTACAATTTGTTATCACTATTCTGTATCTGGGTCCTGAGAGACCCATGATGAAGACCTCCAGAGGAAACAGCTGTACCAGAACCCCAGGGCGATTGGGGTAGGGGTGGAGGTTGGGACCTAGGCTCTGCTTTCACAGGCCTCCCACTGGCAGGCCGAGAGCCTGACTCAGACTCCAGGATCTTGTGTTTGGCACAGCCTGCTTAAAGCCATTTTTAAGGACCATTAGATGGGGCCCCCCACCACAGTCTTCCTGTCATGTCCTGCGGGGCTGCGGCCATAATCACTCACAGTCCTGGCTGCTCGCCCAGGCTCGGAAGGCCTTGGATGCACCACAAAACAGCACTTTGGCCGAAAATCTGCATCTCCCAGAAGTCCCAGCAGCCAAGATGGTTTGAGAAGAGTAGATGGCAATTCCAGGGCCATAGCAGGACGCAAAGGCTGTGTGCAAGCCCACGTGAGACTTTCCCAGGGACAATGCCTAAAAGTAACTGTAGACGTCTTGAGAAGGGGCTGTAAGTCTGGTGTTATACAGGCAGGACAGAAACCAGTGAAATGTCAGGCATTTCCGTTAATAAAAAAGAAACAGGTCCAAAATGGAGTTACTTGTGCTAAACCCTAGGTCTGCAAACCAAATGTTAACCAAGTTAATACCTAACCTAACAAGTTTCAGCCTCTCCCAAGAATGTGACCTTTAAACAGTCAATATGGAATTAACATTAGGGAGCACTAGTGAGGAAATCTTGGACAGATCCCACCTTTCCCCTAAAGGAAGGTAACCTTGCCTGAAACAATCCCTTTTTGCTAGAATCTTTCTTTCTCCTCCACCCTCTTCTGTCTGTAAAACCTTCCATTTGTACAGCTCCTAGGAGCCCCTTTCCTTTTTTTTTTTTTTCCCATCTTTTTTCTCTTTTTGGCTGTACCACACACCATGTGGGATCTTACTTCCCCGACCAGGGATCGAACTTGGGCCCCGTGCATTGAAAGCACAGAGTCTTAACCACTGGACTGCCAGGGAAGTCCCTGGAGCTCCTTTCTGTTTTCTAGATGGGATGCTGCCTGAGTCATGAATTCTTGAATAAAGTCAAATAGATCTTCAGATTTGCTCAGTTGAATTTGGTTTTTAACACCATTAATAGGATTCTGTGTGTATTCACAAGCGGACAAGCTCTCATTCATGTCCCTTACAGTGTTCCTGGAAGGTAAGACCTGATTGCTGTGACGCGCCTGGTGCGGGACCTGGCCGGCAGCCATCATCATCGTGGGGGAAGGTCATTCCTTTGCACTTTGGTGCTGTTTTCCTCCCGCTGTGCCAAGCACTGCCTGGGTGTCAGGGAACATTATGGGGACCCAGGACGCAATCTTACCTGGAAAGGCCTCCCTGATGAGCTGAGTCAGCTGCTTCACTATTTGTAGCACGGCCACCTCACTCAGCCTCTCATTGGGCACGTGTGGTGTGTCATCGCTGCAAAACACAAGCAGCTCGGGAAGTGGCGCAAAGGAAAGAAGGGACGGCTCCACCGTGAGAAGCCAGCCCTGCCCAGACCAGCTGCAGGACTGGGCCTCAGACAGCTACTGGGAGGGAGGGACCGGGCTGGAGCTGGGAGTCACACCGGGCAGAGCTCAAGCCCTGGCTCTGCCATTAACCTGCTGTGGGTCCCTGGGCTGGTTGTTTAGCCTCTCTGAACTTCCACGAGCTCATCTGTAAAATAGGGACAATATGGAACTTCAGAGTATCTGTGGGGCTTCAACAAAGAAAGTTCCGGAATCTCTGTGCCAAGTGACTGCAGCCACGAAGTTAAAAGATGATTGCTCTTCTGAAGAAAAACTATGACAAACCTACACAGAGTATTAAAAAGTAGAGACTTCACTTTGCTGGCAAAGATCCATATACTCAGAGCTATGGTTTAGTTGTGTACTGATGTGAGAGTTGGACCATAAAGAAAGCTGAGCCCCAAAGAATTAATACTTTTGTGGTGTTGGAGAAGACTCTTGAGAGTCCCTTGGACTGCAAGGAGATCAAACCTGTCCATCCTAAAGGAAATCAACCCTGAATATTCATTGGAAGGACTGATGCTGCAGCTGAAGCTCCAGTACTTTGGCCACCTGATGCGAAGAGCCGACTCATTGGAAAGATCTTGATGCTGGGAAAGATTGAAGGCTAAAGGAGAAGGCAACAGAGGATGACATGGTTGGATGGCATCATTGACTCGGTGGGGTGGAGAAGCCGATCTGAGTTCATTCCTTGCCCCAAGGGTTCTGAGGAGTGTGGATCTGCCTTCATAATAAAGCATCTGGATGTACTCTGGCAGGTCCAGGGCCTGCCCCAGGACCATTTAGCCCCCACCCGACCCCTCATTTGACAGACCTAAATTCCTGGATCCATCTTAGAAAGGTGCAGCAAGAAGGAAGAAGAAGAGGGAAGGGAGGTTTGAGGAAAGAAGGAGGAAGGGAGGTTTGGGAGTGATAGGAGCCCCCACAATCTAAAGCCTGAGGACTCTGCTGGACTGAGCACAGCAACTGTGCCCCAAGACTCCCAGGGGCAGTTAACTAGCTGAATCATACGGAGACCACTACTGGCAGTCCACACTGGCTCACTTTGTGCCAGGTACCTGCCGTGTGTTGAACCCATTTCCACTCATTTATTCTTCATAATAACCCTACAGTGGAGCTTCTATTGTTATCCCATTTGACAGATAAAGAGACCAAGGCACAGAAAGGTGAAGAGTCCTGCCTAAGAGTATACAACCAGACAGTGGTGGAGCCAGGGTTTGAACCAGTCAGCCCGGCTCCAGAGTTTATGCTCACATCCATTACATTCTACAGTGTCTCTGACACCCTCATGAGGACAGCAGGAGGGGCCTTGGAGCCCTGTCCTCCCTGGGGACAGGCCAGGAATCCAAAGACATCAGAACAAAATTCCATTTTCCCCTAGTCTGGAACATTTAATTCTGTGTGATAGAAAACATATTCAATTGGTACAGGTTAATCCCCAAGGGATTGCGAGTCTCCCAGGAGAGGCCAAATTTCTTAGAAACTGAAGAATTAAAAGGGGCCCTAGAGGTCCTCTCATCCAGTGTCATAACCTCTGCAAATCCCAGAGATTTCCCAGAAAAATCATGCTTTTCTGTTAAAGGATGGTGAATTTCTCAGAGGGAGCATGTCTTTTAGAATGTTACTCATTTCTCAGGGAGCAGGGGGCCAGAGTCATGGCCTAAAACTCACTTTCTCCTTGGATTGATTCCTGAGCCCCGGGAAACCAGAACTGCCCAGGCTTCTCTGGGAGACGGTCACATTTCTTAAGGGTCCAGCCTTACTCCACCCACTACTGTCCATGTGAGGGTCATTCCGGTCACTCCCATGTCACAGTGAGTGACAGCTAGGGCCGTCGTGGGTTTGCTCCACCTTATGGAAGTGTCTATAGAGGCTAGAAGAGGGCGTGGGAAGCCAGAGCTCCACCCAGCCCTCTTCACCTGCTCTCTAGCTCACCACTTCCTACAGGAAGTCCTCCCAGTTTCACCAGAGGGAGTCAGGTGCCCTGTGAAACTCCCCAACCTGCTCAGTGCCCCTCTCCTTGCTGGGATAGCATGGTCAGCGACCTCGTCTCTATCACCCAGGAAACCTTGAGTTCCCTGAAGGAGGGTCGGGGTCCCTATTATCTCTGTTCCCTCATGTCTGCCCAGGGGTGAGCACAGGGCAGGCTGATCTACCAAGAGAGGGAGGGAAGGATCAAGTGAGTGAAGGGGGGACCACGAGCGCTGAGGGAAGTTGAAGGACTTACAGCAGCATCCTTGGAGGAGTAGCAGAAATGGCATCGCGACGGCTGAGCTGAAATTGCCCCTCAAGCCCTCTCTTTGCAGGCTAAGCTCTGACCAGGGAGGACCCCCAAGGCCAGGCAGCCAGCGGTGGCCCACAGCTGGCCAGGACACTTGGTCCCAATGCTGACCCACCTTCAGCCCTCCTAACTTTCTCCTTTCCCTGCATTTGGGTCTCTGAGGCTCGCAGTCCCTAAACGCTGGTGGGAGTGGCAGCAGGGTTCATCCCCCGACTTGAAATCCAGGACTTCCCCACATGCCCAAGCATGCCATGACTGTGTCCCCAGCCTCAGTGAACGCCAAGTTCTGCTGAGTCTGGGAGACACGAGGTCAAGGGCACAGACCCTGGAATCAGCCAGGCCCAGGCTCCCATGGACAAGCTTTGAGTTTCATCCTCTCTGCAACAGGGCTGGTGTGAGGACTAAGGGAGATGGTTTGGAGCAGGTGCCAGGAGGGCCGGGGGCACTCGCAGTGGCCAGGGAAGGGTAGCTGCGGTGACGGCTCTCACCCAGTCCAAAGGATGAAGTCCGGCTCTGGCTCGATCTCCTTCATGGCATAGATGGAGGAGTTGATGAGGATCCAGGGAGAATCACAGAGGTAGTCGCCCCAGGGGCCTGCGTTGGGCACTGGCTGGGAGCCTGCAGACGGGCATACCTGGAGAGGATCTTCAGACACCTTGTAGTCAGGGTCCAGGTGCAGGTCAGAGATGTGCCAGAACTTCCCTGCAGGGACAAGGAGACCCCTCTAATATGGGTTCCTCCCTGAGCCTGGCTGGGGAGGGATAGGGGAACCCTGGGGTAGGAGAGGGGAGTTTACACAGGTGAAAGGAAGTTTTCTCCAAATCCAGGGTGGGCTTTGCCCAGGGAGGCGCTGAGCAGAACAGAAAATAGGCTTGGTTCTGTCCCTGACCTCTGACCTTTGACAAGACCCTTTCTATCTCCCCACATCTCAGTGTTCCCAGCAGCAGGAGGAGGGATTGGACTGTATGACCTTCAGGAATCCTTCAGGAGTTCTGTGTAGAGTGCTTGTTTTAAAGTAAAGATGAGTTAAACACCCAGGCTCTGGAACCACGTACTAGCTGTGCGACTCTGGGTGAGATGCTTCACCTCTCTGAGCCAATAACTAGAGCTAAATGTTATGCTCTAGGGAAACATATACAAAAATCTGGGAGAAGGCTTACACACCAAAGGCATCATAAGATCTTGCTAATTAATACCAGCAAAAAGCTGGGGAATACGTGTGGAAATAAAAAAGAAAGAAGGCTGAGCACCAAAGAATTGATGTGTTTGAACTGTGGTGTTGGAGAAGACTCTTGGACTGCAAGGATATCAAACCAGTCAATCCTAAAGGAAATCAACCCTGAATATTCATGGGAAGGACTAATGCCGAAGCTGAAGTTCCAATACTATGGCCACCTGTACAAAGAGCTGACTCATTAGAAAAGACCCTGATGCTGGGAAAGATTGAAGGCAGAAGAAGGGGATGACAGAGGGTGAGATGGTTGGATGGCATCACTGACTCAGCGGACATGAGTTTGAGCAGGCTCCCAGAGATAGTGATGGACAGGGAAGCCTGGCGTGCTGCAGTCCATGGGGTCACAAAGAGTCGGACATGATTGAGCTACTGAACAACAAAAATGTGTGGAAATGGTGTTTATGAGTAGTAGACCAGAAAAGGTGGAATGTCATTTCAGACTGGCTTGAATTTCTCATTGTGGGCCTACTTGTTAGTGACTCTGGATATAAGGTGAAACGCCAAAAATCTCTAGGTGTAACACAAAGAAGGGAATCTAAAGAAACGGGCTTTGGAGTGGCTTTCTCATCTGCATCCAGCACAGGGCCTGGTGTAAGTGGTTTCAACCATGCCTATTGAAGGAGAGGTTGAACAGGTTTGGCCTCTCCCCTAATTCCTGTTTCCAGAATTTCCTCACTTTCCACCATTGCTCTCACTTCCTCCTCCACTTCCTGTGTCACTCAGCACCAACAGTCAACACCCACCCATCCCAGTAAAATGGGCCTGGGCCTGGGAGTCTGCCTTCTATTGCCTTCAGGGTTGGCTAGCCAGTCCCCGCTCTTTCCACCCTCCCTGCCTCCCTTCCCCCAGTGACTCTGAACCAAAGGTAAAGTCTGGACCCTGATCTCACTCCTTGATGCTTCTGAGCTTTGGCCCACCTCTCCTGATCTAAACCTGGTCTCCAGAAAGAATCAGAAACTTGTTCATAACAAGGTGCACACGACTGATTAAACAAACCGTGGTCCCTCCCTCGATCATTATATAATCATCCTCCTCACAGCCCTGAAGGGATTGATCATTATCCCCTTTCCATTTTGGTGATAAGGAGATGAAAGTTCAGAGGTCAACGTGCTTAGGATCACATGGTAAACGCTGGGGGCCAGCGGCGGGGGCGCAGGAGGGTGGAGGCGGGGGGAGTCCTCGGCTCCCTAATCACTCCCAGGAAAATGTGATTTGCTAAGGGGGTAAAATCAATGCCTTTTATTTTAACTCCTTTTGTAGATCGTCTATGCCTGCATTTTAAGTTTTTACCCTAACTGAGAGTCTCTGTCTATAATGGGGGGAAGTGAAACTTTTCACACGAATAGTGATCACTAACATATTTGAAATTACAACTACAGGGGCAACATCCTAATGAAGAGAAAAGAAAGCAACCATCCCATTTCATCAAGAAAGCGGGCAGAGTTGGGGGGCTTTCCTGCCGATGGCGGTAAGTGGGTCGCACCTGCTTCCAGTCAGGCCGGCCAGGTTGGCTATGGAAGCTTGAGAAACTTTTTCCTTCTGTCTGGCACGCGGGGCCCTTGCTTCCTCTGCAGACCATACAGAGGTCATCCGTTTGCCTCAAGCAGGCACTTTCTCAGCAAACCACAAACGTGGAGCAGCTCTTCCCCTCTGATGTCAGCCCTCAAAGTTCTCAATGAGCATTTCTTCACTTCAGAAACTCCTTGTCTGCGGCTCGAGTGTCAGCTGTTGGTGTTTCTCTCTTCTGGCAAGTTCCGGACTAGTCAGAGTAGAACTGGAACTCCTTCCAGGCTCCCTTGTGCTTCCTATGACCTCTCCGTGCAAACGTGAGTGTGCGTGTGCGTGCGTGTGCATGTGCGTATGTGTGTGTGTGTGTGTGTGCAGATGCTTGCCTTTATGCCCACAGCCTTAAAGGCCTGACTTTGGGAGCAGTCAGGAGAGTGGAAAGAATGGCGGAGAGGGCCAGAGGTTCAGACACGGGCAGACCTCAGGCTCCAGTCTCCTCACTGTGGCAGCCGACCATAGACCCCTCCTCTTCTCCTTGGCCCCAACCCCGCCCACTCGCTCTCCTCCCAGGACCTCTTTCGTGACTCTGCCGCTTTCCCCAGTCCTCTCGGGTCATCGCACGGCTGCCTTCTCTTCTTCATTGAGGTCTCAGCTGGAGAATCATCTCCTCAGATAAGACTTCTCTGACTGCCTTTGCTCAAGTTCCACTTCTTCCCACCCATCTGGTCTCTAGCTGGGTGACTCCAAATGACCCTCCCATTTTATTTTTTCAGAGCACTCTCACACATGAAATTATCTTGTTGACTTGGCTGTTGGACATCTGCCCTGTCTACAGTGTCAGAGTGCTTGATCCCAGAATGCTTTCATGGTACATCTATGCTACCCATAAGAGAACGGAGCCACAGGCTTCTGTGGAATTAGTCACAGACTGTAAGGAATCGAGGTCTAATTATCATGTCATGGAGAAGAAGGTGAGCACAAGGACCCTGAAGAGGGAGGCAGGTTACTGGGTTTCCTCATCCCGGGCCCCTTGGACTGCAAGGAGATCAAACCAGTCAATCCTAAAGGGAATCAATCCTGAATATTCATTAGAAAGACTGATGTTGCAGCTGAAGCTCCCATACTTTGGCCATCTAATGCAAAGAGCCGACTCATTAGAAAAGACCCTGATTCTGGGAAAGACTGAAGGCAGGAGGAGAAGGGGACGACAGAGGGTGAGATGGTTGGATGGCATCACTGACTCAATGGACATGAGTTTGAGCCAGCTCCGGGATATAGTGAAAGACAGGGAAGCCTGGCGTGCTGCAGTCCATGGGGATGCAAAGAGCTGGAGACAACTGAGTGCCTGAACAACAGCAACAACCCAGGCTGAGGACTCTGAGCAAGCCAGTTGGGCTGAGGGTGTTTGACATCTGGTCTACTTCTCTATAACCATCAAATAAGACAGTGAACAAGAAAGGGCCTGTCCAAAGCACATGAAAAGATGCTCAACATCACTAATTACTAGAGAAATGCAAATAAAAACTGGTCACAGCAGTCAGAAGGGCCATTATCAAAAAGCCTACAAACAATAAATGCTGGTGAGGTTGTGGAGAAAAGGAAACCCTCATACACTGTTGGTGGGAATGCAAACTGGTAGAGTCACTATGGAGTAGAGTATGGATGTTCCTTAAAAAACTGAAAATAGAACTATTATATGATCCAGCAGTCCCACTCCTGGCCATATACCCAGAAAAAAAAGATAATTTGAAAAGATACATGCACTCCCATGTTCATTGCAGCACTATTCACAAATGGCCAGGACATAGAAGCAACCTAAATGTCCACCAACAGAGGACTGGATAAAGAAGATGTGGTATGTATGCAATGGAGTATTACTCGGCCATTAAAAAGAACAAAACAATGCCATTTGCAGCAACATGGATGGACCTAGAGATTCTCATTGGAGAAGGAAATGGCAACCCACTCCAGTACTCTTGCCTGAAAAATCCCATGGATGGAGGAGCCTGGTGGGCTAAACCTCTTGGGCTTGCTAAGAGTGGGACACGACCAAGGGACTAACACACAGAGATTCTCATACTGAGTGAAGTCAGATAGAGAAAGACAAATATCATATGATATCACTTATATGTGGAATCTTAAGAAAAAAAAAGGGTACAAATGAACTTATCTACAAAACAGAAATAGATTTACAGAGGTAGAAAATAAACTTATGGTTGGGGGGAGGTAACAAGAGGGGGAGGGATAAACTGGAAGATTGGGAATTGACACACACACTACCGTATACAAAATAGATACTAATAAGGGCCTACTGCGTAGCACAAGGAACTCTACTCAGTGCTCTGTGATGGCCTGTGTGGTAGGGAAACCTAAAAAGGAGTGGATTTATGTGTTTGTACAGCAGTTTCACTTTTTCCCAGATTCACACCTGGGATTGGCACAACACTATAGATCGATCATACTTCAACAAAAATTTTAAAAAAGGAAAATATGATGTTTAATTTCTGTACATATTTTATTCATGTGAAAGTCAGTGGTGTCCACTCTTTGTGACCCCATGGACCATACAGTCCATGGAATTCTCCAGGCCAGAATACTGGAGTGGGTAGCCTTTCCCTTCTCCAGGGTTTCTTCCCAACCCAGCGGTCAAACCCAGGTCTCCCGCATTGCGGGCGGATTCTTTACCAGCTGAACCACAAGGAAATCTCAAGAATACTGGATTGGGTAGCCTACCCCTTCTCCAGCGGATCTTCCCAAACCAGGAATCTAACTGGAGTCTCCTGCATTGCAGGTGGATTCTTTACCAACTGAGCTATCAGGGAAGCCCACTGATGAATATACAATAATTTAATCAATGCTACTGATGGACTGATGCTGAAGCTGAAACTCCAATACTTTGGCCACCTAATTTGAAGAACTGACTCATTGGAAAAGATCCTGATGCTGGGCAAGATTGAAGGCAGGAGGAGAAGGGGATGACAGAGGATGAGATCATTGGATGGCATTACCGACTCGATGGACATGAGTTTGTTTGAGCAAGTTCCATGAGTTAGTGATGTACAGGGAAGCCTGGCGTGCTGCAGTCCTTGGGATTGCAGAGAGTCGGACATGACTGAGTGACTGAACTCAACTGAATTAATGCTACATAATATTTATATTTCTTTCAGTTTTTTTTTTTTTACCCACTGTAAATTATAATGCTTTTTTCTTTCTTTACTTTTTAAAAACATTTTTTTGGAGTATAAGTTGATTAAAATGTTGCATTTGTTTCTGCTAGACAACAAAGTGAGTCAGTTGTGCAGATGCATGTACCCACCTCTTTTGGATTCTTATCCCACGTGGGTCATTGCAGAGTGTTAAGGGAGTTCCCTGTGCTAGCCTATAGATTATAGTGCTTTTTTTCTTAAGAATAAAAACTCCAGTAGAGAAAGATGTGAACATTTCAAGGCTTTTATTCATGTACTAGATATCTCACTGAAGATGTGAATATTATAAAAAATGTTTGCCAATTTGGTTGGTGAAAAATGAGATCTCATTAGTTATTTTGCATTTCTTGAATTTCTAGTGAATCTGAATATTTTAAATATGTTTATTGGCCACTTGTATTTCTTTTTTGGTGACTTTTCTACTTGTGTGTTCTTTGCCTGTTTCTATTGAAAGAAAGAAAGTGAATGTCAGTCAGTCATGTTTGACTCTTTGCGACCTCATGGGCTATTCATGGAATTCTCCAGGCCAAAATCCTAGAGTAGCCTTTCCCTTCTCCAGGGGACTTTCCCAACCCAGGGATCGAACCCAGGGTCTCCCATATTGCAGGCAGATTCTTTATTTCTATTGAGGTGTTCCATTATTTTTCTTAGTTTGTGAGAGCCCTTGTCTGTATAACATTAACCCTTTATCTATCATATATGCTGGAACATTGGAAGGGGGGATAAAGACTTCCTTTTCTGCTTCTCCTGGTAAGTAAAATTAAGCAAAGAAGCAGGCTACAAAACTATATATGTAGTGTGGTAGTCATTTTATTTTTAAAAGCACATAAAAATGAAGAGAAACATTTATAAGGAACCCGATGAAAAAGTTAATGACTTTTTAAATACTTTTTTCTATTTTTCCTTTTTTTTTTTTTAATCAGTGAAGATATTTAAACTACAATTGGTGTGTCCTTTTCCTCCCAATTAGATTTTAAAAGTTCCTAGGGGACAGAGATAACGATGCTTCACTTGTCCCCTGCAGTGGCTTACAATTGTCTGACAAATAAATGCAATGGTGAATTAACATTTTTATTTTATTTAACTGTAAGAGTTTTACTCTCAGAGGTATTTTCTTGTTACTTTCACTGTGGTCTTGGTTGGTTGCCCTGGGAAGCAGTGGAATGAAATAGTTGTTTAAGAGACTAATTATAGAAAAGGCAGTGTGTGGTGCTCAGGATATAGCTATAGGAAGCAACCTTGGAAGCTGTCAGTTAACATCTTCAGTTAACCTCCTTGCCTGGTCCCTCAAGCTCTCTCCGAGTCTTGCTCATGAAGTATAGACACCCACTGACACCAGCCAGATACAGGCCGTGTCACTGTGTCACTCAGACCCCATTGTTAGACAAAGTTCTACTAAAATAAAAACTTCCTTCTCTACTTTTCTTTTCCCCAAGAGATCTTTTAAAAAATATTTATTTATTTGGCTGCATCAGGTCGTAGTTGTGGCACATGGGCACACTCTAAGGCATGTGGGATCCTAGTTCCCCGACCAGGGATCAAACCCATGTTCTCTGCATAGCAAGGCGGATTCTTAACCACTGGACTACCAAGGAAGTCCCTTTACTTTTTAATTAAAAAAAAAAAAAATCAGTCTCAGAGCCATCCCTGTAGCCACTAATGATCTAATGATGAAAAAACACAGGACTTTAGGTTTGTGGTCTTAGCAGCTAGAGAAACTGGCACTTGACACCACCACCCTCCTGGTTTCCCACTGTTACATGGTGTTTCCAATACAGGGTAAAAAGGGCATTTGTGGGATTATTTTGCACCTAGGCTTGGTCCAAGTGCAGCAAATAGCATCCCATCATGGTCTGGAGAGGCACTGAGTTATTGCAGGGGGTGGTCAGGGTTGGTTTCAACTGAGTTTCCTGCAAATGGGCAAAGGCTAACTAAGGTTAAGTAATATGGCTAAGTAGCTGAGAAATGATATTTCATTTCATAAAGTTGGGGTTCACAGTTGCTAGCATATTAGGATCAACTCTCCTAATGCTTTTGCCTCAAATGAAAATGAGTTAGAAGTCAAGCTCTTTGAGGATAAGCTCCAAGTGAGGACAGTGAGCTATTGGATGTTCAGTGCCCTTTGTGCCTTAGGCAGCAAAGCTGGTCATTGGAAGACTGGTGTACGGCTTCACCTGGAAGAGCCATCTCTCCTGAATAACAGATTATGGCCCTGGTAGAAAAGTCCTCCTTGGGACTCCCCTGGTGGTCCAGTGGATGAGACTCCACACTCAGGGGGCCCGAGTTCAATCCCTGGCCAGGGAACTAAGATCCCACGTACCGCAATTAAGCCCATGTGCCACAACTACTGAGCCCGTGTGTGCCGACAAAGACCCAGCACAGCCAAAATAGATTAAAAACTAAGTGTTTTTTTAAAACGGAAGAAAGAAAAGTGCTCCTTGACGTTATTATTGGTCAACTCACAAAAAAAGAGTAGCGTGGTGGGGAAAAGAGGTGCAGTCAGTCGAAGCCTAGACAACTTCAGAGGCAGTTGTGGACTTCTCCAAGTGCACCATTCAGCAGGGAGAGGCCGTGTCTATCTACTTTCAATTTTTAAAAAAAATTTTGGCCACATTCCACAGCATGTGAGACCTTAGTTCCCTGACTAGGGATTGAACTCATACCCTCCGCATTAAAAAGCAGAGTTTTAACCACTGGACCACTGGGGAAGTCCCTGCATGCTGGTAAGTTGCTTCAGAATGTGTCTGACTCTTTGCACCCCTGTGAACTGTAGCCCGCCAGGTTCCTCTGACCATGGGATTCTCCAGGCAAGAATACTGGAGTGGGTTGCCATTTCCTCCTCCAGGGGATCTTCCCAAACCAGGTATCCAAAAGTCTCTTTTGTCTCCTCCATAGGCAGGTGGGTTCTTTACTACTAGCGCCCCCTGGGGGAAGTCCCTATCCACCTTCAATTCTAACCACACACAATATGGTTGCCTAACCCTTCTGGTGGGCTTCCCATAATGTTTTTCCTCCTTCTCCTCCTACACACTCCCCTCAACCTCTCCCTCCATATGACTTGCTGGAATCCCTTCTATTACTGTATTTGAAGAAAAAAAAGTGTAATATTTTCAAATAAATCACTGTGTTCAACCAGAAAAAAAGTGGGGAGGGGTGTTTGTCCAGAGGACTCTCCACACAACACTGTCCCTGGCAATTACCCCCAGGACCCAGAGTGAGACTGGGAGGGTGTGGGGAGGTGGGCACTTTAACACTTTATCCTTTGGACCAGAGATTCTCAAACATTACCATGAAGACACCTCATCTGGGGAAATCTCATGAAAATTAAGAAACTCTATATCCACACTGCTTGGATCTTTTACAGGAAGAATGTATTCTCAAAATCCTTGAGTTTTAAGAAAAGGTACCAATCTTAGCTATCATTATTATTCATTAATCATTGAGACTATAAATAACTTGGCATCAAGTACAGTGAGTGTTGAGGGCACAGACCTGTTTGGAATTCCAGCTCCAGTGCTCACTAGCTGGATGAACTGACTGCCAATTTCTTCATCTGTAAAATGGCAACAACAGCGCCCCCTACCTTTCACAGTTATTGTGAGGTTTAAAACAAGACAATATGAGAGAATGCATAAGCCCTCATCAATGCAAAGCAGCAATTTCTCTGAATTTGATCACTGGGGATCCGGCAGTTCTGCTTTCACCACGGAAGGGAGATGGGATGAGGGGGGTGGCTGTGTCCTTCTCCTGCCTGCTCCAGCACCCACTCAGCTGCTGTCCTCTGCAGGTGAAAGGCCAGGGCCAGGAACAATGTGAAGACAAATGCTGTCCTCTCCGGGCTGATTCTACTTGAGCAGAGGGCTGGCAGGCACAGCGTACCCTCTAGCTTTAATTCTGAGAGCTCAACTCTGCTCCCTGTGCCTGGGCAGGCAAAACAGTCTCTTGGCCCTCCTGCTTCACCAAGGTGTCACCAGGCTAACTTTGTACACTGGGGACAACAGATACAGAACCCAGAGCCTAATCCCTCTGTAAGGCCCATGGAAATGTCTGAGACCTGGAAAAAAACAAATGCATTGGTTCCAAAGTTCAAGGGGAAAAATCTGTGCCATCAAAACCAACAATATATTTCAAATGCAACATTTTTAAATGTCATTAAAAAGTAGGGACTTCCTAAGACTCTGAGCTCCCAATGCAGGAGGCCACGGTTCAATCCTTGGTCAAGGAATGGGATCCCGCGTGCCACAACCAAGAGTTCACCTGCCACAACTAAAGATCCTGCATGCTACGACAAAGACCGCAGATCCCTTGTGCTGCAGCTAGGACCTGGGGAAGCCAAATAAATAAACACAATTAATATAGCTAATATATTTTAAAAATTATTTTTAGAAGTCATTAAAAATCATATATAATGTGAGATCTTTTTACTGATTCATGTTGGGGTGGAGGAGATGAAAAAATCATTCCTAGAGTCTAAGACAGTCTTAAAGTGTCTGAAAAGTGAGTTTGCTTATGGTCAGAGACAAGAAGAGGAAGACAGGAAAACACCTGCCATTTATTTAGCACCTACTGAAGGCCGGATGCTGTGCCAAGCCCTCTGCCTATGTAGCCTCACAGCAAAATGATGAAATACGTTCTATTATCATACCCATTTTACAGATGAGGAAGCTGAGCTAGTTAGTGGTAGACCTATGATTCATACTGTACTTGAAAAGAAATGATCACAGTGCACTTTGCCACTAGCTAGCCATGTGACCTTAGATATTAAAAAAAAAAAGGTCTCAAACTTTTATAGCACATTGCAGTGTAAGTGCATGAGCTCACCTTATTTAATCTCTCCTCCTATAGTATTATCCTTATTTTACAGATAGTGAAATAGAGACTCAAGGTCACATAGATATTAAAAGGTAGTACATAGGTTTTCTGGCTTAAGGCAGTGGATTGTTTTTTGAAAGGACATGCATGAAATTTGAAATCAGAGAAATCTTGTTTTGAATCCTGGGTACACTTTCAATGGCAACTTGAACAAGAGATTTCCTCAGCTGAGCCTCCGTGTTCCCATTTCTGTAAAATGGGGACAACGATACTAGTAGAAAAGGGGTGGATGGCCACGGAGTGGACAAACCAGCCTGAGTGCATAATCCCTGGGCTGCTCTGCCCCTTGGACCTCAGGTTTTCTTCTCTTCTGGAGCCTCTTTTTTCTGAAGCATAACATCTGTGTATTGCACAAAGGTTATCTGTTTTATCAGTTTTAACTGCCTATGATTCCGTGACTTATCTGTTATGCATACAACCCACCATAAAGCAACATTGGTCCCAATTTGGTGGCTCAGAGGTTAAAGTGTCTGCTTGGAATGCAGGAGACCCTGGTTTGATCCCTGGGTTGGGAAGATCCCCTGGAGAAGGAAATGGCAACCCGCTCCAGTACTCTTGCATGGAGAATCCCATGGAGGGAGGAGCCTGGTAGGCTACAGTCCATGGGGTTGCAAAGAGTCGGACACGACTGAGCGACTTTACTTACCTTACTTTAGTCCTTTGTGGGGATTTTTGCTGTTGTTGTTGTTTTCTGCTTTGGTTTGGTTTTACAGTAGGTCCTTGTTAGTTATCTATTTTATTTATTTATTTATTTTATTATTTTATATATATATATATATTTATATATATTTGGCTGTGCCACACAAGATCTTAGTTCCTTGACCAGGGATCGAATTCATGACCTCTGCATTGGAAGCACAGAGCCTTAACCACTTGACTGCCAGGGAAGTCTGTGATTTTCTGTTTTAAAAACAGCAGTGTGTATATGTCAATCCCAAACTCTCAATCTATCCCCTCTCTTTCCCCTGGTAACCATAAATCTGTTCTCTGTGAGTTTGTTCTTGTTTTGTAAATAAGTTCATTTGGACTTTTTTTTTTTTAGATTTGCATACAAGCTATCAGAGAAGCAAATGGCAACCCATTCCAGTATTCTTGCCTGGAGAATCCCAGGGACAGAGGAGCCTGGTGGGCTATAGTCCATGGGATCGCAAAGAGTTGGACACAACTGAGTGACTAAATAACAATAACAATAATAAGCTATCATTTTTGATGCTAAGCAATGATCCCAAACACTTCAGTTATAACTCCTCCTCTGTAAACCACTGCCCTGCAAAACACAAAGGGTTAACTTGCTAAAACCGACCCCTTGTGTTAGCTGGAAGAAGGGATAGACTACCCACTCCAGTATTCTTGGGCTTCCCTTGTGGCTCAGCTGGTAAAGAATCCGCCTGCAATGAGGGAGACCTGGGTTTGATCCCTGGGTTGGGAAGATCCCCTGGAGAAGGGAAAGGCTGCCCACTCCAGTATTCTGGCCTGGAGAATTCCATGGAGTATATAGCCCACCGGGTTGCAAAGAGCGAGACACGACTGAGCTCATTTCACTTCACTTCACTTCACTTGTGTTAGCTGTGTGGATTGCCATCGCCTCACAGCAGCTCCAAGAGGCAGGCTCGTCATTCTTCAGGGAAATGTTTGCCTCCCACACTGGCTCCCACGGAAAGAACTTGTAGGCTTGTCGCAGTTAGAGGCTGAGGGATAAATGCTGTGTAGCCTCTGGTTTGTGTGGGAGGAGATGAAACCAGCAAGTTGGCGCCCCACCCAAGTTCTTGGCTAAGGATGGTGCAGGTAGAAACTCCATGGCTTTATGCAAAGCAAGGGTGATGGCTATCTGACTGGGTGTCTCAAAAGTCTGCACTTCAGGAAGAGACTCAGATTCTGAAAAAACTGACAGGTGTTATGGAATTCTTTTTAAATTTAACTCCAGTTTTAGATTATAGATGTATACAGTCCAGAAAAGTTTGAAGGAAAGAGGGGGGAGGAAGTAGTACCCACAATCCCAAGAGGACCCATCAAAGTGTATGGTGGAAAGGTAGCTGAGTACGAACTTGGTCTCGCCACTTCCCAGCTGTGGAGTTTTGTGTCCCCTCTGGGTCTCATTTTCCTCATCCACAAAATGGATATAACGGTAATAGTACCTACTTTACAGGACTATGGTAAACAATCTGCCTGCAGTGCGGGAGACCCGGGTTTGATCCCTGGGTCAGGAAGATCCCCTGGAGAAGGAAATGGGAACCCACTCCAGTATTCTTACCTGGAGAATGCCATGGACACAGGAGCCTGGCAGGCTACAGTCCGTGGGGTTACAAGAGTTGGACACAACTTAGCAACTAAACCACCACTACAAGGACTATAAAAATCAGAGGAGGTGTTTTCACTTCATTTTTCAAATGGGTTTTAAAAGGACAATATATGTCAAGCACAAAGCATAAGCACAGTATATAGTAAGTACTCAGAAAATAAATGTTAGCTCTTCTTGACTATTTTCCTTTTTTTGCATGTTTTTATATACTTTTTTTTTTTTTTTTTTGGCTGCACCTCCCAGCTTGTGGGATCCTAGTTCCCTGACCAGGGATTGAACCCTGGCAGTGAAAGCATGGAGTTCTAACCACCAAACAGCCCATGAATTCCCTCACTTGGTGTTCTTAAAATTGTCTACAAGTGTACACATGAGCTGGCACCAGCCCCTGGCCCCACCCCTATCATCTCCCAACATCCATATCCCTCTACCCCGCCATCCCCCCATTCTCTGAGCTCCAGCCACGCTGGCCTCGTGCTTTTGCTCACACATATGTCCTGTGCATCCAGCTCAGGGCCTGTGAACTTTTTGTCCTCTGCTGCTGGAATGTTCTTCTGGACATCCACATAGCTCTCGCCCATGCTGCCTTAGGTCTCTAGTCAAATGTCACTTTTTTTGACAGTTCTTCTCCGCTACCCCTTAAGTAATCTTTCTCCCCCATCCTCCCTACTCCTTTATTCTGCTTTGTTATTCTCCTTACCCTTGTTATTTCCTGGAATATGTATTTCTTTGTCCATGTGTCTTTTAGTCTGTTTCTCCTGAGGTGAAGGGAGGCTTCACCAGCACTGGAATTTTGTTTCTTTTCTGCCACATCCCTGGTTCCAAGAATACTGCATGATTCATTTTTCGGTTCAAAATAATTTCTTCTTGTCCAGGACATTTTAGCTCTTGTGTCTTGTTTTTGTTTTGAAGAACTATAAGTTCAAGCTTAGGAAAGCTCGCCTTTGTCTTAAACAAAACAACAAAGCTTTTGTATCATTTGCTAATCTAATGTCCTTTTAAGTGAGAGATGGGAGAAATCTAGCAAGGATACAATTTATACCATAAATGATGCGGATCCATGTAGTGTGTGCATGCACACTGTTGACAAAATGAAAATCTGCTGGTGGCATTTGCAGAAAAGAAACCCTTGCAGGTCCCTGGGGTTGTGGTTTATTCTCAAAGTCGTGTCTGACTCTGCGACCCCATGGTCTATAGCCACCAAGCTCCTCTGTCCATGGGATTCTCCAGGCAAGAATATTGGAATGGGTTGCCATTCCCTTCTCCAGTTGCAGATTTCTAAACAACAGTGAACTCCGTTAGGAAATTCTAGAATGTGTTCCAGATCCAAAAAGGAATGAGGTTAGTAAAATGCCTCCACAGAGTTCCAATAAAATACTAGATTTGAGAGCTACTCAACCAATATTTGTTGAATGAATTCACGAATGTGCCTGCTACCTTCTACCTCTACCAGCTGGCTGGCTCTTAAACACCGACAGCCCTGAACGATGTCCATGTTCCTTCCGTGGCCAGCCATCACCTCCACCTAACAATCTTAGGCTCAAACAGCACACCCTCCACCCACTAACTCTCTCCCCCAGCCTCCCCAGCTGAGCTCCCTGTCTTGCTATTCTTAGCAACATTTTCAGCTTACCTACCTGGTGCAGCTCTGGCGACTCCCCAGGAGGCCAGGAAAATCAGCACCTCAGGCAGCCTCATCCTGGGGTTTTGTCTGATGGGAGCTTTTGTTCCAGCCACAGACTTCCTAGCTAGGTGTTGATGGCCGCGTGTCAGAGCAGAACTTCCCGTCCAGTCACCAGCTGTTTCCAGACACTCAGGGCTTCTGGCTCCTCTGGCTTTTCTTCCTTTGCCCAGGGGGGTGTGAGCAGGGTTGCCCCAGGAGCTGCACTTGCCAGGCCTTTGGACTCTCACGCAAGAAGCAGCACCAGTCCTGCCAGTTCCTCAGAGCGTGTCGGTCAGTCCAGTCAGCAACTGGAAACTCACTCAGCTGCAGTCACCAACCAGCAAATATCCACTTTCGGAGTTTTCATGCTGCCCCACCCCAGGAGAACAGACTGTAGAAACTGTCCGGCCTTTGCCATCAAAGGAACTTGAGTGCTTGTTGGAGACTGAGCTGCTTGACCACAAATGAACCCAGACCAAGAGTCATCTGTTCATTCACGCGGAAACCCTGTCCTGGGGAGATAAGAGCGACCCAAGGCCACCACTCTGCCCTCTAGAGGAAGAAGCAGGCCACTGGACTGCAGTTCTGCGTGACAGGTGGCTTGACAAGCCCAGAGGAGGGAGCTCACCCTCTGAGGAAACTGAGAGGGCCTCTGGGAGGAGGTGACATGGCTTCATCTCTTCGATTGTGAAAATTTGCCAACATAAACAGAAGTAGAGAGAACCATGTAAGGAGCCCCCGTATCCATCCTCCCACAAGAGCAATTATGAACCCACAGCCAATCTTACTTCATCTTTACCCCCACCCCAACCCCAAAGGATTATTTTTAAATTCCAGAGATCATATCATTTTGCCCATAAACGATGTAGTATACATCTCTAAAAGATAAGAACTTTTTTTTTTTAGAATTTTTTAAGAACAGCATAGAGGATCTAAAAACAATTAATAGTGTTCCTGACCCTCCTCCTTGGACTCATTTTTCTTTTTTTAAATTAATTTATTTTAATCCGAGGGTAATTGTTTTACAACATGGTGATGGGTTTTGCCGCTCATTAGTATGAATCGGCCATAGGTATACATGTGTCCCCTCCTTCCTGATTCCCGCTCGCTCCATCCTGATCCCCGCTCGCTCCTTCCTGATCCCCGCTCCCGCCTTCCTTCCTTGCTGTTTGTTGTTCAGTCACTAAGCCATGTCTGACTCTGTGACTCCGTGGAGTAAAAGCATGCCAGGCTTCCCTGTCCCTCACTATCTCTCTGAGTTTGCTCAGCTTTACCAGCAGTCCTCCCAATGAATATTCAGGGTTGATTTCCTTTAGGATGGACTGGTTGGATCTTGCCGTCCAAGGGACTCTCGAGAGTCTTCTTCAGCACCACAATTTGAAAGAATCAATTCTTCGGCACTCAGCCTTCTTTATGGTTCAACTCTCACATCCGTACATGACTACTGGGAATACTATAGCTTTGACTACATGGACCTTTGTCGGTAAAGTGATGTCTCTGCTTTTTAACACGCTGTCTAGGTCTGTCATAGCTTTTCCTCCAAGGAGCAGGTGTCTTTTAATTTAATAGAAATTGATAGGGGACCAGACGAAAGATTAAACAAGGCTTTACTGGGACTTGTGCTGCATCACGACAGAATGAAAACAAGACACCGGCGCCCTGGCTCACCAGGAGGGTGGACTGGTTCTTTAAGTGGGATGAGGATAGGAGCAGATGGTTGGACTGGAGGGGTAGCTTAGACGGTCTCCCCACCCCTTGGTGGGGTTGTACACAGTACCCATCTTTTGCTCCCAGCACCTCAGAAGTTTGTGGCCTTTTTGTATCTTATTTTTCATAATTGGCCCAACTGCTCATACTTGCAGTTATTTTTAGTCGCTTATAGTTTCTTTGTATTCTGTTACTCAAGGAGGCATTTACCCAGGTGAAAGTGCAAGCACTCCAGTAGAGGGTCCCAGGTCCCAGCCTATCTCAGTAGCAAATCCTAGTAACTGTACCAACCAGGGAGATGCTTGGTCAGTGTTTAAACTTTCCTGATTTTCTCATAGAATTTTTTCTTAATTTAATTAAAATTTTTTTAACTTATGGAAAAACTGGAACAAACTTTTTGGCTAACCAAATACAATTGATTTGCTCAAATCAAGATCCAAATCAGGCCCACATGTTGCATGCAGTTGATCTGTCTCTTTAAGTCTCTCTCAATTTTAGACTTTTCCCCCTCCCCGCTTTTCTCTTTTTCCTTGTTAGGAGACTAGGTCATCTGTCTTGTGAAATTTCCCACATTCTGGAGTGTTTGCCTGATTGCCTCTTGGCGGTGTCATTTAAGCTGTTCTTCTGTTCTCCATATTGCCTACAAACTGGTAGTTAGATCTAAAGTTTTGATGACATTTAGCTTCGAATTCTTTGGCAAGATGACATCTCATGTGGTCTTGTGTCCTATCTGTTGCATTGCAGAGCAAAGGCGCATAGTTGTACGGCTGTCCCACCAGCCTAATCTTAATGTGCAGGCATGTCTGCGTGCTCAGTTGTCCAGTCAGTCTGACTCTTTGGGCTTCCCAGGTGGCTCTAGTGGTAAAGAACTCGCCTGCCAATGCAGGAGATGTAACAGATGTGGGTTTGATCCCTGAGCTGGGAAGATCCCCTGGAAGAGGGCACTGCAACCCACTGCAGTATTCTTGCTGGGCTAATCCCATAGACAGAGGACCTGGTGTGCTGCAGCCCAAAGGGTCACAGAGTGAGAGACAACGGAAGCGACTTAGCACACATGCACGCCTGACTCTGAGACCCCGTGGACTGTGCCACACCGGGCTCCTCTGTCCATGGGCTTATCCCAGCAAGAATATTAGAGTGGGTTGCCATTTCCTCCTCCAGAGGATCTTCCCAACCCAGGGATGAAACCTGTATCCCTTGTGTCTCCTGCATTGGCAGGTGGGTTCTTTTTTTTTTAACCTTATTGAGAATATTTATTAGAACTGCATAAAACCTATGGGCCAATTCTTCTCAACTTGATATTTTTATGATATTGAATTTTTCCGCCCATGAGTACAATCTATTTCTTTATGTATTTAGATCTTCAATGTTTTCCTTCTTTTAAATGAAGTATTGTTGGTTTACCATGGTGTGTTAGTTTTAGGTATATGGCACAGTGATTAAGTTATGCATACATATATTATTTCTCTTCCCTTATAGCTTATCACAAAATATTGACTATAGTTCCCTGAACTATGCAGGAGGTGCTTGTTGATTATCTATTTTATATATAGTAGTGTGTTTATGTTAATCGGAACTCTTAATTTAGCCCTTCCCTGCCCTTTCCTCTTTGGTAACCATAAGTTTGTTTTCTAGGTATGTGAGTCTGTTTCTGTTTTGTAAATTAGTTCATTTGTATCTTTTTTTAAAGGGTGCATATATAAGCTATATCATGATACTAGTCTGTCTCTGTCTGACTTACTTCACTTAGTATGATAACCTCTAGGCCAATCCATGTTGCTGCAAATGGCATTATTTCATTCTTTTTATGGCTGAGTAGTATTCCATTGTGGGGTATCTGCGTGTGTGTGTGTGTGTGTGTGTGTGTGTGTGTGTGACATTTTCTCCATTTATCTGTCAATGAACATGTAGGTTGCTTCCATTTATTGTCTATTGTAAATAGTGCTGCAATGAACCCAGGGCACTCTTTAAAATTGCGACTATGTTTGAGAAAAACAAGAATAAGCTCCTTTCCCCTCTGTTTGTTTAATGTGACTAGACCATCAAAGCACTAAGCATCTTAGGGTAAAGAAGAGCTGAAAGGGCGAGGGAATGGGCAATAAGGACAAAGCATCACGATTAAGAGCTGGGCTCAGGAGTCACATAGAGCTGGGTTCAATCTGGTTTCTCTTTTTACTAGCTCTGCAACCTCAGGCTGATTACTGAGCCTCATATGGAATATCCAGGCACATCAGTACATCACTAACAGGTCACAGGGGCAAGGAGCTATTCATACATAGGTCAGGCAGGCAGGCTGGGCTTGACCAGAGACCTCTGAAGCATGATTAAGCATCTTGGTTTCACTGAGACTGGAAGGGTTTCCAAGACAAGAGACCTTTAATTTTAAAAATGGGAAATTCTTGTGACACCCCTGGCAGTCCAGTGGTTAAGACTCTATGCTCCCAATGTAGTGGACACGGGTTTCATCCCTGGTTAGGGAACTAAGATCCCACATGCTGTGCAGCCAAAAAAATGGGAAAGTCCTGAGCAAACTGGGATGAGTGCCCCTTTAGTTTCTGCACCTCTGGTGCCTGCCAGCCCTACGTGTTTAGTCCAGCACACCACACAGGCCCTATTTTCTTCATATGTCTATGACATAAAAGCAGGTTGGGAAGCTCAGTTTCCTCATCTGTAAAATGGGGGTGACAACAGCGCTTACCTCACTTGGTTGTTGTGAAGATGAAGTGACTGAAGCAGGATATTTGATCCTGCCCTCCCAATCCAGAGGCACACCCAGGTCCTTTGTCTTTCCCAATCTAATGCCTTTTGGTGTGCCAAGGCATAAAAAAAAAAAAAAAAAAGAAAGAAAAAACAAAACTATCCACAATGTATTTGTCAGCATAACAAATGTAAGGTACAGCAACAAGCTCTGTTAAACTGGAAAAATAAATGTTAACTCCTAACTTGAAGAGAGAAATGTTTCCATTCATAAGTGACTACTAAGAGGGCTCTAACAGCAGGGTCCCTCTGTATCCTTCTCCATGCAAAGGAGGAGAACTGAGTCTGTGTCTTGGGAAAAGGAAATAGTCAGGCTGGATGAGGTGGAATGTCCTCCTGCTGCCAGAACACCTGAAGGCTTTAAGAAGCATCAGCAGCGCTGGTATGTCTAAGGAACCAACCTCTAATTGGCCAAGGTGTGACAACTGCAGCATTAATAACATGCTAATTATGTTCCTATTGTTATTGTCACAATTATTGGAGCAAGTTGCATCTGTGAAAGGCCATGAGTTCATGTTGTTGTTTAGTCGTTAAGTCATGTCCAACTTTATAACCCCATGGGCTGTAGCACGCTAAGCTTCCCTTCACTATCTTCCGGAGTTTGTTCAAAATCGTGTCCATTGAGTTGCTGATGCCATCCAACCATCTCATCCTCTATTGCCCCCTTCTCCTCCTGCTCTTAGTCTCTCCCAGCATCAGGGTCTTCTGCAATGAGTCAGCTCTTCCCATCAGGTGGCCAAAGTATTGGAGCTCCAGCTTCAGCATCAGTCCTTCTAATGAATACTCAGGGTTGATTTTCTTTAAGATTGGTTTGATCTCCTTGCAGTTGAAGGGACCCTCAAAAGTCTTCTCAAGCATCACAATTTGAAAGAATCAATTCTTCAGCGTTCAGCCTTCTTTATGCTCCAGCTCTCACCTCCATACATGACTAATGGAAAAACCGTAGCTTTGATTATATGGACCTTTGTAGGGAAAGTCATGTTTCTGCTTTTTAATATGCTGTCTAGATTTGTTACAGCTTTCCTTCCAAGGAATAAGTGTCTTTTAATTTCATGGCTGCAGTCACTGTCTGCAGTGATTTTGGAGCCCAAGAAAAGAAAATCTATCAGTTTCCACTTTTCCTCCTTCTATTTGCTGTGAAGTGATGGAATTAGATGCCACGATCTTAGTTTTTTGAATGTTGAATTTTTAAGCCAGCTTTTTCACTCTCGTCTTTCATCCTCATTAAGAGGCTCTTTAGTTCCTCTTTACAAATAGAAAAAGAGCACAAAAAGTTAGTTAAAACACACAAGAATGGTGACTAGTACAGGATATGTTTAATTTTTTATTTTCATAAGAAAAATTAACACATGGATACTTTGCTTCTTTTATTAACTAAATTCCTATTTATAAAATATACATATATACTATTCCCACTTGGGTATAAAAGCAATTTACTGACCTGTGAGGAGTCAATAGTCCCACACAATGGGAATTGTGTGAAGAACAAGATAGGTTGACAGGCTGGATTGCTCACACACAATAATCAAGAAGGGGCTCCAAGAGCTAATTAGCCAACCAGAGTCTTGCTAACCCCAAAGACTCTATTCCTCCTCCTCTAAGAAGTGAAAATTTCAGGTGGCCCTATGAACATCACAAATAATATATCAGTAGGAATACATGAACTTGCAAAAATCCCCATCAATGTATCAAACAGGACATGTGTGAATGTGTGTTCACTCAGTGGTGTCCAACTCTTTGCAATCCTGCCAGACTCCTCTGGCCGTGGGATTTTCCAGGGAAAAATACTGGAGTGGGTTTCCATTTCCTCCCTCAAGGGATGTTCCCAACCCAGGGACTGAACCCACGTCTCCTGCATCTCCTGCTTTGGGCAGGCAGATTCTTTCCCACTGAGCCACCTGGGAAGCCCATGAGACAGGACAGCAGTTTATATAATGCCACCCAAGTGAGACTGAAAGCCTATGATTTTGAGGGACAATATCACATTACAAACAATGAAAACCTAAGAGAAAGGTATGATTTTAAAACTCTTACAGACATTATAAAAAGGGAGCTCAGCTTGACCATCAGTGGCCTGGTGACAATCCCCTTGGACTACACAAGCAGATCTTAAGACTGACCAAGAATCAGCTGACTGAAGACCCAGATCTAATTACCTCAACTGGACTAAGATGACATTTCTTTCTTTCCAGTCTGATTGGATTTTTGAAAGCCCAGAAAGGAATATGAATAATATTACAGAAACCATAGGACGATAACAAAAGAAAGCAATGGTCCAAGAAAGCAGGGGGCAAGAAGCTTCAGATTTTGTGGGGCCCATGGCTGAAACAATTTGTGTGGCCCTACTTAAGAAAAAAACATGCATAGTAAGGTATTAAAGAGGCATACAGACAAAAGAAGGGCCTTGGAAGAGGCCATGCAAGCAAAGAGCACTGAAATTTAAATGTCATTACTTTCAGTTATCATTTTTATTTCTGATCTGCTCTTGAAGATATTTGAAGAATTCATAAGTATCAGCCAAACCAGCACTTTAATTACAGTTCAAAATTTTAAGGAGGATTTCCCTGGTGGCAGAGTAGATAAGAATTTGCCTGCCAAGGCAGATGAGACAGGTTCGATCCCTGATCCAGGAAGATTCTTCATGCCTTGGACTACTGAGCCCACTCTCTAGAGCCTGAGAGACGCACTACTGAAGCCTGTGTGCCCTAGAGCCTGTGCTCTTAACAAGAGAAGCCATCGCAATCAGAAGCCAATGCACCCTGATGAAGAGTAGCCCCCGGCTCAGCACAGCTAGAGAAAGCCCGTGTGCAGCAATGAAGACCCAGTGCCATCAAAAATAAATCAATAAATAAAATTTTAAAAAGGATCCTGCAAGCTGAGTGGCACAGCCCACTAAAAAAAAACTATTTAAAAAACTTAAGAATAGTTAATTAAGTTTGTAAAAGATGATGATGTGAAAGTGCTGCACTTAGTATGCCAGCAAATTTGGAAAACTCAGCAGTGGCCACAGGACTGGAAAAGGTCAGTTTTCATTCCAATCCCAAAGAAAGGCAACGCCAAAGAATGCTCAAATTACTTCATAATTGCACTCATCTCACACGCTGGTAAAGTAATGCTCAAAATTCTCCAAGCCAGGCTTCAACAATGCGTGAACCGTGAACTTCCAGATGTTCAAGCTGGTTCTAGAAAAGGCAGAGGAACCAGAGATCAAATTGCCAATATCTGCTGGATCATCAAAAAAGCAAGAGAGTTCCAGAAAAACATCTATTTCTGCTTTATTGACTATGCCAAAGCCTCTGACTGTGTGGATCACAATAAATTGTGGAAAATTCTGAAAGAGATGGGAATACCAGACCACCTGACCTGCCTCTTGAGAAACCTGTATGCAGGTCAGGAAGCAACAGTTAGAACTGGACATGGAACAACAGACTGGTTCCAAACAAGGAAAGGAGTACGTCAAGCCTGTATATTTGTCACCCTGCTTATTTAACTTACATGCAGGTTGTGTGTGTGCGTGTGTGTGTTAGTCGTCAATCATGTCTGACTCTTTGTGACTCCACGGACTGTAACCCACCAGACTTCACTGTCCATGGAATTCTCCAGGCAAGAATACTGGAGTGGATTGCCATTCCCTTCTCCATATATGCAGGGTGAAAAGAAAGTGAAGTCGCTCAGTCATGTCCGACTCTTTGCGACCCCATGGACTGTAGCCTACCAGGCTCCTCCATCCATGGGAATTTCCAGGCAAGAGTACTGGAGTGGGTTGCCATTTCCTTCTCCAGGGGATCTTCCCAACCCAGGGATCAAACTTGGGTTTCCCACATTGCAGGCAGACGCTTTACCCTCTAAGCCATGCTGGGCTGGACGAAGCATAAACTGGAATCAAGATTGCCAGGAGAAATATCAATAACCTCAGATATGTAGATGATACCACCCTTATGGCAGAAAGTGAAGAAGAACTAAAGAGCCTCTTGATGAAAGTGAAAGAGGAGAATGAAAAAGTTGGCTTGAAGCTCAACATTCAGAAAACTAAGATCATGGCACCTGGTCCCATCACTTCATGGAAAATAGATGGGAAAACAGTGGAAACAGTGTCAGCCTTTATTTTCTTGGGCTCCAAAATCACTGCAGATGGTGACTGCAGCTGTGAAATTAAAAGACGTTTACTCCTTGGAAGGAAAGTTATGATCAACCTAGACAGCATATTAAAAAGCAGAGACATTACTTTGTCAACAAAGGTCCGTTTAGTTAAGGCTATGGTTTTTCCAGTAGTCATGTATGGATGTGAGAGTTGGAGTATAAAGAAAGCTGAGTGCAGAAGAATTGATGTTTTTGAACTGTGGTGTTGGAGAAGATTCTTGAGAGTCCCTTGGACTGCAAGGAGATCCAACCTGTCCACCCTAGAGGAAATAGGTCCTGAATATTCATTGGAAGGACTGATGTTGAAGCTGACACTCCAATACTTTGGCCACCTGATGTGAAGAGCTGACTCATTTGAAAAGACCCTGATGCTGGGAAAGATTGAAGGCAGGAGGAGAAGGATACGATGGAGGATGAGATGGTTGGATGGCATCACTGACTCAATGGACATGAGTCTGAGCAAACTCCAGGAGTTGGTGATGGACCAAGAGCCCTGGCATGATGCAGTCCATGGGGTTGCAAAGAGTCAGACATGACTTACCGACTGAACTGAAATGAAAGTGTTTAAATACCAAAAAAGTTGACTTCAAGGTTTATCACCTATAAGACTTTGATAAATTGAGCACTAAACAAATAATTCTAAGTGTTCTGCTTCACTTATAAAAGCCTCTTTAATATGAAAATGAAGCTGTTAGTGTCATTTCCAGGGCTCCAAAGAGCTCTGGTACCACAGTCCTCTATGTCTCAACACAGAAAGGAATTCTGCAAGAGGCAAAGTGATAGACAAGAAGTGATTTGTTAGACTAGGATGCTTGTAAGTTTCACAAGGGCTTCTCTGGTGGCTTAGACAGTAAAGAATCTGTCTGCAATGTGGGGACTTGGGTTCGATCTCTGGGTTGGGAAGATCTCCTGGAGAAGGGAAAGGCTACCCACTCCAGTATTCTTGCCTGGAGAATCCCCATGAACAGAGGAGCAGGCAGACAAGTGTTGCACTGCCCAGAGTACTCAGTGGGTTACATTTTTATAATCAAAGGAAGAAAGGGAAAGGGGAGAAGATCTTTGTCTTTCTTAAATAGACAGGTTTCCTTCATCAGTTCCTCCCCCAAGTAAGGCAGGGAAGTTTTCATGTCACTATATGGTCAGGCCAAGACTGTTATAACATTTTGGAATAATATTTTCAGGTCTCAGTACAATGAAGGTCTTTCATTTTGAAAATTCACCTTTCCATAAATGATTGTTTTTTTGTGGGCACAGGGCATAGTTCGGGAGTCATTAACTTGATAACACCACTGGGCAGGTTGTAGGCCTTATTCTCTACTATTGTTTTATTGTTTGGGGGGCATTGTGCAAAGAACACGTCTTCGGGGCTGAAGGGCATGTTTTGGTGGTCTCCTGCCACCATTGTTGTATTGTTTTGGGGCATGTCTCGTGCTTCTGTTGCGTGGCTTTGTCACTAAGCAAAGTTAGCTTGATTTTATTGTTAAGCCAGCCAATCTGGCTTTGATGCTAAGCGACTTGTTTTGCTTCATGAGTCAAGCAAGCCCACATTGTTTCAGAATATTCTCATTACTTTCTTGAATGATCATTAGTCTTATTGTGGTCTCCCAACCCCCCTAAAATTCCCTGTCTATCTACAATTCCCTAATGGGGTTTCTAAGCTATTTGATTATCCTATGCTATTCCTGCTTATTTATGCAGAGTACATCATGCAAAATGCTGGACTGGATGAAGCACTAGCTGGAATCAAGATTGCCAGGAGAAATATCATTAACCTCAGATATGCAGATGATACCACCTTTATGGCAGAAAGCAAAGAGTAACTAAAGAGACTCCTCTTGATGAAGGTGAAAGAGGAGACTGAAAAAGCTGTTTTAAAACTCAACATTAAAAAATCAAAGATCATGGCATCTGGTCTCATCACTTCATGGCAAATAGATGGGGAAACAACAGAAACTTTTTATTTCCTTGGGCTCCAAAATCACTGCAGATCATGACTGGAGTCATGAAATTAAAAGACACTCACTCCTTGGAAGGAAAACTGTAACAAATCGAGACAGCATATTAAAAATCAAGACATCGCTTTGCTAACAAAAAGGTCCATATAGTCAAAGCTATGGTTTTTCCAGTAGTCATGTATGAATGTGAGAATTGGACCATAAAGAACGCTGAATGCCAAAGAATTGATGCTTTCAAATTGTGGTGCTGGAGAAGACTTTTGAGAGTCCCTTGGACTGCAAGGAGATCAAAACAGTAATCCTAAAGGGAATCAACTCTGAACATTCATTAGAAGGACTGATGCTGAAGCTGAAGCTCCAATACTTTGGCCACCTGACGCGAAGAGCTGACTCTAGAAAAGACCCTGATGCTGGGAAAAACTGAAGACAGGAGGAGAAGGGGACAAGATGGTTGATGGCATCACTGACTCAATGGACATGAGTTTGAGCAAACTCCAGGAGATGCTTGAAGGACAGGTAAGCCTGGTGTGCTGCAGCCCATGGCGTCTGAAAGAGTCGGACATGACTGAGTGACTGAACGACAACAATCCCTATCAGAAAGAATTCTATCAGTATCAAACAATTCATAATGACAATTACTAGTAGAAATAATCAGTACAATACAAAACTGAAAACGACTACTCCATCCAGTAAAATTATCTTAGAAAAAAAGGATCATATTTTGCATATAACATTGAAAACTACCAGGAATCCCCTTAATCAAATTGTATTCGATAGAAATAAGCACCCATGAAACTACAGCAGCAGATGAGAAAAAAAATTAAAATTGGGTATGGATCAAATTTGAAAGATGAATTTAACCGTCATTGTAAAGTTTACCCAGGAAAGAACTGATTCACAGTGATTTCTGCAAAATTGAAAATAGAAAAAAATTAGAAATGGCTAAATCTCACTGTACAAAAAATTGAACAGGAAATCAAGTCTAAATGAAAGTTCACTGATGTTGAGACAGTTCTGATCAAAATATGTTTATTTATGATGTGGAGGAAAAATGAACTTGGAGGTTAAAATGGCAGGTCAAAAACTTTGGGAGATAATGCATATGAAGCATTTAGTAGAGATAATGTACATATCTGGTATGTGGTATACACTCATGAAATACTAGGGTTGATTAATTTTTTTAATTATGATAAAATAGAAACAACATAAAACTTACCCTTTTCAAGTATAGTTCCGTGGCATTAGCTACGTTCCTGTTATTGTGCGACCATCACCACTATCCATCTCCAGAACTTTTTAATCGTCCCAAATGGCAACCACACCCATTAAATGACAACTTCCCATTTCTCTCTCTCTCCAGCCCCTGATAACTGCCATTTACTTAGCCGTTCATGTCCCTGTGAATTTGATTACTCTATGTACATCATATAAGTGGAATCATACAATATTTGCCTTTGTGACTGGCTTATTTCATAATGTCTTTTATGAAAGACATAATGCCATTTTTGTCATTAGCATAGTCTCCTACGGTCATTCATACTGTAGCAGGCATGTATCAGAGTTTTCTTCAAGACTAAATAATATTCCACTGTATATTCATACCACATTTTGTTTATCAATTCATCTGTCAATAGAGACTTGGTTTGCTTCCACTTTTGACTTTTGTGAATAATGTTGGCTATGAACACTGGTGTAGAATTATCTGTTTGAGTCCCTAATTTCAGTTCTTTGGGGTATATACCCAGAAATGGAACTGCCAGATCAACCAGGGATTGAACCTGTGCCCTCTGCATTGGAAGGGTGGAGTCTTAACCCCTGCACAACCAGGGAGGTCCCCACCAGATTGTTTTAAACTGTAGTTTTTCCTTTGCTCAATCTTGCTATGGATTTCCCTGATAGCAGTCTACATGGAAAGGGAAATGAAAGACTTCTCAGAAATTCCTTCCATGTGACAGGAAGAATTCAACTTGATAAAACAAAACCTTGACAGATGAATTCACTGCCCCCCACGCACAAACAGAAAGTAAATACTAATCATTTTATCGATAATTGAGAACTGAGCCCTCTGCTCAGTTTATCAGATCATCAAGCTCTTGAAGAGGTGCAAAAATCTTAGTTTGACGTTTTGCATTCTTATATTTAAAACAGTAATATTTCATTTCATTTAATTATTTTGATTGCTCTGGGTTTTTGTTGCTGCACATGGGCTTTCTCTAGTTGTCACAAACAAGGACCCTTTGTTGTGGTGCATGGGCTTCTTGTTGCGGGGATTTCCCGTTGCTGAGCACAGGCTCTAGGCTCACTGGCTTCAGCAGTTGCAGCACACAAGCTCAGTAGTTGTGGCGCATGACTCAGTTGCTCCGCAGCATGTGGAATCTTCACAGGCCGGGCAATGGCAGGTGGATTCTTATCCACTGTACCACCAGAGAAGTCCATTTTATTTATTTTTAAAAATATGATCTTAGGCTTCCCTGGTGGCTCAGTGGTAAAGTATCTGCCTGCCAATGCAGGGGACCCGGGTTCAATCCCCGGTGTGGGAAGATCCCATATGCCTTGGAGTAACTAAACTTGTAAGCCACAACTACTGAGTCTGTGCTATAGAGCCCAGGAGCTGTAACTACTGAAGGCTGCTAGTGCTATGGCCTGCACTCTGCAACAAGAGAAGCCACCTCAATGAGAAGCCCATGCTCTGCAACTAAAGAAAAGGCCTCGCAGCGTGAAGACCCAGCACAGCCAAATATAAATAAATTAAACAAAAATTTTTTAAGTATGATCTTCTCAGTTGAATTTATAACCAGTTGCACTGCAAACGAGGGTGACTACCCCAAATGAACCCACATCTTAATTTTTCCAAATACTCTTACTTGCAAACATGTTATTCTACATATCATAAATATGTTCTTCCTTGTTACACTGTAAGTTTCAGTCACCTGAAGCGTAACATAATAATGTTATCTTGGTATGACTTTTGTTCTTGGCTGTATCTTGTGTATTTCTCAGCAATGACTTTGAGGCTAACGGAATTTACATAAGAAAGAAATGGCACACAAGCAACATTTGGCTCACAGATACCTTTTCTTTGACCTAGGTAGCATTTTGCAATTTTTAAATTACTTACAAACACTCAAAATTTGCAAATATTTACATAAAGTCACAGGCTTCTAGTACCTACTTAAAAAACATAAAGGACCTGGCAAACTGAGCCCTGAGTCTTTGTTGCTGCCTGCAGGCTTTCTCTAGTTGCAGTGTAGGGGCTTTTCCGTGGGCTTCTCTTGTTGTGGAGCATGGGCTCTAAGCAACTGAGCTTCAGTATTTGAAGCGCATGGGCTCAGCAGTTGCGGCTCCCAGGCTCTAGAGCACAGGCTCGGTAGCTGTAGTGCACAGGTGTAGATGCCCTGGAGCATGTGGAATCTTCTTAGACCAGGGATCCAACCCGTGTCCCCTGCATTGGCAGGTGGATTCCCAACCACTGGACTACCAGGGAAGTCCCACTGAGCCCATATTCTTTATGTCAGTCGATATTTATCATTATGCTTGTGTGGTTGTTTTGGTTACTGTAAAGGAAAAGTTTTTAAAATCCTACTCTATTATCCAGTCTATTATGGTTACAGTTTTCCTGCCTGATCCCGTTATCCAATTGAGTTTGTGCCCCAATTCTAGGATGTCCAGTAAGGTATACGAACTACTTTGGTTGATGGAATCAGACGTCCTGGACTTGAATGTAGACTCACAACTGAGTTTCAGCTTTTCATCTGTAAAGCGAGGACAACAGCAATATTTACCTACCTCATAGGACTGAGTTAATAAATGTAAAATGCTTAAGACAGTCCCAGCAGTTTTATCAAAAGGAAATACAATGGCCCAGAAGCCCAGGGACTATGACTATCTTATTTACCACTGAATACCACTGGCCAGCACAGAGCTTGGAAAGTCAATGCTGCTGCTGCTGCTAAGTCACTTCAATCGTGTCCGACTCTGTGCGACCCCATAGACGACGGCCCACCAGGCTCCTCTGTCCCTGGAATTCTCCAGGCAAGAATACCGGAGCGGGTTGCCATTTCCTTCTTCGTGGAAAGCCAATAAATATTTTTAAATAACGGGGGGCGGGGGAGGAGGGAGGAGGCCTCCTAACAACGTAGTAGTACTTAAGGCAGAGGACTGCCACTCTCTTTGGTAGGGACACAACCAGGTTATACGGAGCACTTGAAGCAACCGAGGACACTGAGCTGAATTAGATCAGGGTGAGGAAAGGCTGGTTGGGGGGAATGTCATTCTCATATTTTTTGCCATTCTGGGAAAGCGTAATTTTCTCACAGCCTCATTGGGGAAAGTAAGGACGAGGAGATAGCAAGAAGAAATGAACTTGGCTCTTTATGGAAAGGTCTTCCCTAGCAGCTCTGGTAAAGGATCCGCCTGCAATGCAGGAGACCCCGGTTCGACTCCTGGGTTGGGAAGATCCCCTGGAGAAGGGAAAGAATCCCGACTCCAGTAATCTGGACTTAAGAATTCCATGGACAGAGGACCTGGCAGGCTACGGTCCATGGGGCCGTAGAGTCGGACACCACTGAGCTACTAACACTTTATGGAAAAGGATACGCAACCCTACTAGGTACCGTGAAACTAGTACTGTGACTTTCCCGGATGCGCAAATGAAGCGCGATCACCAGACGGAGACGCAGACGCAGGAATTATATAACGCTTTAGACTGGGGCTTCTTTTGATTAGTGAGAGTTTGGCGGGAGAGGAGGAGGCGGTACAAAGGAAGTGATGTAAGGTGTCACTCACTTGCCGCGGGTGGGATTACACGGTCTGAGATGCGGAAGTATCATCTTGATTGGTTATTTCCTTGAGACATCGTCCTATCTCAGTGGTTCTCAGCCTTACTTTCGCTTGCGCAGTTTGTTTTGCCCTTTGTAATGATGGCCGCCGGGGCTTCTGGGCCTCACGAGATCGGAGTGCGAGTTTTCAGGAGTTTGGCCCGAGAAGACAGGAAAAGGCGTAGATTCGTGAGCACAGATTGGCTGAAGCCCGAAGCGTTCTTGTTGCTGATTGGCTCTGTCCTTCGCGGGAAGGAGTTTGTGGCGCCAGCGAAAAGCAGATACAGCGCAGCAGGAGCGGCAGGGGTCTTGAGGGGGTTCGGCGAACCCTACAGCGGGAACCTTCTGGAACTCTCTGAGGGAATCGTGTCGAAGATGTGGAATAGTATGATGAGTGGGGCGCGTGATGAGAATCGCAGGAAAAATTTAGCAAGGAGCGGGGTGGGCGAGGCCTGTGGCGGCGAGGATCTGAGAGGAGCTGGGGGCCGGCTGAGGGGACGTGGGGGCCGGGGGTGGTGGGATGTGGCGAGGGAAGGTTAGGGAGACGCTGAGAGTGGTTAGAGCGAAGTCTGGGGTGGGGGTCCGGTGGGTTTTTCAGAGGCTTGGAGGGCAGCGCAGATGTTTATAGCGTTGTTTAAAACCAGGTGGATTTGAAAGCTATAGCACCTCCTCTTTCGGGGGAACCGGCGGCTACACACAGTCCCCTGGGGGCTTTGGATCTCCGACAGCTTCCCAGGCCGAAAAGAAATCGGTAGGTTGGAAGCGTACTTTGTTTTATGTTATCCTTTCCCGAAGCTCTTAACTCATCTGTGAGAGAAAATTTGAGACGAAGGAAGGGTGTTAAACCTGAGCTGTAATTGTCAGTTATTATCGAATTTTATATTTGAATGCTGTTAGTATTGAAAAGTGATGTTTTCCCTAATTTTGCATCCACTGTTAACTTGGCTTTATTTTGAAATTTACCAGTAGAACTAATGAGTCAGTCTTGTGGGAAAAAAAATTGTTTCTATAGCCTAGTTTGCATTCTTCATGTACTGAAAGTCAGTTTTCAATGAAATGTAATGAGGTACCCTGAAAAGTGAAAGTGAAAGTTGATCTGTCCTGTCCGACTTCTTGCGACTCCATGGTGTATACAGTCCTTGGAATTCTCCAGGCCAGAATACTGGAGTGGGTAGCCTTTCCCTTCTCCAGGGGATCTTCCCAACCCAAGGATCGAACCCAGTCTCCACACTGCAGGCTGATTCTTTATCAGCTGAGCCTCTAGGGAAGCCGCAATGAGGTGCTTCCCTGATAGCTCACTTGGTAAAGAATCTGCCTGCAATGCAGGAGACCCGGTTTGACTCCTGGGTCCGGAAGATCCGCTGGAGAAGGGATAGGCTACCTACTCCAGTGTTCTTGGGCTTCCCTGATGGGTCAGCTGGTAAAGAATCCGCCTGCCATGTGGGAGACCTGGGTTTGATCCCTGGGTTGGGAAGATCCCCTGGAGAAGGGAAAGGCTACCCACTCCAGTATTCTGGCCTGGAGAAGTCTATGGACTGTATCTATTCTGTATAATCCATGGGGTTGCAAAGAGTCGGACGAATGAGGTGCTCTAATGCAGAGGAAAGAGCTTGGTCTTTGAAGTCTAGTGGATATATTACATGTTGAACCGTTGCTCTGCCACTCCTTGTAGAGTATCGTTGGACAAATTTCTTACAATTGGGAGTCCGTTTTGCACCTGCTAAATGGGATTGATAATACAAAGTTGTTGTGAGACTTAATATTATAATAATATAATTATGCCTATCCCAGAATTGCTTTCAATAAATGGTCCCAGAGAGTATTACTGAAAACAACTTGAGTTTTGGAGCCAGAATACACGGTGTCCAGAATCAACTTTGCCTTTTAACTGTTGGTGTGAGTTTAGTGAAGCAACTTACATTCTTAGTTTTGGTGGCCCTTGATTTTTCTCATCAGATAATAGTACTAGTACTACTTGTGTCACAGGGTGGTTCTGAGACTTGATAAATAAAATAATATATAGGAAAGTGATCTGTAAAGAGCTACCCAAATGCTTGTTAGTCACTCTTTCAGAAATGTTTGCATTTAATAGCTGCTGTTGATTTCATCTTTTTAAAAATATAGAATTTGGTGTTAAGATTCAGTATTAGTCGGTTCTGTGTTTTTTGTTCAGGTTGATAAGCTTTTATCTGAGCTGTTGATTCACAGGTGTGTATCAGTAGGAAAGAATTCATTGATAATTCCCATACATTTGGGCATTGGCTTTATATTTTTCATATGATTATTTTATATACTCCTGTAAGAGACTTATTATTTACTCCATTGCACAACATAGGCTCAAGGTGATTAAGGGACACCTGAACTCGCATAGCTAGTAAGACAGTGCACATATGATGCTGCACAAATCCAAAATCTTGTGAGCACCTTCTGTCTATTATCTTTCTTTTTCCCAGGAAGACCAGAGGGAACTCCAAGTCCTTTAAATTTGTCTTCTTTGAGGCTGTAAAGGAAAAAATGAAAGATAGACCATTGGTTCTCATCTTTTCTTCTTAAGCTTAATATTTTTCTTCATTTCCAGCTGTTAGAATTTCTATCTCAGAATCTCCACCTGACTGGGGCTGTGTATTAAGACACTTCTCAGGGAAGTGATGGATGTAAGCTGGAGTCTCAAACCCAGGTTTTTTGTGTTTAAATCCAGTGTTTTCTCCATACTAAATTAGGTTAACACTCTGTCTAAAACGTTTCCTATTGATTATAAACCTGTTATGTTTGATCAATTCATGTGAAATTTCCAAAATTGATCATGTTTTGCCTTTTAAAATGGTGGGGTATTTTTGTTTTTTGCATTTTTTTACAATACTGTCAGAGTAGCCAGTGATTCATAGTCAACTAAAAAATACTTTTTTTTTTTTTCCAAAATTAAACATACTTGTGCTTGCACTTTCTCTGAGACTCTTTGGAACAAACCGGGAACTCTTTGTGATCGGTTCCTGGTACATAGTAGGTGCACGTTCAAACACAAGAGGGCTTCGCAGGTGGTTCAGATGATGAAGAATCTGCCTGCAGTGCAGGGGACCAGGGCTGGGAAGATCCCCCGAAGAAAAGAATGACTACCCACTCCAGTATTCTTGCCTGGAGAATTCCATGGACTGAGAAGTCTGGTGGGCTACAGTCCGTGGGGTCACAGAGTTGGACACGACTGACTGACTGACTAACAAAACGCAAGAATCCTCTGTGATTTGAGGTGAATTTGAAGATATTACTGCTGCCCACTTAGAGAATGTTGCTGCTGCTGCTGCTGCTGCTGCTAAATCTCTTCAGTCGTGTTTGACTCAGTGCGACCCCATAGACGGCAGCCCACCAGGCTCCCCCGTCCTTGGGATTCTCCAGGCAAGAACACGAGTGGGTTGCCATTTCCTTCTCCAGTGCATGAAAGTAAAAAGTGAAAGTGCAGTTGCTCGGTTGTGTCTGACCCTCAGTGACCCCAGGGACTGCAGCCTTCCAGGCTCCTCCGTCCATGGGATTTTCCAGGCAAGAGTACTGGAGTGGGGTGCCATTGCCTTCTCCGGAAGGTATTACTAACACCTCAATAATTACACATATATAATGTTTTTACCTGAGGAGTAATAATTTTTATTGAATACATAGGATGATATATAGAGATTGATATTAGCAGTTTTATATAGAGTATATGTTTTGTTTACAGCTCCACAGGTTGATATCCTCATTTTACAGAATAGGTGGCAGTGTGTCCAGGGCTGTGGAGTGGGGGTTTGAACACAGGTTTATAGGACTGTCTGGCTCCAAAGCCATGTTCTTGCTGCTCTTACCATAGTGGCTCTTAGTTTTCTTCTGCTGAAGATACAGTGAAAATCTCAAGTGTGATAGGTGAAAATAGAACCTCAACAGATTTTAAATGTGTAAATATTAATATAGCATATAAGTTCGTTTACCAATACCATAAAATTGGAAAACATAGTTGGTTCCTTTACATCCTTATTAAAAGCTACTGTAGATAGAAAGAGTGAGGAACAATAATAACTGGCCTAATAATTGCTGATATTTCTTGAGTGTTTATAGTGTGCCAGATAGTCTAGGTACTTCACCATATATTTACTTCCCATTTGATTTTTAGTGATTTTATCATTCCTTGTTTTGTAGATGAGGAAGCAGAGGTAAACAGATGAGTAGAGAAATGTCATCAAGGGCACACTACTCCTGAGTGATGGAGCTATAATCTTTACCCTCAAGCTTGGCTGCCACCTGTGTGACATATGTGCTGGTAGTTGGCTGGGCTTACTTTCTACTATCCTGGCAGTATTCACCATTCAAAATTATGCTTCAGTAAAGTGAAATGTTGCTAGTATCATGGACCTTCAGAGATAAGCTTTGACTTTTAAATCAGTTTTACATATAGAACAGTTACTGGGTTTACATCTTATTGATTTCCAACAGGAAGAACCCTCATCTTTAATGCACCATGCTTTTTCTGTCTTGTACATAGTCCTTCCTAAGAGTCTATGAAAGTGCATATTTGCTCTCAGTCTGTAATGCATGTTCCTTACCCACTGTTTTTTCACCATCAAAATTTTTGTGCTTCAAGGTCCACCCTAAATGCTCCCTCTTCTTGAAATTTCCAGTAAATTTTTCTGAGATTCCACATAGAGTTTCTCATTCTATAGTGTACAAAAATCAAGATTGTTGCTTACATTTGTACCTCCCCTAAGTTAGGAGTATGTTGAGGGCAAATCCTATTCCATTGTACTCAGCTTTGTCCTCTGACCAGAGGTAGGCAAAATAAGAGTTTACACGGTTGTTAGGTTGCTTCTGGATGTGAGTTGGGTGTCTGTCCTCTTCTGCCCATTGCCTCTTGTCCCTTTCCTTTAGGATGTCCAGTGTGACCAAGCCTTTATCCCATTTCCGCCATACTCGTGTTTGATTGTCAGAACATCTATCCTAAAGCTATATGTCTAAATTTCTGTTGTCATTTATCATGAGACTTAGAACAACTCCAGAGTTCTCTCTCTGCTGACCATTTCTCAGACCCCTTCCAATACCCATCTCATCAGTGATGAAAATCCAGCTCCATCTTGCCTTCATCCTAAAGGTGGAGTTTCTTCTTAAAAGTCTGTTCCAGAAGCAGGTCCTTATGCTGTCCACAATCTGGCCTACTCATTTTGGTGATCTCTAGTGCAGCACAGACTTATCCATTCTTCAGGAACTTTGGAGTCAGACAAACCTGGGTTTGAAATCTAAAGTATGGCATTTGTTAACTATATAATCTTGGTTTTCACCTGTATGAAGTAGAGATAGGATCATATTGAAGATTCAGTGTTATATGTATAGTGCTTGGCACATAGCAGGTGCTAAATGAACAGTGGTTAATTATTTTCTTGATTGAATTTATGAATACTTTTTTCAGAGAGCTCGAGCTCAGCACATTGTACCCTGTACCATATCACAGCTGCTTTCTGCTACTCTGGTTGATGAAGTATTCAGAATTGGAGACGTTGAGATTTCACAGGTATGGAAGAGTGCAAGAGTCACTTAACATGAAGAATGAAATAAAACTAACATCATTTAAAAATATATAAATGTTACTTTGGTTTTCAAGAAAACTAAACTTTTTTCCCTTCTGATCTAGGTCACTATTGTGGGGATTATCAGAAATGCAGAGAAGGCTGCAACCAACATTGTTTACAAGATAGATGACATGACAGCTGCACCCATGGATGTTCGCCAGTGGGTTGACACAGATGTGAGTAGTTGTTTTGGAATATGGGTGGGGTTACTTTGGGACTTTGGAGATGTCGAACTTGTTTAGTTTTACTTTTTAAAGATGGGTCTTATAAAAATAAAACATAAGCAAGACGTCAAACACAGAAACTCTAACATGAAAGGCCAGTACATTTATTTTCATAAAAATTTAAAATCTTTGAAACTTCCCCAAATACTATAAACAAAGTTAAAGGGCAAGTAATAGGACACACTAGCATGTACTTTGTGAGTGCAAAGATTTTTTATGTTGGCATTGTATCCCCAGCACCTAGAATAATGCCAGTTACATAGTGGGCCCTGAGTAAATATTATTCAAATGAGTGGGGAAATTTTTTGTAACATATTACAAACATTTTGAATTTTTAATTAATGAAAGTTCTTACGAAGGAAAAAACAACTGCACCTTAGGAAAACAAGAAATGCACAAGTAATTCATAATAGGTGAAATACAAATTGCAACAACAATAAGAAAAGCAGGTTTACTAAATACCATTTTTAACTTATTAAATCAACAACAACAAAAAAAGAATGGCAACGTCTACTTCTGTTGAGAGCAGGAGGCACTTAATTTGGGGAATGGTTTGTCAGTGTTTGTCTGGGAAAGCGGATACCATCCTACCTTGATGTTATGACTATAGTCTTTCTCAAAAATCAGCCGATAATCAAGATCCCATCACAGAAATGTTGATCTAGCAGTCCACTGCTGGAAATTTACATTAAGGAGATCAAGATGTGTGCAAAGATTCAGTTGTAAAATTGTTGATCATCACATTATTTATCATAATGGAAAACTAAAAGGAATCTCCATGTTAGCAATAGGATATTATTCATTAAACCATGGTATATTTTTAAAATACTGCAAATGATGTAGAAATACATGTATTGTCACAAAGAAGTGTTTACCATAAATGTTGAGAGAAAAGAGGTTATTAAAGATAGTATGCGTGATGTGGCCCCATTTTTGCAAAGCACCATGCATATGAGTATATGTATAAACATGGAGAAAATAGACCGAAAGAAAATATATGCTTGTTACCCTTTTATTTTTTATTGGGCAGAAGGTCTCTTGGTTTTTGTTTTTTCTGCACTGTGCAGCTTTTGGGATCTTTGTTCCCTGACCAGAAATCAAGCTGTGCCTCCTGCAGTGGAAGCATGAAGTCCTAACCACTGGACCTCCAGGAAATTGCCAGCTTCTTTTTTTTTTTTTTTTTAAGTTTTTAAAGTGCATTCATTTTAGAAAATTTGAATAATACTTTGTGTGCTATTTTCACTTCAAAAGCCAGTCATCTGTAAAGAGTTAACTTGATAGTTATGCGTTCTTTATTTTTTGCACCTCAGAAAAATATAGGAGAATTTATTGAACAGTTATAATTGGAATACCAATTGAAACAGTTATAATTGGAATTCTGAACTAGACTGCTTGATTCCAGGTAGACGAAGAATGTAACCACACAGTCCCTGCCATCAAGTGGGGAGGTAATTACTAGAGATGCCTAATACTACATACTCATGCAAAACGTATGGTGCTTACTTTTATAATAAGTGAGCGTTTAAAGATTACCTGAAAAAAAAAATAAAAATAAAAAATAAAGATTACCTGAAATCCCACATCTCAAAGATGATTACTGTTACAGTACATTTTGATAAATACCCTTTTAGACATTTCTCTCTGCATATTTGTACATTTAATGAGGGGGATGCCTACAGTTTTACATAAAGGATAATATGATATGCAACTGCTTCATAATCTGCCCTTTTCACTCAGAATGCTCCCATTTCTTGTGACCACCTGTTCCATCATAAGGATACATCATTCCTTGCTTCTAGACCCAATCAGGGAACATTTGGATTTGTTATTATAGAATATGCCCCAGTTAGCATCTGTGTGTACATCTCTTCATGATTGTGAGATAATCTCTTTAAGATGAATTAAACTAGGCTTTCTGGAGGAAATATACATTTTAAAATACTTTCTTTTTGGTTGGTCTTCCATTTATGATTTTACATTTTTTTATTTAAATTAGGGTGTGGGAATGCCCAGTTAGTTCCCCACACCCTAACTGTAGGTTTTATGAGTCTTAAGTTTTTGTATGATAGTTTAAAAAATACAATCTTGTCATTGAGAATGTTATTTTTTATATGTAATTTGGTTTTAGTGAGATTGAATTTTTTTAAACTATATTTAAACAAGACTGGGAACTGACTGTGGCTCAGATCATGAACTCCTTATTGCCGTATTGAGACTTAAATTGAAGAAAATGGGGAAAACCATTAGGCCATTCAGGTATGATGTAAATCACATCCTTTATGATTATACAGTGGAAGTGATAAATAGATTCAAGGGATTGGATCTGATATAGTGCCTGAAAATCTCTGGACGGAGGTTCATGACATTGTACAGGAGGCGATGATCATAACCATCCCCAAGAAGAAGAAATGCAAAAGGCAAAATGGTTTTCTAGGGAGGCTATTTGTAAGAATAGCTGAGAAAAGAAGAGATTCAAAAGGCAAAGGAGAAAAGGAAAGATACCCATCTGAATGCAGAGTTCCAAAGGATAGCAAGGACAGGTTAGAAAGCCTTTCTAAGTGAACAATGCAAAGAAATAAAGGAAAACAACAGAATGGGAACGACTAGAGATCTCTTCAAGAAAATTAGCGATGCAAAGATGGGCACAATAAAGGAAGGAAACTGTATGGACCTAATAGAAGCAGAAGATATTAATCAGAGATGGCAAGAATACATAGGAGAACTACACAAAAAAGATCTTAATGACCCAGATAACCACGATGATATGATCACTCACCTAGAGCCAGACATCCTGGAATGCGAAGTAAAGTGGTCCTTAAGAAGCATCACTACTAACAAAGCTAGTGGAGGTGATGGAATTCCAGCTGAGCTGTTTTGAATCCTAAAAGATAATGCTGTGAAAGTGCTGCACTCAGTGTGCCAGCAAATTTGGAAAACTCAGCCACAGAACTGGAAAAGGTCAGTTTTCATTCCAGTCCCAAAGAAGGGCAATGCCAAATAATGTTCAAACTACTGCACAGTTGCATTCATCTCACATGCTAGCAAAGTAATGCTCAAAATTCTCCAAGCTAGGCTTCAAGAATACGTGAACCAGAAACTCCCAGATGTTCAAGCTGGTTTTAGAAAAGGCAGAGGAACCAGAGATCAAATTGCCAACATCCATTGGATCATAGAAAAAACAAGAGAATTACAGGAAAACATCTACTTATGTTTCATTGTGGGTCGGGAAGATCCCCTGGAGAAGGAAATGGCAATGCACTCCAGTACTATTGCCTGGAAAATCCCATGGACAGAGGAGCCTGGTAGGCTACATGTAGTCCATGGGGTCGCAAAGAGTTGGACACAATGAGTGACTTCACTTCACTTATATTTCATTGACTATGCTAAAGTCTTTGTATGGATCACAACAAACTGGAAAATTCTTAGGTAGGACTACCAGACCACCTTACCTGCCTCCTGCACAACCTGTATGCAGGTCAAGAAGCAACAGTTAGAACCAGACATGGAGCAGTGGACTGGTTCCAAATTGGGAAAGGAGTATGTCAAGGCTGTATATTGTCACCCTGCATATTTATATGCCAAGTACATCATGAGAAATGCTGGGTGGGATGAAGCACAAGGTGGAATCAAGATTGCTGGGAGAAATATCAATAACCTTATATATGCAGATGACACCACATCTGTGGCAGAAAGCAAAGAAGAATTAAAGAGTCTCTTGATGAAGGTGAAAGAGGAAAGTGAAAAAGCTGGCTTAAAACTCAACATTCAGAAAACTTAAGACCATGGCATCTGGTCTTATCACTTCATGGCAAATAGATGGGGACACAGTGGACACATGAGAGACTTTATTTTCTTGGGCTGCAAAAGCACTGCAGATGATGACTGCAGCCTTGAAATTAAAAGACGCTATGACAAATCTAGACAGCGAATTAAAAAACAGAGACATTACTTTTGCTGGCAAAGGTCCATCCAGTCAAAGCTATGTTTTTTCCAGTAGTCATGTATGGATGTGAGAGTTGAACCATAAAGAAAGCTGAGTGCCAAAGAATTGATGCTTTTCAACTATGTTGGGTAAGACTCCTGAGAGTCCCTTGGATGGCAAAGAGATCAAACCAGTCAATCCTAAAGTATATCAGCCCTGAATAATCACTGGAAAGACTGATGCTAAAACTGAAACTCCAGTACTTTGGCTACCTGATGGGAAGAGCCGACTCATTAAAAAAGACCCCGATGCTGGGAAAGATTGAGGCAGGAGGAGAAGGAGACGACAGAGGACAAGATGATTGGATGGCATCACCAACTCAACGGACATTAGTTTGAGCAAACTGAGAGATAGTGAAGGATAGGGAGTCCTGGTATGCCGCGGTCCGTGGTGTCACCAACAGTCGGACACGTCTGAACAACAACAAAATGTTAATTTATGGGAAGATTTTTTTAGTTGTCTAAGTGCTTTGATTCCCTAGGAGTGTTTACTTTTGTTTGTAAGAACCTGAAAAGTAGTAATCTCTTATCATATTATTTCTCTAGTTTGTCTACTGACTTTGAAAAGCTTTTCCTTGTTTCAAATTACTGTTTTTTAATTGTGTTTCCTTCTATAATTTCTGTGGTTTCTTTTCATATTTCTATATATGACTAAGCCTTTTTATAAATTTTGGTGAAGTATAGATCCAGCTTTACTTTTTCCAAGTGGTTTTAAAATGTTCTTTTTGGGAATACAGAGTTTTATCTGTGGTATAGATTCAGCTGTGTAAAGTAATAGAATGAAATGCAAATAGTTGATAACCTCCAGGTGATGGGAATTGGAATGCTTTTTATTTTTAAACATCCAGATTTTCTATTCTAGCTTTTTATACTCATGTATTCTCTTAAGTCGGAGAAGGCAATGGCACCCCGCTCCAGTACTCTTGCCTGGAAAATCCCATGGACGGAGGAGCCTGGTGGGCTCAGTCCATGGGGTCGCTGAGAGTCGGACACGACTGGGCGACTTCACTTTCACTTTTCACTTTTATGCATTGGAAAGGAAATGGCAACCCACTCCAGTGTTCTTGCCTAGAGAATCCCAGGGACGGGGGAGCCTGGTGGGCTGCTGTCTGTGGGGTCACACACAGTCGAGTGAAGCGACTTAGCAGCAGCAGCAGCAACATTCTCTAAGTGGGCTTCCCAGATGGCACTAGTAGTAGAGAACTCTCCTACCAGGAGACATAAGAGATGTGGGCTTGATCCCTGGGTGGGGAAGATCCCCTCAGGAGGGCATGGCAGCCCACTGCATTATTCTTGCCTGGAGGATCCCGTGGACAGACAAGCCTGGTGGGCCATAGTCCGTAGGGTCACAAGGAATTGGACACAGTTGAAGCAATTTAGGACACACACACATCCTATAAACAGAAAAGAATTTTGAGTCAGTTTATATGTTTTTTTTAATAAATAATAGGTACATAGTCTAGAAAACCCACAAAGAAATATTAAAATCATTTATAATTATCCCAGTTAACTTTTGTTAATATTTTGACATGTATGTTTCCCCTCATGGGAAATAAGCTTTTTTCTATGAGTCACAACTGATATTCACAGACAATAAATAGAATTCTCTGTTTATCCTTTGTAGCAGTGTAAAGTATCCCATTATATGAATGTATATTTTTTGTTGGATATTTAGGTTGCTTTGGCATCCCATTCCAGTCCTCTTGCCTGGAAAATCCCATGGACAGAGGAGCCTGGAAGGCTGCAATCCATGGGGTCGCTAAGAGTCGGACACGACTGAGTGACTTCACTTCACTTTAAATGTTTTAGTAGTATTCAGAATTGCTGAGATGACTACTCTTAAAGCTAAATCTTGATTACATGTTCTCAGTACTTTTCTTAAATTTCTAAAAGTAGAGTTGCTGTACTGAGAAGTATGTCTACCAGAAAGTTGTGTGCCTAAGAGCACTGCATGAAAGTGCCATAATTGTTTGCTGGGTTTGTTGTTTCTTTTTTTTTGATATGCATGATGTAGAACTTGGAACTGGAACTTACTTTTAGAGATATTATCCTAATTTCTGATTTTACTTTTAAAAATATTAAATTCTAAAAGGCAGGGAAAACTAGTTAGTGCTACATTAGGATCCTTTAGCTCTTACTTTGTAGCTTTCTCTACATAAATTAGAAATTTTAAAGAGGCTTTCACCGACATCACTAAAACCTAAGTGTGTGTTTCTATTTTTTCTGTTAGGATGCCAGTGGTGAAAACACTGTGGTCCCTCCAGAAACATATGTGAAAGTGGCTGGTCATCTGAGATCTTTCCAGGTAAAGTCAGAAAAAAACAACAACAGTTAAAATGTATTTGCATGAAGCAGTTTCTGGAGTCATGCCTACATTTGGGATACTTAAGTCTCTATGTTTAATGGGAATTATATTGAAGTTATTTCATTATTTTCTTCTTCAGAAGGAAATGATGAGTTTTTTCAGTTTAAAACAGGAAGTAGAGAAAGAACAAGATCTCAGCCTATAGTTGCCAGCTATGGCATTCATTAGATGTGGAAGGGCAAACACTGGATTTAGAGACTAGACTGTTTAACCTTGGGAAAATCATTGAACATCTCTGAACTAGTTTTGTTTTTTTTGACTATATTTCGTTGACTATATTTGAATTAACTTTGAGTTGAAATTTTTCAATATATAGCACATTTTCTTCATTTAATAAAATACTGTAACCAAGAAAAGAGCCATGATGTTTTGGCCTGAAATTGACTTGAATGTACTTACCCTTTGTTCACATTTTTCTATTTATTTTAATAGAACAAGAAAAGCCTGGTAGCCTTTAAGATCATGCCCCTGGAGGATATGAATGAGTTCACCACACATATTCTGGAAGTAGTCAATGCACACATGATGCTGAGCAAGTCGAACAGCCAGGTGAGCAGTTTCACTCTCTTCGTTTTTTTCTCTTCCCTGGAGGAACTGCTTCTGTGCTCAAGCTTTGATTTCCTTAACATTTTGCAGATCGAGCCAGAAGACAGGCATCATTCAGTCCTCAAAAATTTTCTCCGTGAGCTTTGTCATGTTACTTTATTCCAGATGAAACACTCATATTCCTCTCATAATACCTGTCCACTGTCTTGAATGGCTGAGGCCCAGACAGACTTTAGGTGTAGACTCATCGTTATAGGCTGAGCTCTTTACTTCAGGATTTTCAGTCCATATTCAGAGAAAAACCCCAACTAAGACAGCATTTTGCTGCTTCCCTTTCAAGCTACTGGCTAAATGAGAAAATGTATTCACCATTATTTTGTCCTGAAATTATACTTCTTGTTTCATGTTGAAGTTTCTCAACATCTTTTTCTGTAGTATGAATTTAGTTTGACAAGTCCATCTAGGACCACACAAAAGATTTGTTGATCTGAGTATTAGAATGCCCTTAGATGATTCTGGTAGCAAGGTGGAGGCCTGGTTACAGTAGGAGGGACTGGAAAACTGATTTGCTTTTGCATCCTGTTCTTTGCCAAGCACTTTGCTAAGCACTGCGGATACAAAGAGAAATTCATTCAATTTATTGAACATAGCATATGCAAATCATTATTCAGGGTCCTAGGAATACAGCAGTGAACAAGATGGATAAAGTGTCTGCACTCAAACTTACATTCTTGAGAGAGATGGATCATAAACAAGGAAATAAATATTGTTATAGATACTCTAGTGGAGGTGATGGAATTCCAGTTGAGCTATTTCAAATCCTAAAAGATGATGCTGTGAAAGTGCTGCACTCAATATGCCAGCAAATCTGGAAAACTCAGCAGTGGCCACAGGACTGGAAAAGGTCAGTTTTCATTCCAATCCCAAAGAAAGGCAATGCCAAAGAATGCTCAAACTACTGCACAATTGCACTCATCTCACACACTAGTAAAGTAATGCTCAAAATTCTCCAAGCCAGGCTTCAGCAATACGTGAACCATGAACTTCCAGATGTTCAAGCTGGTTTTAGAAAAGGCAGAGGAACCAGAGATCAAATTGCCAAGGTCCTCTGGATCATGGAAAAAGCAAGAGAGTTCCAGAAAAACATCTATTTCTGCTTTATTGACTATGCCAAAGCCTTTGACTATTTGGATCACAGTAAACTGGAAAATTCTGAAAGAGATGGGAATCCAGACCACCTGACTTGCCTCTTGAGAAACCTGTATTCAGGTCAGGAAGCAACAGTTAGAACTGGACATGGAACAACAGACTGGTTCCAGATAGGAAAAGGAGTACATCAAGCCTGTATATTGTCACCCTGCTTATTTGACTTTTATGCAGAGTACATCATGAGAAATGCTGGGCTGGAAGAAGTACAAGCTGGAATCAAGATTGCCAAGAGAAATATCAATAACCTCAGATATCCAGGTGACACCCCCTATGGCAGAAGGTGAAGAAGAACTAAAGAGCCTCTTGATGAAAGTGAAAGAGGAGAGTGAAAAAGTTGGCTTAAAGCTCAACATTCAGAAAACGAAGATCATGGCATCCAGTCCCATCACATCATGGCAGATAGATAGGGAAACAGTGGCTGACTTTATTTTTCTGGGCTCCAAAATCACTGCAGATGGCGATTGCAGCCATGACATTAAAAGACCCTTGCTCCTTGGAGCAAGTTATGACCAACCTAGATAGTATATTAAAAAGCTGGGACATTACTTTGCCAACAATGCTCCGTCTAGTCAAGGCTATGGTTTTTCCAGTAATCGTGTATGGATGTGAGAGTTGGAGTATGAAGAAAGCTGAGCGCCGAAGAATTGATGCTTTTGAACTGTGGTGTTGGAGAAGACTCTTGAGAGTCCCTTGGACTGCAAGGAGATCCAACCAGTCCATCCTAAAGGAGATCAGCCCTGGGTGTTCATTAGAAGGAGTGATGTTTAAGCTGAAACTCCAATACTCTGGCCACCTGATGTGAAGAGTTGACTCATTGGAAAAGACCCTGATGCTGGGAAGGATTGAGGGCAGGAGGAGAAGGGGACGACAGAGGGTGAGATGATTGGATGGCATCACCGACACAATGGATATGGGTTTGGGTGGACTCCAGATGTTGGTGATGGACAGGAAGGCCTGGCATGCTGCAGTTATAGGGTCACAAGGAGTCAGACACGACTGAGCAACTGAACTGAACTAATAGATACTCTGCAGTAAAGCAGAATAGGACAGGACAGTGATGGAGAAAAATGTATGGTATAATTTTAGATGAGAAAAGAACATTCGAAGCTGAGGAAATAAAAAATGAGAAGCCGCAAGATTGGAACAAGCTTGGCATATCTGAGAACATTAAAAAGCCACACTGTCTGTCTGGAGTGAAGCAAATGACAGGAAGATGGTAGAGGGATGTAGACAAGGAAGTGGGACCCAGAGGAGGTAGGGCTTTGTAGGCTGTAGTAAGAATTACTGTCTTCTCACTGGTAGTAAACTTTTAGAAGATTTTGACTAGGGAGTGTTGGGGTGTGATTTACCATTGCAAAAGCTAATTTGAGCTCTTGTATGGAGAGAGATTGAGGCTCCAGCAATAGCAACAGCAGTAATTTGGGGGAATGGTGGTAGGAACTGGGAGAAGAGGTTGGATTCTAACCTATTTTGAAGATAGAGCTGCAGAACCTATTGATAGTTTAGAAACAGGATATAAAGAAAAGGCAGGGTTCAGATATAACTCCTAGGGTTGGGGCTTGATTAACTAGATGAAGCTAGCAGGTTTTGAGGATAAAATCCAGAATTCTGTTTTGGAGTTAACAAATGTAAAGTGCCAGTTAGACACCCAAATGGAGACCGGAGTGGAAGGTTGTCTGTATAAGGCTGGGACTCGAGGGAGGGATCAGGGCTAGAGAAAGCACTTTGGGAGTCATTGTGTGGATGGTATTTAAAGCTTCAGAAGAGATGAGATGAGATAACTAGTGAGTTATTAGAGACCTGAGCTCTGGAACACTAACCTTTAGGAGTGTGGAGGCACAGGAACCAGAGAAAGTCAAAGAAGTTGTCAGCTGGACAGGAAGAAAATTGGGGAATGTGATTCCATAGGATATTCTGAAAAGAGTATTTTAAGGACAGGATGGAGTTCAACTGGAGAAAGCTGCCCAGAAGTCAAGTAAGATGATGAGAGGGGTCTGTTGAATTTGGAAACATGGATCTCCAAAAGAGTGGCTTTAGTAACAGTAGGGGGAGCATGGGTTAGAAAGAATGGGATTGGATAGAAAGTTTAGGGTGTTTATTTTATGACTGTGCTTCATAACATACGTATGTATCAAATGTTCTGTGATAAAAATGGTTTAAAGTGAGAATAGGTGGAAGTTGTGAGCATAGACAATTATATTGAGGAGTAAATAAAATAATCCTTTCTCTCACTGAGTTGCCTCAAGCATTGCCGGGGTGGGGTTCAGATCACTTAAGTAGTGGAAGCAGCAATGAGTGGCAAGTGCAGTACACCGTGGAACCACAGAGGGGAGTTGGCCATCCTGACCCAGACATCAAGAAAGGCCTGCTGGAGGAGATGATGCCTAAACCAGGTCGTAAAATTTACATGGGAGGTAGGGGGGATACATGAAGCAGGTCGTATCAGCAGAGGTATCCAGAGAAAAAATAGTGTTCATGTCAGTATTATTATAACATGAGATTTCTGTTTTACCAGAAAGCAATGTGAAGGCATCTAGCTTGAAAACAAGAGGATCATGACTGATTTTTGTTGTTTATTTTTTTTATGACCTCAAAGCATTGGCATTTAATGGATAAATGTTGAAGGAATGAGTCTCCTGCCTGGATGGGAGTTCCCCTGATGAGCTTCCACAATGCTCTTTTACTTGTAATGAGTACTTAACATATTTGAGCTTTTGTCATCTTTATTCAGTTCAATAAACATTGACTGAGCACCTGCTGCCCACCAGGCACTGCAAAGCTGAAGGGAAGTGACCAACCATGATGGCTGCTGTGGGAGGGAATGGAGTGAGTGCTGTGAGACCAGAAAGAGCACAGCTAACCTGGCCTGGGAGGGTGTCAGGGACGGCTTCTTGAAGGCAGTGGCAATTAAGTTGGGCTTTGAAGGATAAGAAGAGTGTTTCCCAGGCAGATGACGAGAGGAGCATTCCAGACATGGAATAAAGTGTCAGAGGCATGTGTGAACGGCCAGAAGTCTCTGTGTTAAAACCTAGTGGTCAAGAATTAAAAAAAGACTCTGATGTCTAATTGTGGTAGGTCTTGACTGTCCAGGAATTTTCATATTATTTTCACAGGCAGGGGGAGCCAGCTGAAAACATTTAGGTGGAGGAGAGACGTGATCAGAAATTATTACTTGGAGCAATAAGGAGGGTTGGTTGACATAGGAGAGACTTCCAGCTGAGACACTAGTCAGGAGACTAGGGGTGATGAGGATGGACTGGAACTGTTGAAGATCATATTAATAGGGTGTGGTGCAGACTATGGGAGATGAGTGACTGGAGACACAGATGGCTGACTTCTGCAGGACTGGGCTTGGGCTTGCTAACTGAGATGGAATACATAGCCAGTAGGTCAGTTTGGGGAGGAAAGTAGTGAACTTTATTTTGAAGTGCATGGGACATCTAAGTGGTGGTCTTCAGCTGATGGTTGGGGACAAGGATTTGTGGTCTCAAAGGAAGTCTGGGATGAAATTCTGGGGGAACTATCAGCCTTCTGAAAGACAGGTAGATGAGGAGACTGAGAGGAGATACTGAGAAGGCAGAGTTCGTTAAGTGGACAGCTAGAAGAATATGGTGCTAGGAAGCCCAGGGATAGGTCCATTTCAAGAGGAGTGTGGTCAACAGTGTCTGCTTCTGAGAGGTCAAGTGTTATGAGGGACTGAAAGGGATTACTGGCTGTGTTGGTTGAAAAGCATTGGTGACTTTGGTGGGAACAGTTTCAGGGGTATATTTGGGGGGAATCCAAATAGGGGAGAAGTGAAAATAGTGACTATTACTGTTTTTTAGAAGTTTGGTTAAAAAAAAAAGTGGGTGATGAGAATTGTGTCTTCTTTTCCCTCCTTGTAATGCTTAATGCCTAGCTGATGCTTAGTAAGTGCTTGCATGATTTAGCACCAAAGGTAGATACCACTATAGCAGAACTCATTAATTTTCTTTGTGCTTTTTTTCCTCTGGTTCCTCTCACATCGCAAAGAAAAGGGTAAGCCAGGAAGTATCTTTTTCTGTTTGATATGATATATATATTTCAGAGAATGACTTTATCTTATGAAATACTCATTAGATAATAGCTGTCCTTTCCAGTCTAAGCAATTGTTATTTGGAAAATTCTGCTTAGGACATTCCCTGGCAATGCAGTGGTTAGGATTCAGTACTTTCACTGCCGTGGCCTGGATTCAATCTCTGGTTGGAAAACTTAAGATCCAATAAGCCATATGTTGTGGTCAGAAAAAACAAAAAAAAATTTGCTTAAATTGTTTTTTGTAAACTACTTATTAAGATATTTAAAAGAGCAAGAACTGTGTTTAAATTGTTGTGAACTTCTTAATTCAGCCTTCAGCTGGGAGAGCACCTGTCAGCAATCCAGGAATGGGTGAAGCTGGGAACTTCGGTGGGAATAACTTCATACCAGCAAATGGCCTCACTGTGGCCCAGAACCAGGTAAACACTGGAGTGGCTCCAGATTTTGCAAGACACAGAGCTGTAAATTGTTACTTTCTTAATGGTGCTAAGTATCTGACTCATTTCTTTCTTATAAAGAGATTCTTGCTTGATAGGGGAGCTGATTCATAGTAGTTTCTGAAATCTTTCTGATTTGAATCTTTAGGTGCTGAATTTGATCAAGGCTTGCCCAAGACCTGAAGGATTAAACTTTCAGGATCTCAAGAACCAACTCCAACACATGTCCGTAGCCTCAATCAAGTGAGTATTTGGTTTCTGTGAGCTAGGGTTCTGGAATTGTACCCATTTCACCTCACCAAGGTTTCCTTTAATGAGAAGTGAGTTAAAAAAAGAACAACTGTTGACTGTTAAAAGGAAAGTTGTTTAGTCATGGAAAAATAGAAAAAGGACTCATAAAGATGGTGCTGCTTGTCACTTCCCTCATTCATTTTTTCATTCAACAAATAGTAAGTCCAGTTAAGTGTGAAGTATGTAATTTTGAGCAAAAATTGACATGATACCTCTTGTGGAATTTAGTCTAGAGGAATGAGATCCTGACTCCTGGTCCTCAAGTGTACACTCTCATTGGTGTTACTGTCCCAAATGTGGAGAGTGTGCCTCACACTATCTGGACCTAAAGCTGTTCGACAGTCTTTCTAGCATCATTGTCCTGATAACCTGTTAGATGAGCAGCTTCCTGATTCTAATGAACTCGTATTGTGTTCAAACAAACAGAGTATTGTGTTTGTGATAAATCAGTTGAAATTATAGATCTCAATAGAGAAAAATGCTCATGTCTCATTCTATTTCCTGTCCTATAAGATGAGGATAATAATTCCTGTCTTAAAAGTTACTGTTATGATGAGGTGCAGAATGGTGGTCACAATAGTAGGTGCTTTCTAAGTTGTTACTATTATTAAATATGACACTGACACTGACCCAGTTCAGTGCAGTTCAGTTGCTCAGTCGTATCCGACTCTTTGCAACCCCATGAATCACAGCATGCCAGCCGTCCCTGTCCATCATCAGCTCCCTGAGTTCACTCAAACTCATGCCCGTTGAATCAGTGATGCCATCCAGCCATCTCATCCTCTGTCGTCCCCTTCTCCTGCCCTCAATCTTTCCCAGCATTAGGGTCTTTTCCAGTGAGTCAACCCTTCATATCAGGTGACCAAAGTATTGGAGTTTCAGCTTCAGCATTAGTTCTTCCAATGAATACCCAGGACTGATCTTTAGGATGGACTGGTTGGATCTCCTTGCAGTCCAAGGGATTCTCAAGAGTCTTCTCCAACACCACAGTTCAAAAGCATCAATTCTTCGGTGCTCAGCTTTCTTCACAGTCCAACTCTCACATCCATACATGATCACTGGAAAAACCATAGCCTTGACTAGATGGACCTTTGTTGGCAAAGTAATGTCTCTGCTTTTTAATATGCTATCTAGGTTGGTCATAACTTCCAAGGAGTAAGCGTTTTTTAATTTCATGGCTGCAATCACCATCTCCAGTGATTTTGGAGCCCCCAAAAATAAAGTCTGACACTGTTTCCACTGTTTCCCCATCTGTTTCCCATGAAGTGATGGGACCAGATGCCATGATCTTATTAGTTTTCTGAATGTTGAGCTTTAAGCCAACTTTTTCACTCTCCTCTTTCACTTTTATCAAGAGGCTTTTTAGTTCCTCTTCACTTTCTGCCATAGGGTATCATCTGCATATTTGAGGTTATTGATATTTCTTCCTGAAGGCCTTAAAACCATTTCTGGAAGACCTTTTCTTTCCTTCCTGCAACTTTATTTCCCAGAGGGAAATTGGAGGGCCCATGGATGGATGAGGAGCTTTTTGTTTTTTAATAGCTATTTCTACTAGGAAACATTAAGTGCAAGCTAAATGACAGCTTTAGATCCTAGTTTCAGATGCTTGTTTAGACTGGTATTTAAGTAAGGTCCTACTTTCTTTGCTTTATACAATCTGGGAGAGGGATCCAAGGCAGCCCTAAAACCATTATCTCCATGGATTAACTCAGTTTTGCAATTTAACTGATGTTTCTCCCTGCAAGAGCCTTCTATGAGCAAAATGGCTATGAATTGGTGACTCAGTGGTAAAGAATCCGCCTGCCAAAGCAGGAGACACACGTTTGATCCCTGGATCAGGAACATCCCCTGGAGAAGGGCATGGCAACCCACTCCGGTATTCTTGCCTGGGAAATCCCATGAACAGAGGAGCCTGGTGGGCTACAGTCCATAGGGTCACAAAAGAGTCAGACACGACCTAGTGACTAAAACAACAAGAAGATAGAAAGTTGGGAAATGAGGGAAGTTTACATTTTCAGCCGTATCTAAAAGGCAGCTTCCTATCTTCTGCATTTGGGTGTGTTTTTTCTTTCTAGGCTAGCTGTGGATTTTCTAAGCAACGAGGGACACATCTATTCCACCGTGGATGATGATCATTTTAAATCCACAGACGCAGAATAACTGGATCTAATTGGGTACCCAAGATATTTTCCAGTTGGACCTTTTTTTGCAGCCTCTTGTCTCCAGCTGTGCATATAATTGGCGAGTTGACTTCTAGGAAGTAGATTTCATCTATAAAAGATCTCAACTGACATCCTTTTGAAACTTACTACTACTCTTCTGTGTTTTTGATGGACTTCCCTGGTGCCTCAGATGGTAAAGCATCTGCCTACAATGCGGGAGACCCAGGTTCGATCCCTGGGTCAGGAAGATCCCCTGGAGAAGGAAACGGTAACCCACTCCAGTATTCATGCCTGGAAAATACCATGGACCGAGGAGCCTGGTGGGCCACAATCCATGGGGTTGCAAAGAGTCGGACACGACTGAGCGACTTCTCAGCGACTTCTGTGATTTTGAAGCTCAAAGGGATATGGGCCACTGAAAAAAATATAAAAGGAGCACATTTTTTAAAGAAGTAACAGATTAGTTAGTTACAACATCAAGATAAATGGAATTGAAAGAGAGATGCTACCAAGAGAGTTGGGCAGTACTGCTTAAATAATGCTCGAGAGTTTCTATTCTTAAATTGTTTCCTCTTGAGAGAAGATGAGCAGCACTGGGCCCACTCACCTCTGCCTTTTTTTGTTCCCCACGTTGGTTATGTGGTGGTACTTTCAGAATCACACTTTTTTTACCTTGCCATAATAGCTGCCAAAAGTGTGTTTTTATAAACATGGGGTTCTAGAGTGCTGGCTTCCTGGGGCAGAGGAAAGAAAGAAATGCGTGTTGTACAAAATAAGTACGTTCATATGTTTAATAAAATAGTTCTATTATTGAAGTAACTTGTAAAAATGTTATTTCTTTATGCTGCAATAATTAATACTTTATCATCTCAACTTAATTCTTAGATAAGTTAATGAGGTGTAACATGCAAATAGAAGTTCTGTAGCTGCTTTAAGTGTGTTTCTAAATGAGACCTACCAGCAGCTGTGTGGAGAAGGCCCCACCCTGCCGTGGTTTCTGACAGCGAACAACAATGTGGTTGCTCTCTGTCCTCTCAGGATACTTCCCACCTGGGGAGCTGTGCAGATGCTTACAAGCCAGTCAGCCAGTGTGCTTATTTGCAAGCGTGTCCATTCTTGTTTCCTAAAAGAACAGTGGCTAAAAACAGGTTTAAAAAAATGTATTCATTTGAATATGGAATGCATGATAGAATACTTTCATGGGTGGTAGACTTCTCTTTCTAGTTACCATGCTGATGTCCTCAAATGGGCAAGGGGACAAGAGCAGTGGTTCGGGTTTTTTTTTTCTTCTTTTGATTTTGAATTTGACTTAGCAATCAAAAACTGCTTGCCCATTAACCCAGCGAGTGTTTATTCAATACCTACTGTGTCGGCCCATTTGCCAACTTCAGGGGTATAAAGCAAGAGACTGGTGTCCCAGGAGTTGCCGATTCCACATTCCCAACAACAGAGTAGCTGCCCAATGATAGAGTTCCCTGCCATCTTGGCATTGGCGTGATCTTACAGGAGTTCTGTGGTTCCCGAGCACTGCAGAGGTCCTTGGGACTGAGCAGAGGCAGGCCACTCCTCAGCAGAATGAAACCCCAGCCTCTGAGGAGCTTCTGCCTGCTCAGGCCGGGGGAACGTACACTTTTGGATGTTTGTGGTCACCTGGGCTGTTGGGTATGCAGTGTTCTCTTGGCACACTGTTGAGACAGCAGAACAGCACTGTGACCAAGCTCTCAGAAATACCCAATGTCATGGCCAAGCCAGGAGTCCAGCCTCCTCTCAGGAAGGTCTTTCTAGGTGTACAGGTGGGAAATGTTGAGAGAAATTAAAAACTCTTGATACATTTTTGAGCATGCACCTCCAAGTTACATTCCTTTATTCAACAGTTATTTATATCTGTTACTATGTTAGTTTGTTATGTATATTATAAAACATTCAAAAATTTAAAATGAAAAAGGATATTAAAAATAAATATGAAGGGTTACTAATACAGAACATCACAGTTTGAACTGTGTGGGTCCACTTATACTCAGATTTTTTTCAGTAAGTACATAACTACACAATCCACAGTTGGTTGAATCTGCATGTACAGAGGACCAGCTGTAAAGTTATCTGAGGATTTTTTGACTGGGGGTGGTGAGCACACTAACCCCCTTGTTCCAGGGTCAGCTGTAATTCTCTTGTTTCCCAGTCAGTCATCATGTGCGCTCACTTTGGAGATCAGCCGGGGGGTGGGGGGACTCTAACCTCATTATAATACCCTCCCCCTGCCCTGTGGTTTATCATGGAGCGAAGAAGACGCAAGCACCCTGAGGGTGGTGTCTGCCTTTGGTCCGTTCCCTGCCTGCCCCCGTTGCTCTGGTAAGACATTCAGTGTGGTTTTCAAGCATGTTTTCCTTGTAAGCCCAGCTTTTCCTGCTGGGAAATCACTGCCTTTCTCCTCATGGTAGCATTTGGCCACTCAGAAATCCCCTTTTGTGGAAACTGGTGGTCCTCTCCTCTGCCTCCCTTTTGTGACCTTACTCAGTTTGGTGCCAAAATCCAGTGCGGACATGAAGGTGAAAACTTGCCATTTTGCATGTGGTCCTGACGCCTAGGGGTTCTGTACCCAGGAGCAACTATTTTTTGCTTACTGCTTTTCCCAGAGTGCTCTCTTCCTCAGGGTCCGCTGTGTAGTAGAGACTGTGTCTGCGGAGGAGGGCATGGGAACTGGCGTGAAGACAAGGATGAATGCCAGGTACTGGATGGAGACTGGCCCAGCAGCGATAGTCACCACGCAGTGGTCACCTGGAGAGCTCCGTGCTGGGGTGTGGCATGGGTCCAGAGCACCGGAGGGATGGTAGCAGGCAAAGGAAGGACACTCAGGTGTAATACCTAGAATCCAGGAGTGGAAACTGGACCCTTGATTCAGCTCCCACCTCAGCTGGAGACTCCTACCATCTACTTGTCTATCCTGTCCTCTGCTGACAATCCTGCCATTGTCTACCTCAGAGAGTTGAGAGTTTAGATAGGGCTTGTAAAGAGTCTGGCACACAGATGCAACTTAATAAGTGATCATGATTATCATTCTTCTAGAAGCTCAGATGTAATTTTTACTCTCTGGTTTTATAAAATACTACTGGATAGTCACCTCTAGCTGTTCGTGGAGGAAGACAGTCCTGGTCCCTCAGAGGCTCAGAGCCGGGGATGGGGAGGGGGAGACGAGAGTGGATCAGGGGTGGTACATGTTTTAAAAAAACTCCCACTGCAGCGTGTGGTCAGGATTGAGTCCCCAGAGGCAGGAGGCACTGTGCTGCCAGCATCAAGGTGGGCAGTCTCTTGGATTCATTCCTGCACTAACTAGTGGGGCGGCTGGTATTGCGGATGCAGGATTGAGTAGAACTCAGTCGGCTACTTGATACCAAAGCTCTGAGGCTGAGAGAGCCGAATGCAAGATGCTGGGCCCAGAGAAGCCAGCTCTGGGCGGCAGGAACCTGGAACTGCGGGGAGCTGGTGCAGGTTTCCAGTCAGTCCCCAGACGGCCATTCCTTGTCCACAGTCTGATTTCTGAGAGGTCTTGTCCAAGGTCCTCTAAAAGCCTGTAACTGTCAGCTGGTATCTCAGATTCCCTGAGAAGCAGCAGTTAGGACGTAAGCTTCCTCCCGCGCCTAGAGGGTTTTCGAAAACTGCTCAAGTATTTCTTCGTAATCGTGTTCATCATCTGCAAAAGAATCCCGGTCAGTAAGGCTCTTCTGCCTCAGGTTGCTTCCCCTCTTTAGGGCACTTCCACCCCCTGGACAGGGGACGGTTTGGTCTGGATGCTCTGGTCCTTGCTAGCCCAGAAGCCACAATTGGTTGTGTCTGCACACTTTGCCAACCTTGCCGTGTGCCTCGGGGAGGGTAGTTGGGGGGTGAAGTCATTTTCCTTGCCAGGGCCCTGGAGCCCCTAGGAGAAAGACAGTAAGGATCCTTCAGCCTAAGCTCTCCCCATATAGGCCTGTGCATCAAACTAGGACTGCAGAAGGGTCTGCCCACAGGCAGGGCCCTGCTGAGGGCATGGCTGGTGCCATCAGAGGCAAAGCAGCAGCAGAATGGTGTGGGGGTGGGGGAGAAGCAAGGATTGGATGCATACGGGCTGAGGGAGCTCACCTGAATCTTCAGTGATGGGCACAGCGGTCCTGCGGCCCTTCTTGCGGCCAGGAACCTCACTGTATAAATCAGAGCTGTCCTGGGTGACCTTCGGCAAGGACTTCGTCCTGAGTTTAGGCAGCAGAGGTGGTTCCTGCAATTCTGAGACTTGAGAGGACTACGTGGGAGAAAAAGCAGAAGTCAGCAGGGTCTCAAGACACGGGGTGGCAGAGTCCACGAAACGCAATTTCCTCCAAATGTTACTTCCTCTGCTTCCCTCTGAACTTCCCTCTCAGGGTAGCACATCTCAGAACACCAGGACTTTTTGCTACAAGGATTTGAAATGTTCTTTGGCAGGGGAAAGGGGGGGTCAGGATTAGGGATAATGGGATTGGAGGCCAGACAGGAAAATGTCCCTGCATTTTTCCATGGGGATTTGGTCACTGTCCTTCAGATCTGTCGCTGAAGGAACAAAATGTAGTCACAAAGCCTCAGAACAAGAGTGCAGGCTGAGGAGCGTCCCAGAAGGAAGAGGACTTTTACTGAACTCCTTCCTACCATGTGCCAAACACACCATGTGCCAAACACTGTATGCATGTCGGCCCATTTCACTGTCTGAGGAGCTGTCTGAGTCCCCAGTTTGTAGGTAAGGAACCAGGCTCAGTGAAAGTGTGCCGCACCGTGCCTCACACGGGATCTCTGGACAGGTCAAGGTTGGGACCCAGAACAAGTCTGTGACCTCTAAAAAGCTGCTGGTTGGGACATCCCTGGCGGTCCAGTGGTTAATAATCCGCCTGCTAGTGCAGGGGACACGGGTTTGATCCTTGGCCTGGGAGGATCCCACATGCCACAGGGCAACTATGCTTGTGTGCCACAACTACTGAGTCTGTGCTCTAGAGCCCACGTGCCGCAACAAGAGATGCCACTGCAACCACAATGAGGAGCAAGCACACCGCAACTAGAGAAAGCCCACGCCTGGCAATGAAGACCCAGCGCAGCCAAAACCAAACAGAACAAAAATAAAGCCACTGCTTTTTCCACCATGCTTTCAAGAGCAAACAGTACAGCTCCCTGGTGAGCAGCAGAGAACACTCGTGCCCAGGGAAGGAAAGTTGCTGGTTCCAGAACAACAAGCAGGAAACGGGCCCAAAGAAACCAAGGCTGGGGCGGAGGTCCCAGCTCCCGACCGCATTCTTTCCAGCACTGTCACAGGCCTGTGTTCCAAATGTCCTAGTCTATTCTTGATTCTTGGCAGAAAACAGCTACCCTACCTGCTGCCCCACAGATATGAGTCCCTTCTAGGGCTGAGATGGCTCGGGGTCGTTTTTTAACTTCCACCACCATCCCACTACCTCCCCACATAGTACAAATACAAGTCTCTCCACGTCCCAAAATAATAGGCTGGTTTTTTGGCTGTAGCCCTCCAGGCTCCTCTGTCCGTGGGATTTTTCAGGCAAGAATACTGAAGTGGGTTGCCATGCCCTCCTCCAGGGGATCTCCCCAATCTCCCCAAACCAGAGTCTCCTATGTCTCCTGCATGGCCGGCGGGTTCCTTACCTGCTGAGTCACTGGGGAAGCTCTAACTGTGTGATCTCAGGTAAACTCCTTCACCGCTCTGTGCCTCTTGTTTCCTCAACTGGAAAAAGAACTGCCAGTGCCCACCTCAGGCAGGTCGTGAGGGCTGGGTGGGGCTGCATACAAGGTGCCTGCCCCAGAGTAAGCGCCCAACGAGTGAAAGTGCAGTGGCTCAGTGGTGTCCGACTGTGACCCCATGGACTATACAGTCCTTGGAATTCTCCAGGCCAGAATACTGGAGCGGGAAGCCTTTCCCTTCTCCAGGGGATCTTCCCAACCTAGGCAGTCGAACCCGGATCTCTGCACTGCAGGTGGATTCTTTACCAGCTGAGCCACAGGGAAGCCCAAGAATACTGGAGCGGGTAGCCTATCCCTTCTCCAGTGGATCTTCCTGACCCCGGAATCAAACCAGGGTCTTCTGCATTGCAGGCGGATTCTTTACCAACTGAGGCTAACAAAACCGCACTGAGAATTAGCAGCGTTCTCTCAGGCTCACTGGTGAGGAAACGTGCCCAGAGCAGGGGTACAGGCCGCAGAGTGAGGAAGCTGGGATGTGAACTTAGTGTTTCTGACTCTGCGGTTCTTTCCCCCTTGTGATTCAGTCTGGTTCTGTTCAGACTCACTGGCAGTGAGTTTTTGTCTGAAGAAAGTTTTTCTCACTTTCTCAGCCTGCCTTGGAGTCGGTGGAGCATGCCCCACAGAACTGTTGTTCTAGCCCAAGAGACCAAATACAACTGATTAAAACTTCATGACTGGACGTCCCTGGTGGTCCAGTGGTTAAGAATCAGCCTCCAACGCAGGGGACATGGGTTCAATCCTTGGTCTGGGAAGATTCCACAAACTGAAAGATGGCTAAGCCTGGAGCCCATGCTTGGCAACAAGAGAAACCCACACACCACAACTCGAGTAGCCTCCGCTCGCTGCAACTAGAGCGAGTGCACACAGCAGTGAAGACCCAGTGCAGCCAAAAAAAAATGACACGGCCCCCCCACCTCCAGGCTACACACAGCATGAAGTGTGCATACAGACAAGGAAGGACTGTCACTGCCTTGGAAGAAATCTAAGCGGAGCCTTGCCCAGGAGTCTGAAAGGAGGAAGAACGTTCCTGGCAAAAAGACTGGCTTGCGTGAAGTGCTGAGGCGGGTATCTTGGCATATTGAGGGAGCGTCAGGAGTTGGAGCGTGGGCTGCTGACACGGAAAACAGGCCTGGGAAGGCGAGGCTGAAGTCAGCTCTAAAGGACCCTGGATACCATGTTAGGAGACTCCATCACCCCCGGCAACGGGGAGCCACTGAAGGGTTCAGAAGATGGGGCTGAGGCCCCTCAGCGACCAGGAGATGTGGGAGGCCATTCTGATATCAGTGGGGAGAGGTTGAAGAGGCTGCTTTAATGGTTCAGGTGAGAAATGCTGCAGCGTGAGCTGGGGAGTGACAGCAGGGTTAGCAGAGACAGGAAGAGCCCCGTGAACTTGGAGTCGCAATGCTATGCTCCAGTTCAGGGCCCCTGAACCATGTAACTTGGAGCGCATCTCAGAGTCTCTGAGACCTCATTTTCTCAACCGTAAAATACAGATAATCACACTGATGTCAGGATGGTCAGGATGGAATAGTAGGTACCAGGTGTGCATGTTTATAAACTGCAGGTTCCCTACAACTGGAAGAGAAGCGCGATGCCAGACAAGGAACAGCAGGACTCGAATGATCCCAACAGAGGGCACCTCCCTGCCCGCTGGGGTTCTCTTGGTACCTTGAAGCCTTTCTCCTTGTGCATCTGCTGCTTCTGCTCACTGAGGCCCTTACTCTTTGGCGGCCTGGGCGGGGGAGCTTGACTCTCGAAGGCTGGTAGCTTCCGCAGGCTATAGTAGAAGGCCTCCGTCAGCTCCTCCACTGTGGCCGTGGGGAGGGCCCCAGATGGCTGGCCCGGCAGCTCCTCGACCTCCACGACAGTCAGGTCCAGCCACCGGGGAGGGATCTCAAAGCACATCTCGGGGTCGGAGTCCAGGCTGACCACCAAGAAGGGTTCCAGGATCTTCTCTTCCAGCTGCAGGCCCGGGAAGGAGGGCAGAGGGTCGGCGGGGTGCCTGGGGTCCTTGGCCACCACCTTGACCTCACAGGGCAGTGAGAACTGGGCAGTCAGGTCCTGCAGGCTGTAGCGCCGGGCATCGCTCAGCTCCTCCACAAAGCCGCCAGAGAAGTAGAGGGGCAAAAGAATCTGTTCTTGGTCCTGCACCTCTTCATCCTCCCAAGCCTCTTCCTCCCCAGTCTGCTCACCTAGCCGCTGACACACCAAGACATCTAGGTCCCTCTCGTGTTGCCCAAGGGCCTGGCCAGACCCCAGCACCTCCAGCCTGTCACCCACAGCCAGGGACGCAAACCCCAGGTTCTCCAGCTCATCTCCCTCACAGTCCTTTGTGGTCACGACCCGGAGCGGCTGGCCCGGCTGGAGAGCACCCAGGAGGTCGTAGGCCGTGGGGAACTCTCTCGGCCGCCGCCGCAGCTTGCCCCGGTAGGCCCCGGAGATCATGAAGTGTCTGGGCACCTTCCGGCCCCTGGTCGAGGCCAGGAACCGCCAGGGCGGCGAAGCCACGCCACGGAGGCAGAGCCTCTGGCCCTTATGTAAGGAGCGCAGCCACGGGCTGAGGAAGTTGGGGGACCCCTGCGGAACTTCCAGGATCTCTGTGGCCAGGGGGAAGGGGCCTCCCCGGGCCAGGGCCTCGCTCAGCAGCAGCGGTTGTATGAAGTGAATGTGCTGCGAGGAGACGGTGACGTCCTCCACGTCGACCTCCAGGGTGGAGGGGATCTTGACGACGGTCCTGCGCACTGTGGAGGGGAGAGGTCAGCCCGGGCCCACGCCCTCCTCCCCTCAGAGGTCTGGGCCTGCTGACCTCCTGCCTGTCTCCGTCTTTTCCTTCCTACCAGCATTTTCCTATTGTGCCAGCTTCCTCGCCCACTCCTTTCCTTCTACCTCTTTTAAAAAAGTTATTATAGGGACCTCCCTGGTGGCCCAGTGGTTAAGACTTCGCCTTCCAATACAGAGGGTGTGCGTTTGACCCCTGGTCGGGGAACTAAGACCCCTACATGCATGCCTAGTGGCCAAAAAAACCAAAACATAGAGCAGAAGCAATATTGTAACCAATTCAATAAAGACTTTTTAAATGGTCTACATTTTTAAAAAAACTCTTTAAAAAATTAATAAAACGTTATTATAGAAAGTGTTAAATGTTTACAAAAGTAGAATAGTATTGTGAACCCTTATGTACCTATCACCCAGCTTCAACATTTAAACCCGTGGCTCATCTTTCATTTATACCCCCTTCTATCCATTCCCCCTCCACTGGGTTACTTTGAATCAGAATAATCATATCTTGCCATCTGTGACCATTTCAGTGTGTATTGCTAAAAGAAGGGATAATTAAAATTTTAATAACAACTAGGCAATGATCACATTGAAATAATAATTTGGTAATTCCTTAATATCACTGAATATCCAGTCAGTTTAAAATTTTAATTGAATTTTGAATATAATTGTATATAACTGAATATATACAAACTATATATTCAAATTGTATATAATTTGAAGATAATTTTGAATATAAACTGTCTTGCCAAATCCTTTCTGGATTTGAATAGATAAAGTCAAATCAAGAAAAACACTGACTGCATGACTCTGGACAACATCCTGCCCTGGTACTGAAAGTGCCAAGTGCATAAACTCTAAGAGAATGAGGAAAACTGGCCTACCCACTGTGTTGTGTGAGTCATACCACATGCAAGTCAGAACAAGGAATGTTCCCATTTTGCAGATGAGAACACTGAGACTCTGAGGAGTGGTGGTGACTTCCCTTGGGTCATATGGTTGGGATTTTTGCTCTGTGCCAGACGAGCTGATAATTGGTTGAAGCTGGGAGATGGGCAGATGTGGGCTCATTTTATATATATATATATTTTTTTTTTTCTTTCCTTTAGAATGTTTTCTAGATTACCTGAGCTGCCTTATTCTCCAGGGGAGCCAACTCATTATTTAAAAAAACAAAGCAAAACAAACTACTAAACAAAGCATAGGTTTTTCTTAAGACAGTCCTCAGTGAAGCTTCTAGTAGCATCCAAAGCAGGGTTGACGAGGCACAGGTCTGCCCAGTCGGAGGCCAAGCCTGAGTGGAGGTAGAAGAATGGGGTGGGGGTGCCCTGGGAACCTCGACATATACACCCATTCTTCTGTCTTTGCTCCAGCGTGACCACCGACCTGCCAGACCTGGCAGGTTCTGCCTCTGCTTCACCAACCCTCTGTGTGTGCAGCCACCAGCCCGCCTAAGAAGTGATCTATGAAACAGCCAGGGGACTCAGCCAGTGCCTTCCCAGACTGGAGGCCCTTCACCAGCAATCCTGCCCTCCCCAGAAACAGGAAAATACATTTCTCCAGAGCAAAGGCTCAAGGTTTCACTTTGTAACACTGTTTCTTTGTCCTAGCAGTGGGGAAGCGCACAACCCAACTTTTGCCCAATTTTATAAACTATATGGGATCTCACTCAAGTTACCCTGTTTTCCTATCTCTTTTGCACCCAACTTCCACTGCTGGGGAATCTTTACTCCGTTACATTGTATATACCAGGTAAACCACCCAGAATCCCTGGTTTATCCATAGGGAGGGGGGCATCATCCATCAAAGCAGCTCCCCTGGGACCCCTTTGTTCCTCCCGCCTCCCACCCCCATCCTCCTGCCCGGGAACTCACAGTGCATGATGGCTTCGACCTCATACTGGGGCTTCAAGATCAGGGAGCGCCAGGGGAAGGCGGAGCAGGTGAGGAGGGTGTCCCTCATGGTGGGGTCCTGCAGTACCTGGAGCAGGGTCCGAGGGGGCCCGGGCTCCAGTTTCCAGAAGGGCCCCTGCTGGGACAAGGGCAGGTGCAGAAAGACCTGCTGGGCCCCAGAGTCCAGCACACAGCGGGCACAGCAGGCCCCCTGGTGCATCTCCACGGCCTCCAGCTTGAGGGGCTGCTTTTGAGGCACCACCCTGGCCTTGGTGGCGATTCTGTGGGTCGACATGAAGTGAATGGGCAGTGACTTGGAGCTCTGGGTTGCAGCATAGACCAGCTCCTCCAGGGTTCCATAGCTCTGGCGGCCGGTGAGGGGGCTGAAGTGGCCTGTGGGGGCACAGCAGGGGGTGTCAGGGTGGGGCAGGCTTTTGCTCAGCCTAGGGCTGTGAACCCCACACCCAGGTCTGGCTGCAGAGAACCAGGCAGAATCTCAAGGACAGGGGTCAAAGGTGGGCCAGCGTTGGCATATCTGGGCTGCAAGGCTGAGGGACTAGAGGCAGCAAGTGACCATGTGCGAATGGACAGCGAGGGGCAGGGCTGGGGACGGTTTCTTCTGACAGACACAGAGGGATTGTCACTACGGGCAGAACAGGACAGACACACTGACTGCCACATTTTCCCGCCTCCCAGCCCCTCCTGCCTCTAAAGTTTTCCATCTTTGCCCCCAGACACCTCAGCACTGCTGTTTCCACACACCAGCTCCCATCACCCTGTCCTGGGTGGGTGAGCGCCACTATCCCTCCCAAACTAGAAACCCAAGAGCTACTGGTCAAATGACCTCTGACCACCCTTTTCCCCTTCCTCCCGCCACCCTGTCCATTCTTCTGCTACCAGACTGGCCTAAGGTACCCCATGTCTGGAGGTAATATCACTTCTAGCGTTTTCCTGCCCAAAACCCTCCACACAAATCTATTCAAGGAAACACCACACAAACTCGGTCTGAAGGACATTCTGCAAAAGTATGGATCTGGACTGTTCAAAAACATCGATATCAAGGCAAAGGCAGGTGGAGGAACTATTTCAGCCTGAAGGAGACTAAAGGAGGCCAAACTGAATGTCATGTGTGATCTGGGGCTTGATTCTGAATCAAGGCAAACACCAGGCTATCAAGGATATTATAGGGCAGCTGGTGAAATTTGAATACAGACTGTGGGTTAAATAGTAGTATTGTATCAATACTAGATTTTCTGAATTTAATCACTCAACTACAGCTTTGTGAGTGAATGCCTTTATTTTCTAGGAGATACACTGAATATTAGGAGTAATATTTAGATATAATGGGGCATCATGTCTGTAACTTACTCTCAAATGGTTCAGAAAAAGATATATATATATATATATATAGAGAGAGAGAGAGAGAGAGTACATCATGAGAAATGCTGGACTGGAAGAAACACAAGCTGGAATCAAGATTGCCAGGGGAAATATCAATAACAGATATGCAGATGACACCACCCTTATGGCAGAAAGCAAAGAGGAGCTAAAAATCCACTTGATGAAAGTGAAAGAGGAGAGTGAAAAAGTTAGCTTAAAGCTCAACATTCAGAAAATGAAGATCATGGCATCCGGTCCCATCACTTCATGGGAAATAGATGGGAAAACAGTAGAAACAGTGTCAGACTTTATTTTTTTGAGCTCTAAAATCACTGCAGATGGTGACTGCAGCCATGAAATTATAAGACGCTTACTCCTTGGAAGAAAAGTTATGACCAACCTAGATAGCATATTGAAAAGCAGAGACATTACTTTGCCAACAAAGGTCTATCTAGTCAAGGCTATGGTTTTTCCTGTGGTCATGTATGGATGTGAGAGTTGGACTGTGAAGAAGGCTGAGCACCGAAGAATTGATGCTTTTGAACTGTGGTATTGGAGAAGACTCTTGAGAGTCCCTTGGACCATAAGGAGATCCAACCAGTCCATTCTGAAGGAGATCAACCCTGGGATTTCTTTGGAAGGAATGATGCTCAAGCTGAAGTTCCAGTACTTTGGCCACCTCATGAGAAGAGTTGACTCAATGGAAAAGACTCTGATGCTGGGAGGGATTGGGGGCAGGAGGAGAAGGGGACGACAGAGGATGAGATGGCTGGATGGCATCACAGACTCGATGGACGTGAGTCTGAGTGAACTCCGGGAGTTGGTGATAGACAGGGAGGCCTGGCGTGCTGTGATTCATGGGGTCGCAAAGAGTCGGACACAACTGAGCGACTGAACTGAACTGAACTGAACACAGATATATAAAAAGATTATATATATATACACACATATAATAGTAATATATGTTCATATGTATGTATATGTATATATAATATACAGAGAGAGAAAACAAATCTAACAAAATGCTTAATAATTGGTGAATCTGGATAAACAGTATATAGGAATTCTAGAAAGTCTTCTGTAAGTCTGAAATTATTTCAAGTTTTTAAAAAATCCTCAGAATAGAAAACAAAACATATCACTTCCCTTTTTAAAACCCTCTTTGGCTGCTTAATGCCTTCAAAATAAAGACTGAAATGGATCGGTGCCCCACACAAGCGCCCGCCAGTGGTCTGCCTTCCACTCATCTCCCCACCTCTTGCCCCTCACCCAGAACCCACGCCCTCACCAGGCCCCTTATAGACCTGATGCCCCATTATATCTAAATATTACTCCTAATATTTGGTGCATCTCCTAATGAACAAAAACATTCACTCACAAAACTGTACTTCAGGGATTAAAATCAGGAAAGCATACTGAGAACAAGCCCTCAGAGGGCACCTGCTCCAAGCCCAGCCCTGGTCTCATCTCATCGTACGTGGCAACTCGTTTAATGCTCGCATCAACCTTGCTGTTGTTCAGTCGCTCAGTCGTGTCTGACTCTTTGCCACTCCCGTGACTGCAGCACGCCAGGCTTTCCTGTCCTTCACTATCTCCCGGAGTTTGCTCAAACTCATGTCCATTGAGTAGGTGATGCCATCAAGCCTGACTGCCTCATTACAGAAGACAGAGCTGAGGCAGAGAGACCATGGGAACTCACCACGGCCACAGCTAGTAGCTGGCAGACCTGGGAATTCCCATCCAGGCTGCTGGTTTTAGCATCTGGGCCTGTGGTCCAGCACACTGCACGCCTCCTGCAGTGACTACGCTATGTGAACATGCCACTCCCTCTAGCTGGGATCCTTGGTCCAGCTCAGGTGCCACCTCCCCCAGGAAGCCTGCACAGACCTCTGAGGCAGGCCCCTCGCGCCCAGGGCCCTCTCTACATGGGTGCCTACCTCTGCTGTCCTCCTCCCTGCCATCCTGGAAGCTCCCCACTGGAGGAGGCTGTATCTAATTCATCCTGAGCGCACACCCCCCAGCCCCTACCACAAGGCCTGGTGCGCAGCAAGGGTCAATAAATGTTTGGTGAGTGAATATGGGAACAAAGATGAAAACAGGCACGTGGACAAAGACACAAAACAGGAAAAGTCCTCGCCAAGAGGCAGGCGTCATCAGAGATGGACAAGGAGAGCGCACAGCCACGCCGGCTCGGGGCACTGTCAGAGCGCTCGGGAATCATCTACGCCTCGGGGCTGTGTGGCGGTGGATGTGAGGGCCGTGGGGGGCAACCCACAGGGCTGGGGGTTTGTGCGGGGGTCCAGTGGGTCCGAGAGCATGCCTGGAGGGTTCCGGGGTACTCAGGGAGGCAGAGCTGCCCGCCTTACCCTGGAAATTGGGAGCGAGCTCGGTGGTCTGGCCTGTCCCCGGGTTCTCACAGACCACCTTTTGGAGGCGAATATGGGTGACCTTGATCAAGTCTCCTGTGGAGAGGCAGCACTCGTTCCCAGAGATCTCGTAGATGGAGCCTGTGGAGACACAGCAAGCTCGGTTTCACCCAGTCAGCAATGCCAGTCACTGGGGGCCAGGGCTCTGTTCCCCCAAGACGCCACTCACCATACCTTTGCCCACACTGTTTCCGCCACCTGGAATGCCCTTCCCTGTCTTCCCTGCCCAGCACCCATGGGCTCAGCTGTCCTCAGGCAGCATTGATGCCGCTTTGCCTGCATTTAGAACTGACTGTACCCCTCTGTGGTCACAGCCCGCCAGCCTCTGGAACTTAACTCATACAGCAGGACTGATCCAGCCTACGCAGCACAGGCCCAGCCTCGAACAGGGTGTGTAAGTCATGAATGAATAAACCACCCAGTAAATCCCAATTCCCTTATTGCATGGTAAGTCGTTTCAGTCGTGTCCAACCCTTTGGGACCCTATAGACTGTTAGCGTGCCCAGCTCCTCTGTCCATGAGATTCTCCAGGCAAGAAAACTGCAGTGGGTTGCCATGCCCTCCTCCAGGGGATCTTCCCCACCCAGGGATCGAACTCAGGTCTCCTGCATTGCAGGTGGATTCTTTACCATCTGAGCCACTAGAGAAGCCCAATTCCCTTATTAGACAGCTGCAAAGTCAAGCCCAGAGAGGCTCTGAGATCACACAGAGCCAAACACCCACCCTGGCACTTTCTTCTTCAAATGACTTGTTTTTAAAGGAAGCACAGGAGAGAATGGCGGGCCACTGAGAGAGTGGGTCCTGCAGGCAGGGTTCTGGGTCCCCACTTTCAAGCACAGTAGCCCCACTTTTCCTGGTTTCAAGAGCTTAAAGCAGCATCCAGAACATGGAAGGCGCTCGATAAAGATCTCTCCACTCGGGCAGTGCATAGGCCCCCACCCCGCCATCCTGCTGAACGAAGGACAGACCAGTGCAGGTGGGCAAAGCTCACGGCCACCTGACTCTACTGCACACCGAGGGCAGCCCCGGCAGGGCCCCCAGGAAAATACACTCAGGCTCCAACACACAGTTCAGGCTCCAGACCCTTGGGGCTGGTAAGAACAGCCTTGGTGCTGGAGATGGACTCGATGCCCGCTGCTGTGCCCAGTACTACAGGGGTATAACCGTGCTCAAGACCCATGACTGTCCTTGGAGGGAAGGACTTTCTTGTTCCTATATAAGGACTTGCCAAGACTTGGCAAGGACGAATGGGCAGCCCACGATGATCAGGTAATCAAAGGCATCACCAGGACTCAGGCCCGGATGTCTGCCTCCAGCCTGGGACTTCGAACCTCGCAGAGACCAGAGCCACCTGTCCCTCCAAGATCACCACGGGCCCCTCTCCAGCTCATCCTCATCCCCACCCCCACGCTGTCACCCTGTCGGGTTCTTCTCTGCTTACTTCCTTCACTTCCCGCCTCCCGGGGTGGGGCTGGGGAAGCAGAATGAGGAAACACAAACATTGTGACACAGAGGGGGGTGGGGAGGGAGTCCAGAGGAGAGTAAACAGCAGAGATGCCTGCAGGAAGCCCCCCGAGACAAGAAGAGTGACATTCGAACCCAGATCCCTCAGAGCCCCAAGCGGGCCTGGCGGCGGGTCCTGCCCCCGGTGGCCCTCCAGGTGTCTCACCCTTGATCTGTGACCCCACTTGGAGCCTCAGAACGCTTTCCTATGCGGAGCAAGGGAGCAGGTGGAAGGAACAGGATGGGTCAGCAAACTCGGGCAGAGTTTGCTCTCTAAGGAAGGAGCCTCCCCTACCCCACCCAGATTCTCGCTTCCCTCTCTCCGCCGCCTCCTCCTTCCCGACTCAGCCGCCCACAGTTCCTCCCGCCCGCCTCCCCCCCCCGCTCAGAGCTGCCGCCTCTCTCTGCACCTTCACGGCCTGTCAATTCTTCCCCTGTAGATCTTTCGAGCAATGACTATTGAGGACGCCCCAGCTGTGCGCCACCCCTGTGAACCAGGCGGGCTGCGGCCAGGTGGGCAAATGTGCGGGCGTGCAAGGAGCCAGGAGGGCTTCCCGGAGGAGGAGTCATTTCCGCTGCGAACCGAAGAGCTGGTCGAATCAAGTACTGCCCAATGCAAAGCAGAGGGGCAAAGGCGGGACTGGAGGGACCGAAGAATAGGACACGTAGACAGGTGTCAAGGTGGGGCAGCGGAGGGTACACGGAGGGGAGGGCTGACCTGGCGCTTCAGAATCATCAAGCAACAGCTCCGCGTCGCCAGCGCCTGAGTGCCGAGACCCCGCACGTCGGACCTCCTGCAAGGCTCCCGACGGTTCCAGCCCAGCTTGGCTCGGTTCCACCCACCTGAGTATCTGAGCTCAGTGACTTCCCATCGCCACCCTGCGAGGCAATCAGCGACCCCCCACCCCGCCTCCACTCCACCGAGGCAAAAGCCGTAGCCCGGAGAAGTTGGGGAACAGGCCCCACGTTTCCAACGTCTCGGTCGGGGGAAGCCGGTCTGCGGCGGGGCCGTGGGGTCGGAGGGGTCTCGGCCCTTCACTCACCCTGGAAGTAGACCCCCGAGCAGACCCGCAGCACGCGCGGGAGGGAAGCGGGGTCCAGGGCGCACACGAAGTCCTGCAGCGACACCGGCTCCATGGCCCGCGCGGCTCGCTGGACGCGGACTGAGCTGCCTGCGCGCGGTCCAGCCCGGGCCGGCCCAGCGGGGTGGGGTCGGCCGGAGGCCCCGCCCAGGGGCGTTCCAGGACGCCCACCCTCCCCTGCCGGCCCTCGTTCCCGGGTCTCTGCACTGGGGTTGCAGTACCCACTTCTCACACTCGTGGCGCTATTGTAGAAGGTCAAGACCAGGACCTGACACCGGGGAGTTCAGTTTCAGTTCAGTCGCTCACACGAGTCTCTTTGCGATCCCATGGACTGCAGCACGCCAGGCTTCCCTGTCCATCACCAACCCCCGGAGCTTACTCAAACTCATGTCCATCGCGTCCGTGATGCCATCCAGCCATCTCATCCTTTGTCGTCCCCTTCCCCTCCCACCTTCAATCTTTCCCAGCATCAAGGTCTTTGCAAATGAGTCAGTTCTTCGCATCAGGTGGCGAAAGTATTGGAGTTTCAGCTTCAACATCAGTGCTTCCAATGAATATTCAGGACTGATTTGCTTTAGGATGCACTGATTGGATCTCCCTGCAGTCCAAGGGACTCTCAAGAGTCTTCTCCAATGCCACAGTTCAAAAGCATCAATTCCGTGCTCAGCTTTCTTTATAGTCCAACTCGGACATCCATACATGACTACTGGAAAAACAATAGCTTTGACTAGAGGGGCTCTGGTCAGTAAAGTAATGTCTCTGCTTTTTAATATGTTGTCTAGGTTGGTCATAGCTTTTCTTCCAAGGAGCGTCTTTTAATTTCATGGCTTCAGTCACCATCTGCAGTGATTTTGGAGCCCCCCCAAAATAAAGTCTCTCATGTATCCACTATTTCCCCATCTATTTGCCATGAAGTGATGGGACTGGATGCCATGATCTTAGTTTTCTGTATGTTGAGTTTTAAGCCAACTTTTTCACTCTCCTCTTTCACTTTCAAGAGGCTCGTCATTTTCTGCCATACCGGTGGTCATCTGCATATCTGAGGTTATCGATATTTCTCCCAGCAATCTTGATTCCAGCTTGTGCTTCATCCAGCCCATCATGTCTCATGATGTACCCTGCATATAAGTTAAATAAGCAGGGTGACAATATACAGCCTTGGCGTACTCCTTTCCCGATTTGGAACCAGTCTTTTGTTCCATGTCCAGTTCTAACTGTTGCTTCTTGACCTGCATACAGATTTCTCAGGAGGCAGGTCAGGTGGTCTGGTATTCCCATCTCTTTAAGAATTTTTCAGTTTGTTGTGGTCCACACAAAGGCTTTGGCATAGTCAATAAAGCAGAAGTAGATGTTTTTCTGGAACTCTCTTGCATTTTTGATGATCCAGCAGATGTTGGCAATTTGATTTCTGGTTCCTCTGCCTTTTCTAAATTCAGCTTGAATATCTAGAAGTTCACGGTTCATGCTTTGTTGAAGCCTGGCTTGGAGAATTTTGAGCATTACTTTGCTAGTGTGTGAGATGAGCACAATTGTTCAGTAGTTTGAACATTCTTTGGCATTGCCTTTCTTTGGGATTGGATTGGAAACTGACCTTTTCCAGTCCTGTGGCCACTGCTGAGTTTTCCAAATTTGCTGGCATATTGAGTGCAGCACTTTCACAGCATCATCTTTCAGGATTTGAAATAGCTCAACTGAAATTCCATCACCTCCACTAGCTTTGTTTGTAGTGATGCTTTCTAAGGCCCTCTTGACTTCACATTCCAGGATGTCTGGCTCTAGGTGAATGATCACACCGTCATGGTTATCTGGGTCATGAAGATCTTTTTTGTATAGCTCTCCTGTGTATTCTTGCCACATCTTAATATCTTCTATTTCTGTTGCTGCTGCTGCTGCTAAGTCACTTCAGTCGTGTCTGACTCTGTGTAACCCCATAGATTAGGTCCATACCATTTCTGTCCTTTATCAAGCCCATCTTTGCATGAAATGTTCCCTTGGTATCTCTGATTTTCTTGAAGAGATCTCTAGTTTTTCCCATCCTATTATTTTCCTCTATTTCTTTGCATTGATCACTGAGGAAGGCTTTCTTATCTCTCCTTGCTATTCTTTGAAACTCTGCATTCAAATGGGTATATCTTTCCTTTTCTCCTTAGACTTTAGCTTATCTTCTCAGCTATTTGTAAGGCCTTGTCACAAAACCATTCTGCCTTTTTGCCTTTCTTTTCCTTGGGGATGGTTTTCATCACTGCCTCCTGTATAACGTCATGAACCTCCGTCCTGGGAGGCTCTGAGTAAATAAAAGCTGGTCCCCATGTGCCTAGGCTTCAGTGATGTACTCCATCGTGGAGGGGGGAAGGAGGATGAAGATGAAGGAGAAATCTGCTACTTCCCCCCACCCCCACACCCTGGTTATTCCACCACACTCCCCCCCTCAACATCCCCTGCCCTGGTCAGTTAGAACTCCTAGTCCAGTTCTGAGTCTCACAAGAGGGACAGAGCCCCGCCCTTTGGGTTTGAGGAGAAAGATAAAACATCAGGTCTCCTGAATCCCTCTCAGGGACATTTCACGGTCCTCGACCAACAGGGAACTCATTAACTTTCCAGGATGCTCCTTCCCTCTGGACAACTCTCCTCAAAAATTCTTCCTTGGGCTAAAGAGAAATCTGCTTAGGACAGAGACCAACTGTTTCCAGTGACCGCAGAGAGATGGATAAGGATTTTCCATCTCCCTGTCCCTCAGCAGTTAGACCAACTAAGGTTCAAATCCCAGCTCCTTCTCTTGCTTGTTGTATAATTTTAGGCAAATCCCTTTGATTTTGAGTTTTCACTTCCTTACATGTAAAATGGAAGAAAGAATCTTTTCTGAGCTGGTTGTGAGAATTAAGTGAGATAATATAGATACTGTGCAGATGCTTTATTTAGGTTTTTGTCACTATGAGAGTAACAGAAGACTTCTAATCAGAAATCATAAGCAAAGTTTAAAATAAAAATAACAAGACATTTGACAAATAAAAAGAGGACATTCTTTTCTCACCACCCAAATATAACTAACATTTTGCAGTGTACTTTCTCCTCTTTATGCTGCTTGGGAGTGTGTGTGGTGATTTGTTTATTTGTTTTTAATTTTTGATTTACAATAAAGTTGCAGAAATAGTAGAGATTTCCCATATATCCCTCAGCTAATTTCAAATTCCCCTGGTGGTAGCATCTCACGTTACCAAGGTGCATTTGTCAAAACTCGGAAACCAACATTGCTGCATTGCTATAAACTGAACCACAGACTTTATTTGAATTTTATCTGTTTTCTCACTGATGTCCTTTTTCTGGTCCAGGATCCCAGCAAAGATTCCATGTTGCATTTAGTCATAATGATTCCTGTCTGTGACACTTTCTCAACTTTTCTCTGACACTGTGTTTATAACCTTGTCTTGAAGAGTACTAGTCAGCTATTGTCCCTCAGTTTGTTGTTATTGTTGTTGCTGTTTTCTGATGTCTTCCTATGGCTAGACTGGGGTTAGGAATTTTAGGGGATTGTTACTTCCCAGGTGAGGTGCCCTTCCCATCACATCCTCTGGGACGTGCCTAACATATCCACATGACTTCCCACTGTGATGCTAACCTTAACCGCTGGGGTGCAGCAGCCAAATAAATTATTTGGAATTCTTCTATAAGAAAGATTTGTCTTGGGCTTCCCTAATGGTCCAGTGGTTAAGGATCTGCCTGTGCCAATGCAGGGGACACGGGTTCAGTCCCTGGTCTGGGAAGATTCCACATAATGCAGAGCAGCTAAGCCCACGTGCCACAGCTACTGAGCCTGAGCTCTAGAGCCCCTGCTCTGCAACCAGAGAAGACACCGCAGTGAAAAGCCTGTGTGCATCGCAGATAGAGAAAGCCCTGGCTCAGCAAGAGAGACCCAGGGCAGCCAAAAATAAATAAATAAATGAAGTTATTATTTTTTTAAAAACTGTCCCTCCCCCATTTAATTATTTATTTTATTTCGTTTATTTTGGTTGCGCTGAGTCCTCTGTCGCTGCACCAGGGCTTTCTCTAATTGCAGTGGGTGGTGGCGGCTCTTTGTTGCCGCGTGTGGGCGTCTCATCATGGCGGCTTCTCTCCTTACAGAACACAGGAGGTGTGGCACGAGGGCTCAGCTGCTCCCCAGCATGTGGAGTCTTCCTAGATCAGGGATCAAACTTGTGTCATCTACACTGGCAGGCAAATTCTTCACCACTGGACCACCAGGGAAGACCCTCCCCCCATTTATTTATTCAATTATTTATGTCAGTATGGACTCATGCATATTTATTTTATACGTTGACTATAATCTAGTACTACGTTACTTAGTTGCTCAAATTCTTCCAGCTTTGGGAGCTCCTCCAGTCTGGCTCCTGGGACCCTTTGCCATAGCCCCATTGTTCCTTTCTCTGAGCACTTCCTTGGTGCTATCAGACGCTCCCGGGTCATCTTGTCTTCTCCCTGCCCTCACCATACAATCAGCCATTTCTCCCAGAAGCCAGGATTTCCTTTTATCGGAGAATGGTGTTTAGAAACCACACTCTAGTTGCTGAGAGTCTCCATGCTACTGCATTGCCTGTTCTTTTTGTCTTTTTTTTTTTCCCCTTGCATGACACCACCTCCTGCCCCATGACCCAGCTGATGTCAGGTCCAGCCCTAAGTTCCAAGAAGAAGCTCCTCTAGTACAAACTTCCACTTACAAAATGAATGAGTGACAGGAAAGAAATATACGGTGTGGGGAATAGTAAATATTATGTAATATCTTAGTATGGTGACAGATCATAACTAGAATCATCATGGGGATCATCCTGAAATGTATAGAGATATTGGCTCACTGTGTTGTGTGTCTGACACTGTTTCCACTCTTTCCCCGTCTATTTCCAATGAAGTGATGGGACCAGATGCCATGATCTTCGTTTTCTGAATGTTGAGCTTTAAGCCAACTTTTCACTCTCCTCTTTCACTTTCATCAAGAGGCTTTTTAGCTCCTCTTCACTTTCTGCCATAAAGGTGGTGTCATCTGCATATCTGAGGTTATTGATATTTCTCCCGGCAATCTTGATTCCAGCTTGTGTTTCTTCCAGTCCAGCGTTTCTCATGATGTACTCTGCATATAAGTTCAATAAGCAGGGTGACAATATACAGCCTTGGCGTACTCTTTTTCCTATTTGGAACCAGTCTGTTGTTCCATGTCCAGTTCTAACTGTTGCTTCCTGACCTGCATACAGATTTCTCAAGAGGCAGGTCAGGTGGTCTGGTATTCCCATCTCTTTCAGAATTTTCTACAGTTTATTGTGATCCACACAGTCAGAGGCTTTGGCATAGTCAATAAAGCAGAAATAGATGTTTTTCTGGAACTCATTTGCTTTTTCCATGATCCAGCAGATGTTGGCAATTTGATCTCTGGTTCCTCTGCCTTTTCTAAAACCAGCTTGAACATCAGGGAGTTCACGGTTCACGTATTGCTGAAGCCTGGCTTGGAGAATTTTGAGCATTACTTTACTAGCATGTGACATGAGTGCAATTGTGCAGTAGTTTGACCATTCTTTGGCATTGCCTTTCTTTGGGATTGGAATGAAAACTGACCTTTTCCAGTCCTGTGGCCACTGCTGAGTTTTCCAAATTTGTGGCATATTGAGTGCAGCACTTTCACAGCATCATCTTTCAGGATTTGAAACAGCTCAACTGGAATTCCATCACCTCCACTAGCTTTGTTCATAGTGATGCTTTCTAAGGCCCTCTTGACTTCACATTCCAAGATGTCTGGCTCTAGATTAGTGATCACATCATCATGATTATCTGGGTAGTGAAGATCTTTTTTGTACAGTTCTTCTGTGTATTCTTGCCACCGCTTCTTAATATCTTCTGCTTCTGTTAGGTCCATACCATTTCTGTCCTTTATCGAGCCCATCTTTGCATGAAATGTTCCCTTGGTATCTCTAATTTTCTTGAAGAGATCTCTAGTCTTTCCCATTCTGTTCTTTTCCTCTGTTTCTTTGCATTGATCGCTGAAGAAGGCTTTCTTATCTCTTCTTGCTATTCTTTGGAACTCTGCATTCAGATGCTTATATCTTTCCTTTTCTCCTTTGCTTTTCGCCTCTCTTCTTTTCACAGCTATTTGTAAGGCCTCCCCAGACAGCCATTTTGCTTTTTTGCATTTCTTTTCCATGAGGATGGTCTTGATCCCTGTCTCCTGTACAATGTCACGAACCTTATTCCATAGTTCATCAGGCACTCTATCTATCAGATCTAGTCCCTTAAATCTATTTCTCACTTCCACTGTATAATCATAAGGGATTTGATTTAGGTCATACCTGAATGGTCTAGCGATTTTCCCTACTTTCTTCAATTTGAGTCTGAATTTGGTAATAAGGAGTTCATGATCTGAGCCACAGTCAGCTCCTGGTCTTGTTTTTGTTGACTGTATAGAGCTCTCCATCTTTGGCTGTAAAGAATATAATCAATCTGATTTCAGTGTTGACCATCTGGTGATGTCCATGTGTAGAGTCTTCTCTTGTGTTGTTGGAAGAGGGTGTTTGCTATGACCAGTGCATTTTCTTGGCAAAACTCTATTAGTCTTTGCCCTGCTTCATTCCGCATTCCAAGGCCAAATTTGCCTGTTACTCCAGGTGTTTCTTGACTTCCTACTTTTGCATTGCAGTCCCCTATAATGAAAAGGACATCTTTTTTGGGTGTTAGTTCTAAAAGGTCTTGTAGGTCTTCATAAAACCATTCAACTTCAGTTTCTTCAGCATTGTTGGTTGGGGCATAGCCTTGGATAACTGTGATATTGAATGGTTTGCCTTCACTGCAGATGGTGACTGCAGCCATGAAATTCAAAGACGCTTACTCCTTGGAAGAAAAGTTATGACCAACCAAGATAGCATATTCAAAAGCAGAGACATTACTTTGCCGACTAAGGTCCGTCTAGTCAAGGCTATGGTTTTTCCTGTGGTCATGTATGGATGTGAGAGTTGGACTGTGAAGAAGGCTGAGCGCCAAAGAATTGATGCTTTTGAACTATGGTGTTGGAGAAGACTCTTGAGAGTCCCTTGGACTGCAAGGAGATCCAACCAGTCCCTTCTGAAAGAGATCAACCCTGGGATTTCTTTGGAAGGAATGATGCTCAAGCTGAAGCTCCAGTACTTTGGCCACCTCATGCGAAGAGTTGACTCACTGGAAAAGACTCTGATGCTGGGAGGGATTGTGGGCAGGAGGAGAAGGGGACGACAGAGGATGAGATGGCTGGATGGCATCACGGACTCGATGGATGTGAGTCTGAGTGAACTCATGGAGTTGGTGATGGACAGGGAGGCCTGGCGTGCTGCGATTCATGGGGTCGCAAAGAGTCGGACACGACTGAGCGACTGAACTGAACTGAACTGTGTTGTGTGTCAGGAACTAACATAGTGTCATAGGTCCATTAAACCTCAAAAGGCAAACAAACTCATAGGAAAAGATATCAGATTTATGCTACCAGAAGTAGGGGTGGGGGTAGGGGAAATTGCATGAAGATAGGTGAAAGGTACAAAATTCCTAATAAGTAAGTAATAGGGATATAATGTAGAACATGATAAATGCTATTAACAATGCTATGTGTTACATATGAAAGTGGTTAAGGACAAACTGTAGAGTTCCCATCACAAGGAAAAACATTTTTTCTGTTCCTTCACTTTTGTATCTCTATAAGCTGATGGATGTTCACTAATCTTCACGACGTGTGTAAGTCAGACCATTATGCTGACACCTTAAATGTATACGGTGCTGTACATCAGTTAGTAATATATGTCCATAAAACTAGAAGACAGATAAATAACTAGATGAATAAATACAGCTACTGAAGAAGGAGAAAAAGGAGGAGCAGAAGTTGTTCCTGAGTAATAATTCTCAACAGAAAATTTCAAATCCTCCCCTTTTCACTTTATCTTGTGAGCATTTTCCTGGATTCCTGGGCGCAGAGGTGGGATTACCAAAACTGAGTAGGCAAAATGTACTACTGTTCACATATAGAAACCATCTCCTTGCCAGTACAACTTGCAGTTGTGTATTTATCTGCGTAATTATTGGGTTGGCCAAAAAATTTGTCTAGTTTTTTTCTGTAAGATGGCTCTAGTAGCACTTAGTTGCCTTTAACTTCATTCGAAGCACTGTTGTTAGTTTGTATTGTGACAGCTGTCATATCAGTGTGTGTTTAAAAAAAAAACACATAAAAATTGGTGAATTTTTGTGTAGCCATTTAAATATTGAAGATGGAAGAAAAAAGCAACATTTTTAGCATATTATGTTTTATTATTTCAAAAAAGGTAAAAATGCAAAAAACACACACACACACACACACAAAGATTTGTGCAGTGTATGGAGAAGGTGCTGTGACTAATCAAATGTGTCAAAAGTGGTTTGCAAAGTTTTGTTCTGGAGCTTTCTTACTGGACCAGGCTCCAAGGTCAGGTAGACCGGTTGAAGTTATAGTAATCAAATCAAGACAGAAATTGAGAACAATCAGTGTTATACCATGCAGGAGATAGCTGACATACTCAAAATATTCCAGTCAAGCACTGACAATCATTTACACTAGCTTGGTTATGTTAATCACTTTGAGGTTTGGGTTCTGCAGAAGTTAAGTGAAAAAAAACTCCTTGACCATATTTGTGTATGCCATCTCTACTTAAGTGTAACGAAAATGTTCCATTTTTAAAACAAATTGTGACAAGTGATGAAAAATGGGCATGCCAAGTCGCTTCAGTCGTGTCCGACTCTGTGACCCTATAGACTGTAGCCTGCCAGTCACCTCTGTCCATAGGATTCTTCAGGCAAGAATACTGGAGTGGGTTGCCAAGCCCTCCTCCAGGGGATCTCCCTGACCCAGAGATTGAACCATCATCTCTTGCGTCTCCTGCATTGGAAGGCAGGTTCTTTACCACTAGCACCACCTGGGAAACCCAACATGTTTACATACTGATAGTTCTTGCATAAAAAGGACTTAATTCCCACTACCCTCATGTTGAATTCCAGTATTATTAAATTGAAATAATGTGGAATGAAGAGATCATGGGGCAATTGAAGTGAACCACTGCCAACCACACCAAAGGCCAGTCTTCATCCAAAGATGGTGATGTTATGTATATGGTGAGATTGGAAGGGAGTCCTCTATTCAGAGCTCCTTCCAGAAAACCAAACAATTAGTTTCAACAAGTACTGCTCCAGATTAGAACTGAAAACCGCACTCAATGAAAAACATCCAGAATTAGTCAACAGAAAACGTGTAATGTTCCATCAGGGTAATGCAAGACCACATATCTCTTTGAAGACCAGGCAAAAACTGTTAACAGTGTGGCTGGGAAGTTCTAATTCATTCATCATTGCACCTTTGGATTTCTATTTATTTCAGTCTTTACAAGATTCTCTTAATGGACAAAGTTTCAGTTCCCTGTGTGTGTGCTCGCTCAGTCGTTCAGTTGTGTCTGACTCTTTGTGACTCCATAGACTGTAGCCCACTAGTCTCCTCTCTCCATGGAAATTTCCAGGCAAGAATACTGAGGGAGTTCCCAATTCCTCCTGCAAGGGATTTTCCCAACCCAGGGATCCAACCTGTGTCTCTGAAAGACTGTAAAATGTACCTGGAACAGTTCTTTGCTCAAAAAGATTCAAAATTTGGGGAAGATGGGATTGTGAAGTTGCCCAAGAAATGGCAGAATGTAGTGGAACAGAATGGTGAATATTTTGTTGAATAAAGTTCTTAGTGAAAATGAAAAATGTGTCTTTTGTTTTTACTTAGAAACTGAAGGAAATTTTTGGCCAACCCATTATTTGCTTAATTGCTCTTAAGCAATTAGGTAGCTTCTGAGGGGGCAGAGACCAGGGTACAAGTCTGCCTTATCCCCTCCCATTGTACCTCCAGCATATTGAACAGGGCCTGGCACACAGTAGGTGCTCAATGATCAGCATCGTTATTGATGGGTGGAAACTACTTTCTTAGGATAGATTCCTGAGGTGGAATTTCTGGGTCAAATGATGTGCTTGTTTTTACAGCCTCCGATGGTGTATTTCAGTCCTGGGGACAGGCTGCCATACCTCTGCTGGATGCAGTAACGCAGTGGAGGAGAGAGGCATTTTCACCCAAGAGGGCTCCAGACCCAGGAGGAGGCTCTGCTAAGCAGAGGAGATGGGATGCAAGGGGGCATTTCCACGTGTTCCAGAAACACCATAAAGGGTGTTCGCTGAGCCCCTATTCCGAGCAGGCCCTATACAATGGTTCACTCAGTTAATCCTCCCTATTCATAAACAAGACAAAACTAGTAAGCAAGACAAAACACAGTCCCACTTTACAGATGAGGAAGCTGAGGTTCAGAAAAGTGAAAGGACTGGCCTAAGATCGGGCACTGAAAAAGGGGAGATGCTTGGATTTTAGCCCAGCTCTGCTGCTCCTTCAGCAGACCAAAGTGGCAATTCTTTTTTTTTTTTTAATATATATTTTTACTTATTTTGTTATTTATTTTTCTGTTTGACAGTGCTGGGTCTTAGTTGCAGCACATGGGATCTAGTTCCCTGACCAGGGATTGAACCTGGGTCCTCTGCATTAAGAGTACAGAGTCTCAGCTGCTAAACCACAAGAGAAGTCCCGAAAACAGCAATTCATCTCTCTGCCGTTGGTTCAGGGGACCACATAACATAAGTCTGACAGATTTCTGCACAGCCCAGTCTTGCCTAGGATTACAGGAGAGGTCAGTGAATAAAAAAGATAGGCTTTGGAGATAGAGCTGGGCTTGAATCCTAGCTGCATCGCTTAGCTGTGTGATCTTGGGCAAGTTCCTGACCTCTCGGAGTGAGTCCCTTCTGTACAGTGGGGACTGGCAAGGGGCGTATCGCTGAAAACGAGAGTGAAACACAGGCCTCTGGGCGCGTGCCAAGTGCTCGCTGTTATCACTCTTGTTTCCCAAGGGCCTCTTGTATCTGAGACATTTCTCAGAGACTTCAGCTCTCATTTCCTTCTCCCAACCTCCTGCTTTCTATTTTTGAAAATGAGATTCTGACTGAAAAACTGTTCTTTGCTGTTACACAATATACAAATGGAGGACCTGGAATTTGAAGCCAGGACTGTGGATGCCATCACCTGAGCCCTTTCCAGACGGGAACACCCGTCTGGACCATCCCTGGTCCTTCAAGATCTGGGTGGGCTGTGAAGGGGGAAGCCCAGGCTCACAGAAAGGCTGGGGAGGTGCTGTGGGAAGGAGGGTGCCTGCCAGGACCCAGGGCTGGAGTTTTCTCCGTGGCCTCTCTGTCAGGTTTTCAGAGTCTGAAGGTGATGGCCTGCTGTGGGCCTCCACTGGTCAGGGTGATTCGGGCTGACTGGGGCCCTTGCTGCTGCGTTTGCACCATCTACTCTGGCATGTGATGTCCTGTGGCCTGGGGTTATTGGGCCACATTCAAGGGAGCGGGGTGGTCCTTTCCAGGAAGGGAAGGGCATGCCGAGGCAGCGCTGGACATGGTGGGTCCAGGGTCTCGCTGTCTGCTTCAGTGGCTGCCAGCGTGGCGAGTTGGCCCAACGTGACGGAAAACACGCCGGCCGTCAGGAGGGTCCAGGCCGGTGTGGAGAGAGCAGGAGGACGCCTCTGCTCAGGGCTGAGCCAGCCGGCGGAGGCTGGAAGCCCTCTGCACACTGGTTGCTAGGTTAGAAGGCTTCTGTCCCGCAGCCTGAAGCCTGCCCCTGGCTCCGGTGGACTTCCTCCTCGAGCATCAGCCCTGACGATCGTGAGAGATGTGCTTCGAGGAGGAGCCATGAATGGTGGCGAAGCTTCGAAGGTCTGTTCTGCTGCTCTGTCCTGTGTGCAGCTCCGAAAGTTAGCTGCAAGCCCTCTTCAAGTCCCAGGACCTCAGGGAAGGCAAGGGGGATACTGGCCCTGGGGGTGGGGGCAGTGGGGGTCCCAAGACATCTGGCAGGACCCAGATCAGTAGAGGAGGCAGCTGAGGAGTTCTGGGTAGGAGCTGCTCAGGCCTCGGAACAGGTTAGGTTCCAAAAGGAGAAGCTGGGGTGGAGCAGAACGGGAACAGAGAAAGTAGAAGCAGGGGCCTTAGGCCTGGGGAAGTGGGTGTGAGTCCAAGAGCATTGCCCCCACACGTCCTAGCTGGGAGGGGCTAGAAGCAGAAACTCTCTGCTCTCTGTGGCGTTTATTTCTGTCCCAGAAGGGACTGCAGCGCCTGTGTGGCTGGTGAGCAGAGGGAAGGAAACGGGCTCAGTTCTGGGAGCAGGGGTCAGGCTTTGGGCTCCAAACACCACAAAAACCTCTACGTAGTTTCTGGGTTTGGGGAAACAACTGGGTCTGCAGGCTCCTCTCAGCAAAGATGAAAAGAGGTTCTCTGTCTCAAAATACTAAAAATGCAGTTATCATGTAATCCAGCAATACTACTTCTAGGTATAACCCAAAAGAACAGAAAGCAGAGACTCAGACAGAGATCCGTACACCCACATGTTCGTAGTAGTGTTATTCACTATATCCAGAACGTCAAAAAATCCGTGTCCAGCAACCGATGAATAAACAAAACGTAGTGTGTACGTAAAATGGAATATTATCCAGTCTAAAAAGGAAGGCTATCCTGACACGTGCTACAACATGGGTGAAGCTTAAGGATATTATACTCAGTGAAATAAGCCAGTGACAAAAGGACAAACACCCTGTGATTCCACTTCTGTAAGCTGTCTAGGGGCTTCCCTCATGGATCCGTCAGTAAATCATCTGGCAATGCAGGAGACCTGGGTTCACTTCCTGGGTTTGGAAAATCCCCTGGAGAAGGAAACGGCAACCCACTCCAGTATTCTTGTCTGGAGAATCCCATGGACGGAGGAGCCTGGCGGGCCATAGTCCATGGAGTCACAAAAGTCAGACATCACTTAGCGACTAAAACCAAACCAAGGTATCTAGAGTCGTCAAAACCGTAGAGATGCAGAGTGGAAGGGTGGTTGCCAGGGCCTGGAGAGAGGGAAAATGAGGAGCTATTACTTAGTAGGGATCAAGTTTCAGTTTCGCAAGATGAAAAATTTCTGGAGATTGGTATTACAATGTGAACATACATTTTTTTAAATTAAATATTTCTCTTTAGCTGCACTGGGTCTTCATTCCTGCGCATGGGCTTTCTCTAGTTGCCGAGAGCAGGGGCTTGTGGGCTTTTCGCGATGATGGCGTCTCCCGTTGCAGAGCACAGGCTCTAGGGCATGCGGGCTTCAGCAGGTGGAGCACAGGCGCTCAGTAGTTGCAGCGCATGCCCTGTGGCCTGTGGAACCTTCACAACCTCAGGATCGAGCCCATGTCCCCTGCACTGGCAGGTGGATTCCTAACCATTCGAGCACCAGGGAAGTCCAATGTGAATATACTTCACACTCCTTAACTATGCCCTTAATGGTGAATTTTGTTATATGTGTTTTATTATGATCTTTTTAAAAAAAGTTACTTCATAAAAAACAAAAAGTTATCTCAGACTGTTTCTAAGCCTAAATCTAATGTACAATGTTGTTTATTCTTCAAAAACAGTCTGCCTGGTTTGGAGGTCCAGGCTGTGAACAGTATTCCGTTCACAGTATTCCGTGAACAGTATTCCGTGGCTCCATGGTCTTGGAGTAACATGTTTGCTGTTGGGGGTCCAGCGCCACTCTCATCCCAGACCCCTTGCGTCTGAAGGTTGAGAGCCTTCTCTCTCCCTGGTGCTCTGAGTTTTCACATGCTCAGCCCTCTGCAGGGCTTTCCTTCTTGCTTCTGGGCACTTGTGAATCTCTCATTCTCAGTTCTAGAAACTTTCTTGTTTTGGTTTTTTGCCTGTTTTTTTCTTTTTCTCCCTTTTGGGAGTGACTTTTAGTCATATATTGTAGCTTCTGGACCAGTTCTCATCTTCTTGAGCTTCTGTGCTACTTTCCAGATTTCATAGACTTCACCTTCTAACCATTCCACCACTTTTTACATTTTTCTGCTTTTATATATTTTTAATTTCCAGGAAGGACCTTATGGTGCCTTCCTGAGACAGACAACACCCTACCCAAGTCCTCCACCTACCACTTGTTTGTGAAGAAGCTTTTTCCTCCTAGGCCTTCCCTGAGTTCCAAAGGATAAATTTAATCAGAGAAGTGAGAAAATGCAGAAACAAAGGAGAATAGTCAAGCAAGACAAAATAGTAATAGTTTAACCATTAAGCAAACTCAAGGACATTTATTTGCTCCTCAAGGGTTAGGGATAATATGCTGAGCCATATTCTTTGAGCTGTTTTTCAAATATTGAAACATTCATTATTGGAAAAAGTTAGTTGTATAATGTCCACAAGCACATAGATCCCCAAAAGGCTGGAACCAGAATGTTGATGTTGACTCCTAATTTTCTCATTGCCGACCAATCAAGAGAAAGTCCACATGCTAATCATATACCCCACAACTGCCACCCCCTCCTCCGTCTTTAAAACTTTTTCCCTGAAAGTCATCAGGAAGTTTGGGCTTTTTGAGCCCTCACCCCTTGGAGTCCTTGCTAGGTGCCCTGCAGTAAACGTTGTGCTTTCCTTCCCCATAACCCGGCATCAGTAGATCGGCTTTATTGCACACCGCAAGTGAACCCAAGTTTGGTTCGGTAACACTTCTTTAAAATTCTGCTTTTAATTCATCCTGTTCTTATTTCATGGATATTACATATCACGAGGAAGAGAGGGAGGTGTCAAAAAATTGTCTTCTGGTTTGACTCACTCTTCCAGAGGAAAAAACCTTAGAAGTAATGAAGAGATGACTGTTGGAGGATGGAGGAAATGAAACGTTCCCACCAAACTGAGGAAGTCTCTGGAGACTGAAAATCGACGCAGGCCGCTCCATGAATAGATTAGTTTATTAGAGAGTAACTTACTCACAGGGTGGGATCTGGTGGACAATGATCCAGAAGCACTGGAAGCTGCACTCTGCACCACTGAGGGGACACTGGACAATTTAATAGTTAACCTAAGGGGCAGGGGTCTGACACTGTCCACTGTTTCCCCATCTATTTCCCATGAAGTGATGGGACCAGATGCCATGATCTTCGTTTTCTGAATGTTGAGCTTTAAGCCAACTTTTTCACTCTCCTCTTTCACTTTCATCAAGAGGCTTTTTAGTTCCTCTTCACTTTCTGTCATAAGGGTGGTGTCATCTGCATATCTGAGGTTATTGATATTTCTCCTGGCAATCTTGATCCCAGCTTGCTGGGAGCCAGCATGAGGAGTCCCGCCCGTGGCAAAGGTCATGAGGTTAAGGGGCCGACAGGCAAAGGCGAGTCGGGCCTGAAGGGAGCCTCACTGGATCTGCTCGTGCATCTGCCCCCAAACCAGCGTCTGCCTACCTTACTGCATCGTGCTTTTCGCCCACTCTTCTGACATTATACAGGGGGCTATCCCCCACCACCTCTCTCTGAAAAGGAGTTAACTTCGGACTCCACTTGATAAATCTCCTGGGCATGACGAGGGTGTTTCAGTCCAAAAACCTCTCTGCTGGCAGACTAGCTTGTGTGACAGGATTATCCACACTCCTGCTACTATGCACATGATTGTTTACAACCTCTCAACCATAAACAGCACAGTTTGGAGTATTTTGAAAGTCTTAGTTAGCATAGGGTTTTTCTAAAGATAAAAATCTTGTTGGTGAAGGGTTTCATTGCTGAGTTAATGATTGCCGCCAGGCCTCCATATCCTTAGGCACCTGGGAGTATGTTAATCGATGTAACTGGAATGTAGAAGAAGAAATAGAGTAGTTTTGATGTTAGCAATACTAGACTTTTGAGTTAATGAATTTTCTCTTTGTTATAGATCACTGTACTCCTCTTTCTTCGTTATAAATCATTGTGTCCTTGCTATGTAAGAATGTAACTTCATCATTATCTTAAGACTAAGTAGATCTTAAGGGGAAACAAGTTTTCTGATCGATTAACCTTTATCAATAGAAAGAAAGGTGGGGCCATAAAATGTTAATCGGTCTCCAGACCAGAAGATATTGTAAACAAATGTAAGATCCTTGTAAGAACAAAGATATGCTGAGAACACTGTCTTTAGTTAAGGGTCGGAGCAGCTGACCCTGCGTGACTCTGTTTCTTACATTTATCCCTATGTACAACTAAAAGTATAAAAGCGGACCTGGAAAATAAAGAAACGGACCAGTTCCAGGAAAGACTGGTTTCCCCTGTGTAGTCTTTTCTCGTTCTCTTCTTTTCTGGCTGAATTCCCATCTGGAGCACGGAGGCTCGCCAAGCCTACTAATTTTGCCTGGGCTTCTAAGATCTGAACGGGGAGGCACTTTGTGTCTCCACTCCTTCAGGAGACCAGGAAGATGCCTATGGCCTACGTAGGTGGTACAAATTCCTTGTCTCGGAGTTTTATTGGTTCTCCACGTAAACCAAGATATTCAGCCTCTTTTCTCCACTAATTTTCCTACTACACTATTCTTTCCTAATCTCTCTTTATATTTCTAATTAAATAGTTCTTTCCTAGGACGCCAACTCTGTCCCCACTTCGAATTCCCTGGATCCATCGGGGCTGGACCCCGGCATGAGTTTGTGCTTCTTCCAGCCCAGCGTTTCTCGTGATGTACTCTGCATATAAATTAAATAAGCAGGGTGACAATATACAGCCTTGATGTACTCCTTTTCCTATTTGGAACTAGTCTGTTGTTCCATGCCCAGTTCTAACTGTTGCTTCCTGACCTGCATATAGGGAGGGGTTGGAGGCAGGAGGAGAAGGGGACGACAGAGGATGAGATGGCTGGATGGCATCACGGACTTGATGGACGTGAGTCTGAGTGAACTCCGGGAGTTGGTGATGGACAGGGAGGCCTGGGGTGCTGCGATTCATGGGGTTGCAAAGAGTCGGACATGATTGAATGACTGAACTGAACTGAACTGAAGAGGTAGGGGTAGGTGCTTGGAAACAGGAAGTGCATTCCCAAATCAAGATTTATGAATGGGCAACTGGTCTGGTGGGCACTGGGAATACATCATCAAGGGTCCTCATCAGTGTTTGGAGACTAATAAACCATAGAGGCTACCTGGTCATTAAACAGTATCCATCTATAATGAGGCTGCTACTGCTGCTGCTGCTGCTAAGTCATTTCAGTCGTGTCCGACTCTGTGCGACCCCAGAGACGACAGCCCACCAGGCTCCACCGTCCCTGGGATTCTCCAGGCAAGAACACTAGAGTGGGTTGCCATTTCCTTCTCCAATACATAAAAGTGAAAAGTGAAAGTGAAGTCGCTCAGTCGTGTCCGACTCTTAGCGACCCCATGGACTGCAGCCTTCCAGGCTCCTCTGTCCATGGGATTTTCCAGGCAAGAGTACTGAAGTGGGGTGCCATTGCCTTCTCCTATAATGAGGCTAAAGATTGTTAAACAGTATCTATTATTACAAAGCCCTTGATGACAGAGAAGTTACTTACTGCACTGTCCAGTCCTGGGTAGGGTCAGTGTAAAGACAGGAGGAGCTGAATGCACCCAAGATGGTGTCAGTTATGCCAGCAGCCATACACTCCAATCCTGACATCTTGATAATGTCTTCATGGCCATCCAGCCTTATCCATCATTGTTCCACAGCACCCACACTAGGGACAGATCTTGGAAGGTGGCTTTCGTTTCTCATTGGCAGCAAGGACAAAGGATTCCTACTAAATATAAAAACATACTAAGGACATAGGGTTCCCCATTTATTCAGGAGAGAAGTAAGCCAGTGAGTAAAAGCATCAGCAAAGGGAACTTTGATTAATGACTGTTTTTGTACGAGACAGTGAATCAGTTATGTTGGATTAAGATGAAATTATATAAATGGACAGCATTCCTGCCCGGTAAAGGCACAAGTTCCCCCCTGCCCAGCTGTCTAAAACTGTATAGTTTGTATCACCCCCCTTCTCTTTCAAACAGTTTCCTGGTTTAATAAAGAGATGCTTTGGAGGGGGTCATTCAAAGCTGATGTGGGGAACTGTGCTTATGCCTGGATTACCAGAATGGCCTTCACACCTGTGTATTGGGGAAGGAAAATAGATTTGGCCGTTCCCAGCATGACATACTATGATGGACGTGCCACCTGGACTTCATAGTAGGAAATCGTGGGGAACTTCCAGTAAGAACATGTGTATATACACGTGGCCCGAAAGGGAAGGAAACCCCAAGGTGCATTACCTCATCCTCCCATAGGGCAGATAAGGCACACGTAGGCTCCATATACCCAGATCCCTTGTGTGGGTGTCATAAAGGGGCCCCCTGTAGGAAGCTGCTTCTTTTCCTATCTATTCAGTATTTCATGCCTGTGGGTCACCTGGCAGACTTCATTAGGAAGCCGTCTATAATATGCCTGTGATTTGTTCGAACATGGTTGGTCCTTTCTACGCACATGTGAAACTATTCACTTCTCACTAGGACTTGAGACCATGTGCCAGGACTCAAACCCAGCCAAAACCCACAGTCTTGCAACTGAGATCATAGACCTGCTCTCAGGACCTAATGAAGCTCAGGTTCCTGGTGTCTCATTGCAGAAAGAATTCAGTGAAAGAAGAAGTAATAGGTAAGAGTGGATTTATTTAGAGAGAAACACACTCCACACACAGAGTGCAGGCCAACTCAGAGGGCAAGAGAGGCCTTGGGGGAAACACATTCCTCAGAGTGTGGGCCATTGCAGAAGGCAAGTTTGGCCTCAAAATGTGGTGTGGCTAGCTTTTTCTTGTTGTTCGGTCGCTAAGTCATGTCTGACTCTTTGCAACCCACCTCATGGACTACAGCATGCCAGGCTTCCCTGTCCTTCACCATCTCCCAGAGCTTACCCAAAATCATGTCCATTGAGTCGGTGATGCCATCCAACCATCTCATCCTTTGTCTCTCTCTTCCCCTCCGGCCCTCAATCTTTCCCAGCATCAGGGTCTTCTCTAATGAATTGTTTCTTCACATCAGGTAGCTAAACTATTGGAGCTTCAGCTTCAGGATCAGTCCTTCCAATTAACGTTCAGGATTGATTTCCTCTAGGATTGACTGGTTTGATCTCCTTGCTGTCCAAGGGACTCACAAGAGTCTTCTCCAGCACCTAAAATTCAAAAGATTTTTGGGCTGAGTAATTTCATAGGCTAATAAGTAGGAGGGTTATTCCGAGTATTTTGGGGAAGGGGTAGAAATTTCCAGGAATTGGGCCGCCTCCCACTTTTGATCTTTGACAGCTGGTCTTGGAACTATCAGGGTACCTCTGGCCGTTTGTGGCCAGTCCCTCAGTCATGTTTGATTCTTTGTGACCCCATGACTATAGGCTGCCAGGCTCTTCTGTCCATGGAGTTTTTCAGGCAAGAATACTGGAGTGGGTTGCCATTTCCTTCTGCAGAGGATCTTGGACTGCAAGGAGATCAAACAAGTCAATCTAAAGGAATTCAGTCCTGAATATTCATTGGAAGGACTGATCCTGAAGCTGAAGCTCCAATACTTTGGCCACCTGATGTGAAGAACGGACTCATTGGAAAAGACCCTGATGCTGGGAAAGATTGAAGACAGGAGAAGGGGACCACAGAGGATGAGATGGTTGGATGACATCACTGACTCAATAGACATGACATTGAGCAATCTCTGGGAGATGGTGATGGACAGGAAAGCCTGGCGTGCTGCAGTCCATGGGGTCTCAAAGAGTCAGACACGACTGAGCAACTAAACTACAATAGTGACTCTAAACAATATGTTAGTTTCCCTGGTGCAAAACGGGTCAAATGATTCTTAGATTCCCATAGCTTAGCATATGGGATGGTTTGGGATAGTTGGGAGCTGAACATAGACTACTGAGGTCAGTAGCCCCCATCTGAAATAGGAGGAAAGGGGGCAGAACACAGCCTTTGAAAGAATGACTTAGCCTGAGGACACAATGTAAACTGATTAGAATTAAATGGGTCCAAGATGGCAGACAAGTCAACCTGGACTAGACCTGATCCTCAGTATATATGCTCAGCTGTAACAGTGCAAAAGCATCAATTCTTTGATGCTCACTATAATCAAACATAAAACTTTCATCAATAGGAATCAGATCACCAAGAGGATTTGGGGTCATCAACCCAAGTCATTATCCCCATTAGATTCGGATGCACAGATGCACTGTCCACAACTTCCTCTGGGCTCTGGAGAGCAGCAGGTTGCAGACCCAGCAGGCAAAACTACTGCGGACTTCGCGTGTTTGTGGGGGGCCAGGAAAGGGAGACATTTCCTATAGTAGCGGGAGTCAGGAAGATCACGAGGCAAGCACCAGGTGGTGAAACAGATGCCATAAGGGAGGAAGATACAGCAGATCCTCGCTCGCAAGGAACCCTGTAGCCATCTGATCTCCACTGGCTTTATTAGCACCCCTGCTTTTGGCATTTTTCACCATGGTGCCATGATGCCACATGTTTTGTCCTTTAATGTCTTCAGTAGGTAAACTGAAATTACACAGGGACCTCAGTGGGAACCTGCATGGGTAACCCCACTTCAACTCCTGGGCTATTTTTCAGAAGAGATGATCTGGGTCTATGTGGGGCCCATTCCCATATAAAATCTCAGAGTGAAGGCAATACCAAGACAAGTCCCATCACCCAAGGGCTTGGGATAAAAGTCACCCAGGCGGTGAGACCAAATTAAATACCAGTGAACTAAGTAACATCAGGTGGGAAGCCCAGCGGCAGCTGCAAAGCAAACAAACAAAAACAAGACCTTCCTCCCAGTGGCCAGGCAAAGACCTCCCTTTTGTACCTGCTTTCTCAGTGCCCTGGTTGTCCAAGCTGTTCACATGCGGATTGTCAGATCCAAGGGGATCAACCTTGCACTGTGCTGTCGAAAATACGCCCTGTTAAGGTGGCTTTTAACATCCAGTTAGGGGCAACCCACTCCAGTATTCTTTCCTGGGAAATCCCATGGACAGAGGAGCCTGGCGGGCTACAGTCCAGGGGGTCACAAAGAGTCGGGTACAACTGAGCACGAGCAAGATAGGGACTTCCCTGCTGTTCCAGTGGCTAAGACTCTGCACTCACGATGCAGGGGCCTGGGTTCCATCCCTGGTCAGGGAACTAGATCCCACATGCAGCAGCTAGATCCCATATATCACGACTAAGACTCAGTGCAGCCAAATAAATAAATACTTTTTAAAAAATCCAGTTAACCAGTCCAGTTGTAGTGGGATTGTAAAGAAAGTGAAAAGTCCAAAAACTTCCTCAGGCTTCTGCCTACTCTTGTATTTCATGTCCGCTGAAATGAGTTCCTTGATCACCATCAATATGGGCCATTGTTGCTTAACTTCCAATTTTGACAGTCCTTTGATTGTAATGGCCTGATTGGCTCTTACTGGCAAAGGTCTCCACTGATCCTCCACTAGCTGTGTGGGTACAGGTTTAAAGCACACGGATACCCTTCCGACATTCACCAAAACCCTATGTAATCCACTCGCCATCTGGAAACCAGATGGTCAGAGCATCTGAGTCACCTGCTGGGGTGTCTCAAGGGTCAGCACCTCAAATGATCTACACCTTGGGAATCCAGATATTTGAGGACAAACAGAGCCTTTTTTCCTTCAGTGGAGCCATTCTGCCACATCAGAGGGGGTCTATAATTCTTCTAATAACAGGGCTCTTGATCTGGTTAATGCACTAGCTACCTGACTGCCAGGCAGAGTGAAGGTTGAATGGGCTGAAATGAGCCACACGGGCACATTGGAACCCGGTTGCCTGCAGGCAGTCCAAATATCAGCCCATAATTCAATCCCTGCAGAGGTTTATTGAATGTTTTCCAGTTACCTCGATGCCACTGAGACGTCCACATTGTCAAGCCTCTCCACGCTGCCTAATTGCCCGTGGCAAGGTTGAGGGGCATTGGACTGGCGAGTAGTCACCACTTTGAGTTCTGCCCACCAGCTGCTTTGTCTAGTCCTGTCCTGAACCAGATGACGTCAGAATCCAAACGAATCCAAACGAGTTGTCCAGTACGGAGGTGGGTTGCCCCTACAGCTGCCTTCCATGTGCCATGCACGAGCAGGGGGCGTTCCAAACCTTCTCATTCCTGCGCTTTACAGAGGGCGCCACAGAGGAGCAGCAGAGCGGCTCTGGTGGCCACTGCTGCTGCTGCTGCTGCTAAGTCGCTTCAGTTGTGTCCAACTCTGTGCGACCCCGTAGACGGCAGCCCACCAGGCTCCGCCGTCCCTGGGATTCTCCAGGCAAGAACACTGGGCCTAATGAAACCGGAACACCTGAGAGAGGGGATCGGTGTAAAAGGTGCTTCTCTGTTGACGGTATGAATGCACTTGTGTAAAGTACTCAGCTGTGCATAGGCACACTTAGGCTTTGAAAGCAGATCCTCAATCCATCGGCCCACGGCCAGAGGAGCCAGTAAGCTGAAGGGTAAGTTGGCGGTCAGATGCTCACTTTGTTGTAAAGCTAGGGAAACTGCTATGAATTGAAAATACCTCCTGCCATATCAGGGACTTCCCTGGTGGCGCAGTTGGTAAAGAATCCACTCGCAATGCAGGAGACCCGGGTTCGATCCCTGGGTTGGGAAGATCCCCTGGAGAACAGAATGGCTACCCACTCCAGTATTCTGGCCTGGAGAATTCCAAGGACAGAGGAGCCTGGCAGGCTACAATCCATGGGGTCGCCATATCAGTAAGAAATGACACAGCCATCAGCAATTTCTGCCATCCAGCAGATGCTGCCACTCCCTACAGTGATGGCTGGGGAGCTGGGGGAACGCAAGAAGCAGCCATCTGCCATTCCTTTAAGTGAAAAAGGAAACAGGATTGGCCCTGGAGAGCTGAGGTGCATATGAAGGAGTAAGGAATGGATTCAGTGAGCCCAGACTTGCATCTTTCTGTACACAGAACACCAAATTATTTAACGTGATACCTGATTAATTCTTTAACGTGATACCTGATCTTTGTCGTTCAGACTGCCTGCTCCCTTTGTTGCAAACTTGTATATAGCCTGCCTCCCCACCGCCCAGCCCCCTACCTCCTTGGAGCAGTTTTCTCAGAGCTACTGAGATGCTATCTCCCGGGTTCAGAGTCCTAAACATTCCCACCAAATAAAATGACTCTCCACTTTCAGGCTGTGACTATATCTTTTAGTTAACACTGCCATGGATTGTTTCTCTATAGGACTAGACCAGTTTGCTGGGCATCACCGAGGCATCACTGACACAACGGACATGAGTTTGAGCAAGCTCTGGGAGTTGGCGAGAGATAGGCAAGCCTATGGGGTCGCACAGAGTTGGACAACTCTGAAGCAACTAAGCAGCAGCAGCAGCAGCAGCAGCCGCAGCAGCAGCCGCAGCAGCAGCAGCAGGCAAGCCTGGCGTGCTGCAATTCATGGGGTCACAAAGGGTCGGATACGACTGAGCGACTGAACTGAGCTGAACTGAGACCAGTTCTCTGCCCCTTTCTGTAACTGAGACCAGAATCCCAGGGGGGCTCTTTTCCCATTTTGTTGCTGTCAAACATTTCCCATTCAAACCCTTCCAGATACACACTTATATCCAATTCACTCCTTGTGTTCAGCATTAACACGCTCTGTCCTTGGACATGTTTGACAACCCATTTGGTCTTTTCAAAAGGCTCTTGTGGGATATTCCAGTCCCAGATTGTCGCTTTTTTTACTAAAGCATACAAGGTCTTAATATCTGGGCAAGTGGGGATGGAGAAAAAAAAAGCTACCGGTA